>NW_009952891.1:711611-712729 GCF_000747805.2 Chaetura pelagica | reverse complement strand
TTGCTTTGCATCCCTCCCCCCCCAGCCTGCTCTGCCTCGGAAGCTGGGTGTTCTGTGGAGTCACAGCTGCCCCAAGGCCACCAGGCAGTGTCCCACCTCAGCAGGAGCATTCCCACAGGCTCCTTAGATGGCCACACTCCTTTGCAGCACCTGTCTCACCTTCGCCTTACCATGGGGCGTGCAGCTATCAGAGAGCAAGGGCAGAAACTTGGCAACCAGGCCAGTTGTCTTTACCCATCCTTATTCTACAGATAAGGGCTCAAAGACGTTGTCCCTTGGTGGTTGATCCCAGCTGTGGTTGGGCTGGGATGTGCTGCTGGGAGCCCATCCCCAGAGCCCCTCCTCAGGTGGCTTTGGGGAAGAAAAGAGCTTTCAGTGCAGGATTTGTCTCCTAGTTGATGGGAAAGGAGGCCATCCCTTGGCTTGGCAGGGCACCCAGCCTGCTCAGCTCTGCACCTTATCACCCTCCCTCCCTTCCTCTGCCCATCCCAGCTTTTCCCGCAGATGCAGGATGAGCAAAAGGCCACTCTCCTGCACCCAGCCCTGCCCCCCAGCACCCCCTCTCCCTGTGCTGCCGGGCCCCTCGGGCTTCCCTCCGACTTTTACCACTTTTAGGCACTTTTTCCCCCCCTGCCTGGGTTTGCAGAGCGGGGCTGCAGCCCCGGGCAGGCGCTCCCTGCTCCCTCGGCCTGGGTGCTGGGTACCAGGAAAGCAATAATCATAGTAATAATAATAATAATAATAATAATAATTCCCGGGCTGCCCAGCAGGAGCAGCTTTGGGGGAAGAGAAATCTTGCTAACGTGATCCTTTTATGTTTGAGCCTTGAAATCCTCCTCCCCTGGCACAGGGGGGTGCGGGGGGGGCAGTTGATTATTTTGGGTCAATTCCTGTGTCGGGGGAGAGGAAAAAAAAAAACCAACCACAAACCCGAGCTCTTTTTTCCTTTGCCGTTCCTACCGGTGATGGTTTTATACGGTGCGTTTTAAAGCTGGCGGGTTGCTCGTTGAATAAAAGGGGTGTTTGGGTGGCACCTGGGGGCGGGACGGGGCGGGTCGGTCCCGGTCGGTCCCTCCCGCCCCTCTCGGGGGCGGCTCCGGGTCCGGCCCCGGGTCCCG
>NW_009952891.1:700876-711121 GCF_000747805.2 Chaetura pelagica | reverse complement strand
GCTCTCCCCGCGGCTGCCAAAGCCCTGGAAGCCGCAGCTGTTCGAGCGGCAGTTCTACAGCGAGATCCTGGACGCCACGCTCACCATCACGGTCACCATGCGGACCCTGGACCTCATCGACGAGGCTTATGGGTTCGACTTCTACATCCTGAAGGTGAGGAGCCCCCCCCGGGGCTGGGGCCGCCAGCCCGAGCACCCTGTGCCAGCAGGGACCTGGCCTTGGCCAGGTGAGCTCCAGAGCAAACCCCAGGGCTCTTTCCCCTTCCATGGAATGGGTTAGGTTGAGAGGGGCCTTAAGGATTATCTATTTCCACCCCCCTGCATGGGCAGGGACACCTCCCACCAGCCCAGGCTGCTCCAAGCCCCATCCAACCTGCCCTTCAACACTGCCAGGGATGGGGCAGCCACAGCTTCCCTGGGCAACCTGGGCCAGGCTCTCACCACCCTCACACCAAAGAATTCCCTCCTCATGTCCAACCTCAATCTCCCCTCTGCCAGTTTTCATCCATCCCCCCTTGTCCTCTCCCTCCCTGCCCTTGTCCCAAGTCCCTCCCCAGCTTTCCTGGAGCCCCTTCAGGCACTGGAAGGTGCTCTAAGGTCTCCCTGGAGCCTTCTCTTCCCCAGGCTGAACACCCCAACTCTCCCAGCCTGGCTCCAGAGCAGAGCTGCTCCAGCCCTTCCATCATCTCTGTGGCCTTCTCTGGTCCTGCTCCAACAGCTCCATGTCCTCCTGTGTTGGGGGGCCCAGAACAGGACCCAGCCCTCCAGGGTGTCTCACTAGGGGGGAGCAAACACTCCGAACGAGCTCCCTGAGGGTCTCCACAGCGTGTGGATAAACTGGTGGTGTCTCCATGCTGACAGGCTGCTGTGCTCCCTAGCAGAAGGCCTCTGGGCACCGTTTCACCTCAGGCTGTGTTTCCCCAGACCCCAAAAGCCGACATGTGCTCCAAGCTGGGGATGGACCTGAAGCGGACGATGCTGCTGCGGCTGGCGCGGCGCGACCCCAGGCTGCACCCCGATGATCCAGCCAGGAGAGAGGCCATCTATAACAAGTACCAGGTGGGTGCCTGCCCCGCAGGCCCTGCCCTGGGCTCTCTGGGGACCTTTGCTGGTTGTCCAGGCTGATAATGACCCTGTCACAGCACAACCCAGCGCTGATGCCTGTAAGGTTTAAGGGTGGGGACAGAGAAGGTCTAAACATAATTTGTCAGGTTTTTCTTGCCTTTCTCTGGGCTGCTTATTCCTGTACTGAGCATTTTAGGCAGACCAAAGCCTGTATTTTTACTGTGATTCAGGTCAGCAAGGGTCTCTGATAAGCACTGGGAGGAGCTGGCACTGCTGACAGCAGCCAGGACCCCAGACCACCTGTGTGCAGGCTGGTTGTGGGCAACTGGTGATGGGTGACAGCCTAGAAACACCACCAACATTCATGCTCCCTGGGGTTGTGCCCAGAAACAGTCCTAGAACAGCACAAAGGAGAGGCCCAGCAGTGGACACAACTCATCAGGTGAAGCAGGACCCCTGCAAAGGGTAAAGGAGAGAGGGGAAGTGGACTTTGGTTGCCAGAAATGAGGGAGCAGTGTTGTCAGAATAGTCTGTAGTAACATTCCTCCTGGATTGTGTCTTTGTGTGAGTTGGTTTTGCATCTTAGTTACTTGGAAAGACTGCACTACCTGCTTCTTCTTTCATCACAGGAATTTGTGATCCCAGAAGAGGAAGCTGAGTGGGTTGGCTTGAGTTTAGAGGAAGCAATAGAAAAACAGAGGCTCCTAGAAAAAAAGGTAAGTTCCTGAGACAGTACTCAGCAAAGAGAGATGTCTGAGGAACATCAGGCTGCATGTCCTGCTGGTCCTGAGGCAGAGGTGAGTTCTGCTTACAGAGCTGAGCACCAACTGTGTCTAGAGGAGCAGCTTGTCTTGTTTAGCCACTGAAAAAGACATGACCCCTCCTTCTGTGGTGTTAACTCTTTGCACTCCTGCTGCACTGGCTCCCTGAGCTCACCCAGGCTTTGCTGCTGCTCAGGTTCACTCCCTCTTAAGTGATTTATCCTCTGCTTTGTTTCAGGACCCTGTCCCACTCTTTAAGGTGTATGCTGAAGAGCTTGTCAGCCAGCTGAAGGAACAGGCTCTGCAGAAGCAGTAGAAGGAAAGGAACATCTGGAGCAAGATGTTCCCTGCTGCAGGCCAAGCTATGGGGTTCAGTGGGTCTTCTGATTGAACCACAATGTGTGGAAGAGGCCACATGAAGAGTGTGTTGCAATTATTGAAGTCTAATGGTGGCCTGAATTCAGTGAGGAGCCATTCCTATGGGCTGAGGAAAAAATTCCTGTCCTGTGGCCTCTGAAAGTGCTTCTGTAAGACTGACTGTGGTTCTTCTGCCTGTATGAGTAGTTGGCTGCTGCTGAGAGCTTGATCATGGTTTAAAATGAAATATGCATTTTGAGCATATCAGTAAACGTTTCTCTGATATTCATTAGTGTGCTCATTAGCTTGTTACAGCAGAGACTCTGGGGCATGGTGGTGTGACTTGGATCAGTCCCCAGCCTGCTGCAGCTGGGACCTGAAAGCAGCATGACCCCAAACCCCTGCTTCAAGCAGGCCCTGCCGGCAGGTGGGGCTGAGCTCCCCTTCCGGCTCCCCCTAACCCCTTGGCCTCCAGCACCGTTTCTGTTTGGTGACTTTTACGTGTTCCCGTAGTCGAAGTGGGTGCTCAAGCCCTTGGTTCTGTCTGGCACCGAGTGACTTGAAAAGCACTGACCAGGATTCCATGCTGGGCACTGCTGTGTGTCACTGGTGGCTGCAAACTGGTGCTGCAGAGGGTTTGAGGCTGGAGCAGAAGCAGCCCCTGCTCCCTTTCCCTGCAGCTCTGAGGGGAGGGACAGGCCCAGAGCTTGCAGGGTGGACCTCGTGTGAGCTGTCACCCCAGGAGGAGACTTTGCCTTAACCTGGCCTGGGGATGAGACCTGCTCCCCTCCCTAGCACATCAGGGCAAGTGTATAGTCTTGGTTTCTAAGCCACAGGAACTGTTACAAGAGAGAAACTGGGCTTCTAGAACAGTGTGTGGCTGATCCCTTCTGCCCTGGAATGGAGCAGGACCTCAGGGGAGCAGAAATTCCCAGTGCCCAACTGTCTGCCCTAAGGATTTGGGGGAGAGGTGCTGTGGGGTGGGCACAGAGCCTCTGTGCTGGGTGGCTGGGGATGAGGGAGGGGGATGAGGTAAATGCCATCTAAATGGTGGTGGTTCATGAAAACCAGACTTCTCTTGCTGCTTTTTGGGCCAGGGAGTGTGTTGGAGCCCTCACAAGGGGTGTTTGAGCTCCGGGTGAGTGTGGCCCAGCTGTGCAGCCCTGGGCTGGCTGGTCAGGGGCTGCCAGGTTGGGGCCACCCTGTGTCTGCAGGGGTGCAGGACACTCAGTACTGCAGGGGACACGTTGGGTGGCAAAAGCTGGGATGTTTCCAGCCTGCCTGTGTATCTCAGCTCTGCTGAGTCCAGGTTCTTAAGAGCAAACTGGCACAGAAGGTCACATCTGCCTAATTAATGATTTTGCAGCTAGGCCAGCACAATGACATTTGCTCATCTTCTCCTTCTTCTGCAGCTGAGCTGAGAGGGAAGCTGCTGCCCAGCTCCTCGGGGACCCTGACACTCTGCCCTCGTTAGACATAATTAGCTGGGACAAGTTCCTTGTTTGACAGCTCTGCTCATCATTAGGGCTAGCACAGCTCATGCATTTTAATGCAGCTCTGAGCAAAGCTGCAGCCTGTGACTCTGCCCCGACCTCCTCTGGAGCTGGACTGGAACGTGCCGTGCGGGTCTGAGCGGGGTGGAGCGTGGCTGGCACCTGCCTGCCCCCCTCCTGCAGCCCTGGGGGTCCCCCAGTGCCTCGCAGCCCCTCAGCAGTGAGGGGGCTGTTTGGGATGGCTGAGGGGTGGCAGTTACCAGCTGCTAGGGGGGCTGGGAGGTTTCAGTGATGTAAAATTCCAGTTGACTCTGGCTGCCCCCGGGCACCGCTGGCTCTGTTCTTCAGTGCTGCTCCTTGGGCCTGCCTGGTCTGCAGGAGCTGCTGCCCTGGGAAGGTTGGTTGAGTGACAAGAGGTAGCAGGAGCCTTTGGGCAGTCCCACTGCAGCAGGGGGTGCTGATGGGTCTGCAAGAGTGAATTTGGAACTGCAAGAGCTTCTCCATGGGGAAGGTCTTGGGGACACGGTTAATCCTGACTTCTGAATTAGAGCCCTCTGTTCTCTCATCCTGCTGCCTTTGGCTCAGCCTTCACCTCCCTACACCTCTGTTGGATGTGGCTGGGCTCTTCACCCCGAGGACAGGCTCTCATGGAGCTGCTCTGCTGGCTTGAGAACCAGAGGTGCTGCAGCTTCAGAGAAAGCAAAGCTGGCAGCGTGCAGGGCTGGCTCACCCTGCTGCTGGCAGAGCAGCAAACAGCTCGAGGTTGGAAGGGACCCCCAGTGCAGCATTTGGCTAATTTGGGCTATAACACCCCCAGCCAGGAGGCCTTGAGGTGGTGGAGTAGCCCAGGGCCAGCATTAAACCTTTCCTGGTTCATTTGCAGCTCTGACCAGGGACAGAGCTTGGATCTGCTTGTGTGGTGGTGGTTTTACCTGACTAGGTCAGTCCAGCAGGAACCTTCTCTGCCCTTGCAAAGGGAAGCAGGGGAGCTGGTAGTTTGCCATGGCAATGTGTTCCCAGGAAGCCACATGTGCCACAAACCCACGGGTACGTATTGGGTGCTGTCAGCTTGTGTCAGACAAAACTAGGAAGGGACACAGCCACAAACTGGCAGGTTCAGGTTGGAGAAGAGGAAAACCTTCCCTCAGAGGCTGTGCAGCCCATGACTGGTCAGCAGAGAGGGGGGACCTCCAGCCTGGGCAGTTTTCCTGGTGTTGGTGGACAAAGCCATGGGATGTGAATGGTGGGCTGGGAGATGCAGGCATGGGAAGGTCAATCCAGGACTGAGAGGCTCCTGTTTAGTGCATTTCTCAGGTAAGAAAAATCTGCTGTTCCCTTTAACAGGTCCCAGCAAACCTGCCACAGATAGGGAAGTGCCCCTTGAAACGTGGAATGTGGGTCCATGGGCTGATTGTGGAGGGGTCTTGGTGTTCATTCAGCCCCAAACCCAAGACTGCAAAATAATGCAGAGGAGCAAAATGTCAACTGGGGAAAGCACCCAGACTGGGAAAGCTGGAGCTGGGACGGCCAGACTGGTGGAATTTTGTCTCACTCGTGGCTCCCATCAAGCCACAGATGCAAAAACCAGCTTGAGATGAAGGCAATGTTTCTCAACAAACTTACTTTCTCATCTACCTAAATTCATGAATTAAACAGTATTTCACTTGTGATTTCCCAACAGACCCCTCTGTACTCAAACAGTGAGTAATATTTTGGGAGCGTTAGCAAAAGCATCTGTCCCTGCCTTTCATGCCAGCCTTTGTGTTCCTTCATGGCTCTGAGGCTCTCACTTTGGAGGCTGATGGGACAATGAAACATGATTTTTAGGAGCACTTGTGAGTCATCATGAAGGCAGTGTCAGCACAGGTGAAAACTTAGCCTTTGGCCATGCCCAGCAGAAGGTCTTCCATGAGTCCTGCTGGTTGCTGCCTGGTTGCTCACCCTGGCCAGCTGCCCCAGCCCTGCAGGAGGTGGCATGGCTGGTTGTGTCACACCAAAGCTGGTGGCCTGGCCGTGGTGTGGCCTCCACAGCTCGGGGGGCTCTGCTGTGGGCAGGACACAGCTCAGAGGGCAGCCAGGTGAGACCACTTGGGGTCTGGGACTCGGGCAGATCTGAAGGGAGCTTAGCTTTTATGGTAAGGAGTCATAAGAAAAAAAAAAGCCTCATAAAATCTACATATGCAAATGCATTAATAGCCCAAAGCATCTGCTCCTGACATGTTCCTGCTGTGCTTTCTCCTACAGCCCTGGGCTGAGCTGGACCAAGGGTGCTGGGCACATGGAGCACTGGTGGGATGTGGAGCTACCTCCATCCACAGCTCCTGCTTCGTGTCATGAGCCCAGAGTGGGCTTCTCAGCTGGGGGAGAAAGGGCTGTGGGTGCCAGGGACAACTGTACCAGCTGGGAAGTGGCCACAGGCACCTCTGCCTGGCCGGGCTCTGCCATCCCTCTGCATCCCCACTGTGCAGTTCCTGGGCAGCCATTGCCATGGCAACGCTGAACATGGGGCTGCTTGGGGCCTTAGAGTGCTGAGAGAGGCAGAAAATGGCAATTCTGAGGTGGGAACAGGGCTTTGCTCCCAGGGCCTGCAGGTAGCTGGGGACGTGGCTGCTTGGAGAAGGTCCTCACAGGGCTTGGTGCCCCCAGGGATGCACATCTGAAGGTGGTGGAGGGAGCAGGTGGGATAGGAAACGTTAGGGAAAAGGGAGCAGCAGCCAAGTGGGTTTTTCTGGCAGTTCTTCTGGCATGGACAGGGCTGGGAGCAGCAGAGCTCTTCCCTGGGGTGGGGAGAGCAAAGCCAGCCTCTCCAGCAGCCACAGCAGCTGGGCTGGGAGGTGGGACAGGCATTTGGAGGAGCTGCATCCTCAGCCCAGAGGTCAGAGCCATCCAGCTCCGTGCTGGGATTTTGTGTTGCAGGATTATTCATCCCCACAGGAAGGAGGCTGCTCCTTTTCCTGAGGACAGCTCTCTGCTGTGCAGCCAAGCTGGGTTTTTCCCTGTGTGCCTGTATAAATGCTGAACTCTACCTGCTGTTTAATCCTCAAGGCAGTCCCATCAGGTGCTTTTGCAGCTCCTCCTGGCCAGCCTTCATCTTCTTACCCTGATCACACAGGTATCATCAGCAAACCTGATCACCTGCTGGAGGAGTGTCAGGCTTGTGCTTGTGTCCTTGGGGGCTGCCCTGCCCTTTGCACTGCTGCAGCACAGAATCACTGAATCATTTTGGTTGGAAAAGACCTTTAAGGTCATCAAGTCCAACTGTTAACCCAGCACTGCCAACTCTGCTGCTAAACCATGTCCCCATCTACGTTTGCCCACTTGGTGTTATAACCAGGTATTTATGCACATGGGTATTTATAACCAGGTATTTATGCACAATGTCCACTTGTTCCAAGGCATCTGAATTTCCATGAGAGCCCTTGATATGGACCCATTCTGAATGTGTCTTGAGGCCCAGGTGGACCTGCCCAGGAGGATGTGGGGTGGCTCTACTCTGGTAGCCCATCACTATCTGTGTGTCTGCTAATTTTATTCCTTCAGATGTTGCCAGAGGCAGATGGGGGACCTGAGCTTGGTTAAATCCTTCCTTCTGAAAGCCATGCATGGATTTTGGGGGGTTGCAAGTGTTAGAATGTCTTCACTCCTAACTTTAAGCTGCCTTGCTCCAGCTTTGGGAGTTGAGCCTTGTCACACCCCAGCTCCCAGAGCAGGGATTTGCTCTACCTGGTATTTTCTCCCCTTCCTCACATTGTGACCTCAGCCTGTCTGACATTAAGCTTCCAGCCTTGCTGCAAGGCTTTGTCTCTAGACATCATTAACTGTGGCCTTTTCCTTTTGCAGCAGATCTCTGCCACTGCTTTTGAAGTGTGGGACTGTGTGGCACCAAAAACTGAGGGAAATCTCTATGGATGCTGGCACTGGACTAGCAGGCAGTTCTGTCTGGCCAGGCAGTCCTGGGATGCACAGAGCTGGGACCTGCCAAGGTGCAGAGGTGGGAAATCACTCATGCACAGCCCCACCTGTCCTGCTAAGCTCCCCTCTCCTCCAGGAGTGCTCTGCTCCTCTCACCTGCTACCACTTTTTCCTTGTTTTCTGCATGATATGCAGCAGAAAAAGCAGAGTTAGGGCCCATGGGGATGGCTCTGTGGGAGGTACCTTTGCAGGGGGGTTGTTGAGCAGCTCTGTGCAGTGGGGTGGAGGGTGGTGGGTCATTGGCAGAGGGGCCAGGATGTCCTGGGTGGCAGGAGGGGACAGCAGCAGTGGGAGGAGAGTGGAGGGTGGTGAAACCCTGGTGTGGGAGCTGTGGTGTGGGGGTATGTGGCTGAACTGTGCTGGTGTGTGGCTAAAGCTGTGTGGGCTCAGGAGCTGGGCAGTTGCCATGGAAACCACTGGAGGATGCTGGGGAGGACCAGGCTGCTCTGACCTGACCTTGGATGCTGAAGTGCTCGGCTGGACCAGGGCTGGCTGTGTCCTCTTTGTTTGGGCCAAACCTTCCTGGGCAGCCAGCACTGGGACCAGCTGCAGCAGCATCAGCTGCTCCAGGCACCAGCCAGTCCCTTTCCCCAAGCTGCTCCACGTCCCTGCAAGGCTTTGGTGACAGCAGTGTCCCCAGCCCATTGCACACCCCACGGGGCTGCATCGTGTACCTCAGCCCACATGTTGCTGCTGACACTTCCCAGGCTGGCTGCTCCCAGGGGATGGGCCTTCCCTCTACAAGTCATCTCAGCTTCAAGGGCAAGATGTATTTAACTCAGGTGCCCACAAAGTCTGTTCTCAGGAGCATCTCTGCCATCTCGCTGGCCCAGCTTTCTGAGTTAGTGCCCTGCCCTTTCCTGGTTCTCTCTGTAGCACATGAAAAGGGAAATGTTACCACACCTGCCAGGCTCCAAACAGCCCTTTCTGGGAGCAGGTGGGTAGGGCTGTTTGAGGACCACCTGGTTCACCCCCCAGCTCCTTCAGAAGCCCTGGTGATGCCTTCCCTAGCCCTGTGGCTCCTTGCTGATGCCTCCTCAGCTGGTTTCACCCTGTTGTCTCTGGTCACCTCTGTCTCCTCTGAGATCCCCAAGGAGCAGGTCGCAATCTCCTGGTTCTCCCACCAAAGCAAGGAGCTTGGGCAGCATCTTCTAGTGCTCCTTCTGCAGCCACCCTGATGGACTCCCCATTCTGGATGGCTGTGAGGAGGAAATGGAAAGATGACCTTTGCTTCCCTGCCCTTTTCCTCAAGCCCATGCTGCTCTTCTCTCACCCTCCTGCCCATGAGTTCTCCATGTTCCCAGGATCTCTCCAGGCCTCGTATTCTCCCCTTTTTTTCCATTTTCCTGTAATTGCTGTTTGGTGCCAGTGATGACCAGTGGAGACAGAAGCACCCTGGGGTCCTGTGAGGGTGTCCCAGCTGGTGAGGTAGGCTGGCCACCCACTTGCTGTTCTTTGGCTGCAGTGTCCATCCCTGGACTGTGAGGATGGGACCATACTCCCACCTGCCTCTCACCTGTGGGACCCACCTAGTCATGAGCACAAATCCTGGCCCATGCTCACATCTGGCAGCAAGACCTGCACGTGTTGCTCCATCCAGCATCATTAACCAACCTCAGGGAGTAATGAGATACTCCCTGCCTTGCAGATCCAGCCAGGAGCAGCTCTGGTGTGGTGGGGGCCAGAGCAACAAGCTGCCCCATCCCAGTGGGAACCAGAGCAACGAGCTGCCCCATCCCAGTGGGAACCAGAGGTATGAGCTACCCCATTCCTGCCAGCACTGCCAGCAGGTCCTGCAGAGCTGGGCAAAGGGCCAGCTGAGCTGGGCAGTGCTGATGTCCAGGCAGAAATCCCACATGCTTTGGAAATGAGTGGCTAATGGCAGCAGTGGGGAAGGAGGGTTGGAGGCCATGGAAGGTCTCTTGGCCCCGTCTTCGCTCACCAGATGAAATGGTGTGAAATGCCCATGAAAGGCAGAGCAGTGGTTGGGCAGCCTACTGGCAAAAGCCACCACAGCCAGACCCTGACACCCATGGGGGGTTTGTTGTGCATCCCCACCCAGGGCCACTCCTTGGAGGAGGAGGAGGATGGTGAGGGCTGCATGACAGTGCAGGAAAGCCCCAGCACCGAGGCGTTGTGTGGTGGGGACATGTTGGCCAGGGGCAGGCAACAGCCTTAAAGAGTTTTCCCGAAGTCTTGCTGCTCTTCAGGGCTTCCTCCTCATCCCCCACCCCCCACCCCAAAATAAATAATAAATAAATAAAAGGGGAAAAAAGGCAAGGAGGAAGAGCAGCCTCTTGGTGCGGGATGAAAGTGGCCTGTCTTGACTATTTACCCAGCAATTATAAGTAAATCGGTGGTGCCTAACGGGGCTGGTTGCCATAGTGACGATGGGATGGAAGGACCAGCATTTAGTCCTGGCCGCAGCCAATCAGGCTGGGAAGCCCAAGCTGCAATATAAAGTAAAGATTCCCATCTTCCAGCCACGCACTTGCCAAGGAAAAGGGAAATAGGTTCAAGAGTCTGAGGTGGGGAGGGGGCTGAGGGTGGGGGGCTTGGGGGGGAAAAAAAGTGCTCCGGCCGACGGCAAAACAGGG
>NW_009952891.1:699502-700524 GCF_000747805.2 Chaetura pelagica | reverse complement strand
GGTAAAAATAAATAAAAGGGGGGAAAAAATCATCAATAATAAGAGGGGGGTGTGGGAAACGGTTCTTCTTCTTCTTCCCCACGTAAGTGGGCTCAGCGACAGGGGGGAAAGGCCAAGGAAAAAGAAAAAGGGGGAAGATGGAGGTGGAAAATAAAAAAATGCAAGCGAGAAAAAGCGGCGCCTAAATTGCTGGTCGTCCCCCCATCTCATTACTGGAGGTTTCTGAGGACGGGGGTTTCCAAAGGCTGCCATGAAAGAGTGGTGGCTGGAGCCCCCCCGGGCTGGGAGGAAAGCTGGGGGTCGGGATGAGCTGGGGGAGCTGGGGGAGCCTTCCCCCCTGCCGCCGCTGCCCTCCATCTTCCCTGGTGCCGCCGCTGCTGCTGCCTGACCCATCTTGCAACGGAGAGCAGGGCCCAACGGCTGCAACCCAGACGAGCAAACTCCACCAGCTCCCGCTTCGGCAACTCTCCCAAAATTTCCTCGTTCATAACAAGAACTTATTCCAGCCAAGATCTTCCCCGACGCTGGGAATTGCAGACGAACGGGTGGTTCCCCCAGCGCTCCAAGCCCGTTCCTTGGCTCTCGTCCCTCCCCGCTCCGCAGCGTGGCCAGGCCGGAGGATTGCCAGCCCAAGGGCCGAGGACAAAGGCAGGAGGACAGAAGTTGTGCCACTTTCCCTTCCCGTTGCCTCCCTTCAAATCCCAGCTGCTTTCTTCTGCTGGGCAAGAAATTCGGCTCCGGGCAGCGTTCCCACCACCGGCAGACGGGCGCCCCGGCGGCGGCACCGAAAGCAAACTCACAGATGGTAAAATAAGAGAGGCGTGTAGGGTTCAAAGAGACCTTCTATGTCAATTGTTATATTATTAGGTAAACTCTAAGAAGAAAATCTTTTAATCCACTGTGGCTAATCCAGTCCACTTTTGTTGGCCAGGACATATTCAGCATCAACAAAAGGCTCTGGCCGACGGACATACATAATGTATTGATAACGGCGGGGGGCGGGGGGGGGGGGGGGGGAAGAG
>NW_009952891.1:690810-699457 GCF_000747805.2 Chaetura pelagica | reverse complement strand
CAAAAGGGCTTGGGCCGCCGGAAATACATAATGTATTGATAACGGCGGGAGCCGGCGCGGCGGCAGAAAGAGCGGGGGCCGAGGCAGAGGATTTGCCCCACTTTCATCACTTTTCTTCTCATTTCAAAGAACCCGGCTGATATTTGCACTGCTCCACTCACCAGGGGGAGCACAAAGAGGGCAGGGGTGTTCCCAGCCCCGAAACCCCACTGGGATCCTCATGGGACTCCCCTCAGGGCCCCATGGAACCCTCCCAGGACCCCATGGAACTCCACCAGAACACCATGGAACCCTCCTAGGACCCTGTGAACCCTCCCAGGACCCCATGGAGCTCCACCAGAACCCCATGGAACTCCACCAGGACCCTGTAAGATCCCACCAGGACTCACATCCCTTCAGAGTTGGGCCAGTGTTGGGATAATGGCAGCCAAGGGGCTGTAAGGGCATATTTACCCTACACCTGGTTTTGGGGTGATGGTTCCCATCAGGAATTGGAAGCTGGACACAGCTGGGGTGGCTCCCCCCAGAACAGCTGTCCTGGGCTAGCAGTCCTCTGGAATTTATCTGGGGAAGGTGCTGTTGCCCTGGGATGGGGGGAGTCACCTTCCCACAAGGATGTGGTATATGACTGATGTGAGGGAAGAGCTGCAATGGGCCAGCACTGCCAGGTAGAGAGCAGAGTGTGGGTAGACCTTGTCCTCCAAACCTGGGGGAAGCAGAGAGTAGAGCTGAGAAAGCTGGAAAACAAATAAAAACCAACGTCAGCAAACGGGAGGTGGGACATGAGCATGGACCATGTGGTCACAGCCTGGTCCACGAGGGGTCTTTGGCAGGCTGGGAAAGCAGCTGCTGCAGGAAGATGCAAGGTCTGGCAAGATGGGGTGTTGAACATCCACCACCACATGGTTTCTTGTGCTTTGGCCAATTGTAACTCTAAAGGATCAGGAGGAAACACAATACGAGGCCTGATTTGCTGATGTTTGCCAGCCTGGGGCTGGTCATCACACCAGCCAACACTTGCTCATTGAAGGACTTCTGGCAGAGGAGATGCATTCATAAGAGAAGGTCCAGCAGGATGGTCAGAGCAGAGGTGACATCAGCTGGAAGAAGGCCAGGGAAGCCTGGCCCATGAAGGTCAGAAAAACCAAGGCTGTGGGGACTGGGCTGCTGGATGTTCCCACCACGAGGGGGAAGAGCTGCAGAGGCTGAAGGACAGAGCTGGCAGAGCACAAGTGGTGTGAAATGGCTGCAGATGGGCAGGACACCAGAAAGTGGCTCCAGCTCTGCAGAGCAGGGGATGGCAGGAGCCTCCGTGTCCTGAGGGGGACAGGGGCCCAAGGGCTGGTGAGCAGCACCACCTCAGGGAAGATGGTCCAAGGCCTGGTGTCTGGAAGAGATGGGACACAGCAAAGCTTGAGACACCTGCCCAGCCTGCTGCTTACAGCTCTGCCAACTGCAATTAGCCCCCAACAGCTTCCCAGCTGGGCTGCTGAGCTGCCAGAGCACTTGGAGCTGATGCTTCTCTGGGCACAGCACCTCTGAGAGCAGCTTCTGGGGCACCCAGTGCTCTGTCAGGGAGGCCTGAAGCAGCAAGGAGGATGGGACTTCCCTTGGCAGCACCCGGTGTGACCACGAGGATCCTTTGCCCCAGCCAAAGTCTGGTTGGGTTTTGGACCTGCATGCACCAGCCACAGCCTTAGCTCCTGTTGTTACCTCATGGGCTGGAAGCTCTTCTGGAGAAGGACAATGATGAGCTGAGACATGAACTGTACCTGTCAGGCGTGTGTGCAGGTAAAATGATTTCCAGAGCTTGTCTGGGTGCACGAGTGTTTCTGAGATGTCCTCACAAGCCTCACTGTAGCCAGCAAATCTGGCCATGAACCCACGGGCCACTAGGTGGACTCACAATAAACCAAAACTGCATGACAGAGAGTTCATGGACTGGGAAGAGCCTTGGCAAAGCAGATGCGTGGTCAGTGAGTCTCATCCCAGGCAAGAATGGAAAAACCAACAGCACACAAACAACTGGCCACCACTGGTCACCAGCTGTTGGTCAAAACATGGTCAATAGACTTTACTTACCACCAAAGTTTTTTGCCAGCCCCCTGGGAGAATGAGGAGTGTGGGGACAAGCACTTGCTCCCAAGCTGGGCTGCTGGTTGTGGTCACACCAAAAGGCTGAGTGGAAGCCTGCAGGGCTGCAGGACAGACATCAAGGCGTCACTGAGCTCTGATCTCGCTCTCACCAGCCAGGCTGGTGACCACATCTAAGCCAGAAGATCTCACCCAGGGTTGCAAAACTGATCTGCAAGAAGTGAAGCAACTGATATTTCCAGCAGGACTCGACACCAGCCCTTCCTTGTCCCCAGCAGCCCAGCTGGTGGGGATTGCTGATGGCTGGAGAAAGGAGACTCCTCTCCCGCCAGGATCAATCAGGTTGAATTAGCACAGGCTGCTCTGGGAAAACTCTGCCAGCAGGAACCAACTGTCCCAACACAGCTGTCTCCCGTGTGAGCCATGAACCAAACCCTACATTGCTCCCTGGGGCTGATGCCCACCTCAGATCCACCTTGTCCTGTCCCACTGCGGGGACACTGGAGCAGCAGGCACAGAGGGTGGCCCAGCCTTTCCCAGGGCAGGGGGTGAGCCCAGGGTCTGCCACTGGCGACCAGGGACAGGCCTGTCCCCCTGACACTGCTGCTCCCTTCTGCCCTGGCTCTGTCAGGTGGGAACATTCCAGTAGGGATAACTGCTCCAGAGCCCCCGTGCTCGGAGAAGGGACAGTCCCAGCACGGCTGGGGGCAGAGCAGAGCCCGCTCCAGACATCTCCATCTCATGGAGTGTGTCTTTCAGGGCCATGGGAGCACGACCCCTTCCTGTGAGTGAGGACCGACGGGTGTCCCTACCTGCTCCAGCTCCCCTCAAGCATCTCCAGGGCAGGGTGGTCCCAGTGGGGATGAGCTGACATCTCTTCTCTCCGCAGAGCGGCGCTGCCAGGAGGCGCGTGGCCGGCGCCCCAGCCCCCCGAGAGGAGCAGCGAGCCCGGTGGTCTGCAGCATGGAGAGGCAGGAGTGCAGGGCACAGGCCCAGGGAGGGCCCCAAAGGTGGGTGCAGGAAGGCACAGGGGGGTGGGACATGGCCAGAGGTGCCCGCTGTCACCTGCTGGTGATGAGCCTGGGGTGGGGGCGATGCCGGCCAAGTGTGTGTGCAACGGGTTTTGGCAGAGAGGGGTAACCAGAACTGGGGGAGTCATGGGGGTCAGCAACAACCCAGTGTCCACTGCCACCCTGAGCCAGGTCCCAGAAGAAGCTAAGTCCCTGCCCAGGAGGTAAGGACTTGAAATTCAACCTTATATCTCGCTCGTAGCCTCAGTCTTGTAGCTTTTGCTGCAGGTTTTATGCAGCCCCGAGAGCATCGTTGGGCAGCTCATCAGCTACAGGTGATTTTCTAGAAGGAGATTGCACAGACCCCAAGGTGGTGTCACTGTGTAGAATAGCTAACCAGTTATTGGGGGATGGCTAACCAGTTACTGGGTAATCAGCTCATCTAGAGGAGCCTTCCAGGGCAAGGGACGTGCTCATCCATAATCATTTTGGGGGGAAATGCCGGGTTTAGGGGCTCTGTATTTCCAGCAGGGGAAAGTGAGGCAGTGCTGGGGAAAGAGGCTGATGCCAGGGCAGTCACAAAGGGAAGCACCAATGGTGCTGGGGCTGGAGACCCTGAGGAGAAGAGGCTAGGGTGTTAGGGTGCTGCTGGAGCTCTAGGCAATGTGCAGGAGCTTCCCTCTGCTGTATGGGCATCTGGACCACCACAGCTAACCCTGACAGCTGCCAAAATTGCTGCCTGAGCTGCCCCAGGTCCTGCCTGTGTGTTCCTGGAAGGAGGGAGGCTGCCCTGCCTGGAGGGCCAGAGTTTACAGGTGAGCAGTAAAACATTTGCCCCATCCACCCACTCCAGTCCTTTATCTGAGAGGGGAGAGGCCCACAGACCCCCAGTGTACCTTGGGGATTTGCAGGCAAGCACCTGCATGGGAATGGAAGTGGACAGGGAAACTGGGATGATTTTGCCAGAGGGGAAGAACCTGAGCACCCAGAGCAGCCAAGCCCCATACCCTTCCAGGCTCAGGTGTGGGGTCTATAAAAGAGCAGGATCTGAGCAAAAAGGCTTAAGTCTGGTGTCCAAGGGTTGCTTCACCTTCTTTTCCCAGCACTGGAATGAAATCCAAGGCAAACTCACAAATTGGGATGTGTTTGCCTCTTTTGAGGTAAGGAATCCAAAGCAGGAGGTACATCAGGCTGCCTGTGGGATTTGCACCATGAGGACTTGGAAAGCAGCTCCTGCTGCCCCATGGATGCTGTGGGGGCTGACACTGCCCAGTGCCTCCTGCACAAAGGGATGCTGTGAGGATCCCACCAGCACTGCTCACTTTGGCTCCTGTGTCCAGCCCCTGGCACAGCTGGCTGTGACCATCCTCGCTGTCTGCACGGGGATATGCTCTGTCCCACCTGGCATGGCAGGAGCTCCCAGCCCAGCTGTACCCATGGCCTCTTCTCTGCTTTGTTTTCCTGCCAGCTGTGTCCCATTTGTCCACTTGCCTGTCACCCCTGCAGCACTGCCACTGGGCTGCAGGTACCTCATCCCAGCTGGGCTCTTCAGGGTGCCCTCAATTCCTGGTGCCACAACACTGATCCTTTTCATCTTGACAGCTAATACATCTTCATCCTGCTGTGCAAGCTTCATCTTGCCAGTGGTTCCAGAGAGGATTATCAGCCTCCTCTTCCACCCCTGAACATTCATCTTTTTGGCAGCCCCTTCTGCCGTCGCTGCTCTCAAAGTCAAACCCCAACTCCTGCCTCAGCAACGAGGGTGCTCCAGGAGTGAGGGGTGGACACAGTACACAGAGAGTCCCTCTGAGGGCAAGCTGCCCTTTGCCTCCCCCAGTGAGCAGTGTAGGACCTCACCCTTCAGGGTGTTTCTCTTTGTCCTCCAGTTTCAGAAAGGTTTTTCAGTAAAACCGAAGTTTGGCATCACTCCTGCCCTTGCAGGGGCCCTTCCAATGGCAGCCAAAGGTTGAACAGCACCATCTAGTGCACTTTGTCCCCAAAGTGTCTGCACCGCGGGACACCAGTCTTTGTCCATGCACATCCTGCCCTGAGAAGGGTCTGCTGCCATCAAACATCAGGGCAGGGTCATGTCCACCTTGCTTTGGGGAAGCTGGTGGGTCACTGCAAAGAGGAGAATCAGCTAGAGATGAGCACTGTGGGTGCTGAAGCTCAATGGAGCTCTCTCAGTCTCTGCAGAAGTGGTGCTGGGAGGCTTGTGGCTCCCCAGCCAGCCTGGCAGGGAGGTGATGGTGCAAGCAGGAACTGGGCTGGGATAGGAGTGCAGGGCTTGCAGGGAGCTCTGCAAACCCCAGCAACACAACTGCTGCGTGCAGTGTTGGGCTGCTCAGACCTGACCCCAGGCCCTTTTGACCTAAGACCAAGGTTCCCACATCCCCAGCATTTGCTAGCTCTTTCAGGCAGAGATGAAAGCACGCAGGGGAGCCAGGCAGTGCACAGCACCCCAGGTTTGCTTGGGGACCAGCCTTGGCTGCAGGCTGAGGCCAGGCCAGCACCAAACACTGCTGGCATCTTGGCTGGAGCAGTTTTGGGGAGGTATGAGGCAGGGCCGTGCTGCCAACTGATCAACAAAGGGGAAATGATCCAGTGTGGTTCATTGGCTGCTGTTCTACGTTGAAAGGCCTTGCAGGCTGATTCCTCCCCCCATGAAGCCAGGGCTGCTTGGTTTGGTTTTTCACCTTTTTGATGTCCCCAGGTAAAGCTGGAAGTAGCTGATGTTGGACCCCATGGGGCTGGGCTCCTCAGTATGGGAAAAAATTAGGTGTGAAAGGCAGGGAAAGGGCTCCAGAGGGAGCCCAGGGCTCTCCCAGCCCTGCTAGAGGATCAGAAAATGGGAAGGCACTGGGAGGACTTGGCATCAGCCTGTGGGAATTCTCCCTTTCCAGCCCACCAAGGGGCAGCTGCCTTTGCTGGGTAGGGCAGAACTGGCTCTGCAAGGGACTCACTGGCTGGGCTGGAGCCCTCCATGGCTCCCCAGGATGGCAGGATCCTGATGCAGCCAAACTCCTCACCCCCACCCCCTCAAAGTCCCCCACTTTGCCATGGAGAAATCTAGCTCTGGTTTCTCATGCAAACTCAGTGCGGGCCATGAGATCTTGCTGGGCTTTTCTCTGGGAGATGAAAAGCTCTTTAATACCTGATCATCTCTCAGCCATGAAGTTGCTTAAGCGCTATAATCGAGGCATCTCTGGGGCTCCTTTGAACTAGCAACAGAGGCTGCAGTTCTCAGGCATCCCCCTGCAAAGCAGGGGTCAGTTTTAACTCTTTTCCACCTTCTAAGTTTTCAGCATCCTTTCTGAAATGCAGATCCTGGAACCCTACCTGCTGTAGCACCCAGCCCTGTCCCAGCCAGGACATCCCTGTGGGGAGCCTGCTGCTCCCACCCTGCCCCTCCTGCCCCCAAACCCACCCTTGGCAGAGTGTGGATTTCCAGCAGAAGGGCCCTGTGCTCAGCAGAGGGATCTTTTCACAGCTGCTCACATTCAACCACATTTTATTTGCCCGGGGATTCAGCTTATGCTGTGGTGGGTTTTTTTTTTACAGCTGTCTTGACCCCGTCTGTGTCTCCTGCCCCTCTCATTTCCCTGGGCCTGGCGTTTTTCTCAGCAGGGCTTTTTAATCTATTTCTAGACCATTGATGGGAATGCTGAATAGCACCGGGCTTCCCATCCGAGCCCCGGACACCCACTGAGCGCGCTCCCATTCTGCCGGGATTCCCATTGAGGGCTGCGGGGCTGGCAGCTCCCGGTCCCTTGAAGGTGTCCCTCTTGATGTTGTATTGTGCTCATTTTTTTTAAATCAGAATACTCTATGGATTAAGTCACATGCTTAAAGAGAGCCCAGGTCTATTATTTCTATGCCATAACCTTTATCAGCCGAACTTGTAATCTCTTCAAAGGATGACATCAGAGTTTGACAAGAGCTATTTTTCAGCAACTAGGCTGATTGCATTAATTATATTCCCAGCCTTTAATTCTTTACCAGCTGAATCCCACATCAGCTTTTCTATTATGATGCCCAAGGTCAGTGTTGTGCTGCCACATATAAATCAGCTCCAAGCATCGTTCACATGAAAGAGCCTGAGGAGCTGCTTCATCCTGCCGGGTGCTGTGCTGGGGTGGGAACACCAACTGCCCGGGATGGACTTCTGTGGGATTCAGAAAGCTGGGAAAAAACGTTGTATGTGTCTGAAAGTGTTCCCCAAACGCATGGAAACAGGCACGTGCAGTAGAATAATTGCACTGAAACCCAGAAACTATCCCTAGCAGAAAACTTTCTGAGCCACTTCTGATGTTGAGGAGCACCTCGGGACTTGTTTGCATGTGTAGCTTTTGGGGTGGTACCCAGAGCTCTGCTTGGCTTGGAGCACATCATCCCTTCCCAGGGAAGAAGCAGGATTCACAGAACCACAGAATCCCAGGGGCTGGAAGGGACCTCGAAAGATCATCCAGCCCAACCCCCCTGCCTGACATCAGAGTTTGACAAGAGCTATTTTTCAGCAACTAGGCTGATTGCATTAATTATATTCCCAGCCTTTAATTCTTTACCAGCTGAATCCCACATCAGCTTTTCTATTATGATGCCCAAGGTCAGTGTTGTGCTGCCACATATAAATCAGCTCCAAGCATCGTTCACATGAAAGAGCCTGAGGAGCTGCTTCATCCTGCCGGGTGCTGTGCTGGGGTGGGAACACCAACTGCCCGGGATGGACTTCTGTGGGATTCAGAAAGCTGGGAAAAAACGTTGTATGTGTCTGAAAGTGTTCCCCAAACGCATGGAAACAGGCACGTGCAGTAGAATAATTGCACTGAAACCCAGAAACTATCCCTAGCAGAAAACTTTCTGAGCCACTTCTGATGTTGAGGAGCACCTCGGGACTTGTTTGCATGTGTAGCTTTTGGGGTGGTACCCAGAGCTCTGCTTGGCTTGGAGCACATCATCCCTTCCCAGGGAAGAAGCAGGATTCACAGAACCACAGAATCCCAGGGGCTGGAAGGGACCTCGAAAGATCATCCAGCCCAACCCCCCTGCCCGAGCAGGGTCACCCAGAGCACATCACACAGCTTGGCCTTTCCCTGTCGCGCTGCTCTCGTTAGGTCTCCGCATCTGGTATCTCCTTCCACCTCCCGCCAGGTCACGGTTCCCCAGCCCCGGTGCCCGGTCCCTGCGGGGCTCAGACCCGCTCCAGTCTCCGTGCTGCCCGACCCACCTCAGTGCCACCTCTCGGCCCTGCTTTCTCCCCGCCGCAGCAGGGGCAGGACACGCTGCGGGTTCTGACCCAGCTCTACCCCCCCAGCCCCGCTCTCCCCAGCCCCGCTTCGCCGCCGGGCGCTCCCTCGGGGGGGCAGCCCGGGCCGCGCACGTTGCCCTTCGATCCCGGACGGGGCTTTTGAGGGTGGCTTTGAGGTTGGCTGCCGAGATCAGCCAGACCTTGGGAGATCTCCAAAGCGTGACCTCCCTCCCGGGGCCCTTCCCCTGCACGGGATGCTCAGAGCAGCTCGGCTGGACGTTTGTCCAGAGTGAAC
>NW_009952891.1:687171-689790 GCF_000747805.2 Chaetura pelagica | reverse complement strand
CCCCTTGCAGCGGGGCCCTGTTCCCTCCCCCCCCAGCCATAACGGCGGTGAAAACGACCCAAAACTGCAACACGGTGCAAAAACAAACCCCCCCCAAAAAACGTAGCGCGGTTCCCCGGAGCCAGGCCGGGGGTGGGAGCTGCGGGCAGCGCTGGCTCCCTGCTGCAGGTTGGGCACCCCGGGCCCCGCCGTGCCCACCGGCCTCTCCTGCTCTTTGCCGGGGCTCTCGGCGGTGGTTCTGGGTTCATCTGGGGAGAGGGAATGGAGGAAAAATGGCAAAGCATCCCAAAGGTGTACTCGTTGGGGTGGGTGAGCTTTGAGAGGGAAACGGGGCTAAAACGTGTCTGTCCCGGTGTGTTCTGAGTTACTCTGGTGCAAGGACTGGTTTCTCGGGCAGTTTTGTGGCACCGAGGGCTTCGAGACTGGTGCCGTTCTGTGAATCAGGAGTTGTGCTGCTGTCTGCAAATCATTAAGTTACCTTATGGAGCAGCCAGAGATAGCGGCCCGGGGATTGCCCTTCTCTGCCTTCCCCACACCTCCCATCCTCCATATTGACTCTGTTGCTCCTCTTCAAAAGCTTCGTACTGGAGCAGATTTCCCTCTCGAGGTGGTTTTCTCATCTTCCTTTGATGACCTGAAATTTTCCCAGGCTCGTAGCGTGCAACAACGTTCCGAGCCTAAATGAACCTCTTCTCAGTGGCCTGCAAAAACCCGTGCCAGGACTGAGCTCCTGTGCTAACATGCCCGTTTGAAGCAAGAATGCAGTCCAGATCCCCAAAATATTGGGGTCAACGATGCATCTGGATTCCCCTAGAGCCAGAGGAGGCGACGCAGCGTTATTTCTGAAACGCAGAGATTTGTGAGGAATGTGGTGCTGGTGGGTCACCCCGGCGTATGAAAGCCACCTGTGTTTGATTAAGGTGCAGTCTCGCTTTCAGCCTGGATTTTCTTTTGGAGTATTTTTCACAAGCCTTAAAAATCCTGTCGTGGGGTGAGAATTGCCTAGATCGGTAGCCAGATAAAACCAGGCTGCCATGGAGTGACTGGTGTGTGTGCTGCCCGAGTGGGCTCTGCAGAGGAGTTAGTGGCAGTGCAGAAGATGCCATGTGTCCTGTGGCACGCAAGTGTAGATCTCTTGGATTTGGGGACTGCCAGATCCCAGGGTTCTGTAAACCCACCAGTGCTGGGAGATAGGCCACTGGTTTAGCATAGTAGCAGCTGTACCAGTGATGCTGAATGTAAAGTTTTGGGATATTGTCCTTTTTAGAGTGTACCTGGTTTGAGTCTGGTTCTGTACTCTCTGAAGTTGCTGAGAGCTTTGCTGTTAATTCTGGTGAAAAAGAGGCATTGATTCAGAGCGAAATTAGTGGTTTGTAATCTTAGAGTGTTTATGTACAGAAATAGTCATTTTTTTTTTCCTCATCTGTTTCAGCTGAACAAACTTGTTCACCTTGGAGCTACAAATACTGGTGATTTGAAACTTCAGCTCATCCCCCACTGTTCCTGCCCAAGCAAGCACCAGAAAAATGAATATCCAGGGGAAAGGCTTCCCCTTGGACCTTGGAGGAAGCTTTACTGAAGATGCTCCGAGACCACCGGTTCCTGGTGAGGAGGGGGAACTCGTGTCCACAGATCCCAGGCCAGTTAGCCACGGTTTCTACTCTGGTAAAAGCGATGTCATTAGAAATGAGACGTCCACGGCAACACCGAGACGCTCCGATTTGGATTTGGGGTACGAGCCCGAGGGGAGCGCTTCACCAACTCCACCCTACCTGAAGTGGGCCGAGTCGCTGCACTCCTTACTGGATGATCAAGATGGTATCAACCTCTTCAGGACTTTCCTGAAACAGGAGGACTGTGCGGATCTCCTGGACTTCTGGTTTGCCTGCAGTGGTTTCAGGAAGCTGGAGCCGTGTGCGTCTAACGAGGAAAAAAGGCTCAAGCTGGCAAAAGCCATTTACAAAAAATACATCCTTGACAACAATGGCATTGTGTCCCGGCAGATCAAACCAGCCACAAAAAGCTTCATCAAAGACTGCGTCATGAAGCTGCAGATTGACCCTGACATGTTTGACCAGGCCCAAACGGAGATCCAGTGCATGATAGAAGACAATACCTACCCTTTGTTCCTTAAGTCGGATATTTATTTGGAATACACAAGGACAGGTGGGGAAAGTCCAAAAATTTATAGCGATCCCAGCTCCGGGTCTGGGACAGGTAAAGGGCTACCTGGTTATCTGCCAACTCTGAACGAGGACGAGGAGTGGAAATGTGACCAAGAGGCCGAGCCCGAGGCCAGCAGGGACTCGGCACCCTCCAGCAGGCTCACGCAGAAGCTGCTCCTGGAGACAGCCACCCAGCGTGCCTCCTCGGCCCGGCGCTACAGCGAGGGCAGGGAGTTCAGGTAGGACAGTCTCCAGGGAATGGCTCGGGGGGGGATGGAAAGCCTTGGAGGACCTTGGTGGTGGGGAGCGCTCGGGGATGGGGAGGCAACCGCAACGGGATGGTGTCACGCGGGGGCTTTGGTGGAGTGCAGAGTTTTACTGGGAGGTTTTACGGGTTATTTTAAGGGTGGCTTTGGCTGTTCCTGTTTGATTGCCCTGAATCATCCCTGCAGCA
>NW_009952891.1:678746-686798 GCF_000747805.2 Chaetura pelagica | reverse complement strand
TCCTGCTGAGGGAAACTGCTGCTGAACATGGTCTGGAGGCAGGTAGGGCTTAGTGGGCAGGCCTTGTGTGTGTGCAGGGGATGGAGAGAGCTGCAGACTGAGCCTGGCTGTTCCTGCCCCAGCAGCAGGTCAGTGTGCAGGTACAGAACGCAGGTGAAAACAGCTGGTGGTGGCAACACACACCAGGAAATTGTTGTGATGAGCCGCCACTACAGGCTGCAGAAGCTTGCTGGAGATACCCTCACCTCTGTAATGTTGACATGGGTCAGACAGGGATCATACAGCTCCCTGAAAATGGTGCTGCTTTGCACACGAGATTCCCAGTGCTGAATTCTGGTGGTGTCAAAGTCAGAATGGCCAAATCCGGTTAAAACCATTCCCTGCTGCAGCTTTTCCCTTCATCAAAGCAACTGCTGGTTCTTTTAACTGGAGGAGTCGCGGAGTTTTGCAGCCTGTTGTGTTTTTTTTGTTGTGTGTTGTGTTTTTTTTCTGGGTCCCCCACCCACTTCCAGCCAACTTGGATTTTGAAACTTGCTGAGAGCTCAGTTAAAATTCCAGACAATTAACTTAGCAGGGAGCTCTCTGGGATCAATAAGCGTGTGTGTGTCTAACCCTTGCTGAATCAACAGAACCCGGCCAGAACACATTCCTACTTTTTTTTAATTCCTTTTTTTTTAAAAAAGCCCTAAAATCTCCTTGTTTTAAGACCTGCTTAGTCTAAAATCTGACGCTTTGTGAAGATTATGAAATGAAGTAGCTGAACTGTCCTCTTCAAAGCCTCCTCCTGCCTTTATGAAAAGCATTTCTGTGTTTAATCTCCCTCAGTCGTCCCTTTAGGCTGGCAGCTGGAAACGCATCCCGCCCCACGCCGGCTCTCGGCGCCTTTCAGCTGGCAAAATGTTTTCAGTTGGGTTCTTGTTTTTCTTATAGGTTTTGAGGAGGGGATGTTGCATCTGAAACTCTTTGGGGGCGGGGGGGTGATGGAAAGGAAGTTCACGTGGACTCGTGCTGTTTTAATCAGGAGTCAGAAAAACAAAATCCCGGGGTCCTGGGACTTTCCTGTGGAGTTAATAAAAACCTTGAATGTTTCTTGAAGTGCATTTTCACTGACCAGTCAGGGACCCACCGTAAGCAAAGGATTAGAGAAGTCTACCATTTAAGTAACTTTTTATTTAAGTGATAATGGCTTTAAGTTTGAAAATCACTTCTTTGAGGTTCAGCTGTGTTGGGTTTCCATACTGGAGCAGGTAGCAAAAACCTGGACGCAACGTTGCGCTTTTCAGCTCCGGCTTCAGAAAAACCTGCACTTCACCCATTATCCAAACATGTCCATGCCAGATTTTGAAATGGTTTAAGAAACATGCTGTGAAATAAAAGTGTTTTGGAGTAGAGTTCCTTGATCTTGGGTATTTTCATTCCAGATTGGAACATCATGAAATAAATCTTTACCTGGGGGGATGGAGGTCAGAAAAAATGTGTTACTCGTAATTTGTAGTGTCCCAACAGCCTGTCATTGTGGCTGCTGACACCCGGTTGACCTGGTGGGTAGGGAAGCACAGAAATGCATACCATCCTCACCAGAGCAGGAGTCATTTCTCAGGATGCAGTAACAGAAGATAAGTGATTTATTTTATTTTCTAAATGTTGGTATGTCAGCTCTAGTAGCGTCCAGAGCGCCGTGGTGGGAGATGCTGCCAAACTGCGTAATCTACATTTTTTTAATTCTGAAAAAAAATCTGCTGAGATCCTAATTTATGAGGTGATTGTTCCTCTTTGTGCAAGACCTTGTGGTTGAATTAACTTACTTCCCGGATGTTATATAGCAATAACTGTCTTGAATAAGCTGGTTTTTAAACTGAAGCATCTTTATCCTGCAGACCTTTTTTGTTCATATACTTTCTCACCTGGGTAAGAGCTCTGGAAGCCCAGCAGAGCTGCTTGTAGCATTTGAAAGGCTGTGTCCCAATTTATTTTGAAAATCTCCACAAACCTTTTTCCTTTTCTTTTCTTTTGTTTGTGTTTTGGTTGGGGTTGGGGTTTTTTTTTGCCTGTGTGTGGAAGAATTTCTTATTTCTCATCTTGAGGGAATGTTGAAATAAGCTGTTTTGCATTATATCTGAGGGTCTGTTTAATCTTCCCAAGATTGTACTTCTATTCCTTGGCTTCCATGGAAATCCTAAATAAAGAGGAGTCTGAGCAAAAGCAATAGAAGTATTTCTCTGTTAGCAAATGAGCATCTTGAATTGGCTCCACTTCTTTTTTTTTTGCAGCAGCAGAAAGTTCATACATCTTGACACCATAACTCTGCTCTCAGGAGGGCAAATGTAAAGAATTCCTCAAAAGGCAGAAGACAACCCATCATTAGCTGTTTGGAAGGTGTGCAGATGTGCGTGCCTATGGGAGAACATCCCAAAGCCAAAAGCATCGCCGTTACCCACTGTGTTTTTGTATGCATAGGAAAAGGGCAATAGTCATTATAGTTAGTCTCCTGCAAATTAATTGGACATTGGTTATGGATCAGTGAACTTCAAAGAGGGTAACCCCTGAAGATCTTGGGCATTAACTCGCAGCTTCCGAAAGTGACACTAACGTGGTTGTGAGGGCGGCTAAATCGTTCATTAACCTTCTTTTGACACGCCGGGCCGGCGTTCCTCAGATCCGGAGAGCAGAAATTAAACCTGTGCCTGACAACTGCTCTGCAGCCTGGTTTGCCAGCGCTCCAGGAAAACGCACACATCTTAAAAAGCTGGAAATTGGATTGGTGGTGGTGAAAGGTTCCAGTTGTGTCTTTTGTTGGGGTGGGTTTCTTCTGCCTTCTCTTTAGCTTGGCATCAGAAGGGGCTCCCCTTCCACTCCCAAAGTGGGGGAGCAGCATTGGCAGCTCTTGCCTTTGCTTTCTGCCTGTGGTGGAAAGTGAGAAGAGGGCATGTTGTTGTGTGTGAGCAGTTCTGCTTTCCTCTCTTCTGAAAGACCAGCAAGCTGGGAGATGTCGGTTCTGCTGCTCCTTTTGGGTTTTGAGCCATTTCATTAGGAGTGGAACGTGTTGAAAAGGAGACCTGGAGGATGGTGATGAGAGAACATGTGGTGGTAGACGAGGTCTCCCATTATTGAACATCAGGGAGTATTGTGGATCTGATAGGCACAGATTGAGAAATTTCCCAACAGGGGCTTTGATATACATGTGGTTTGTTGCTTGGTGTTTTGGTTTTTTTTTTATTTAAAGGAAGCTGGATGCATCATCTAAGCTTTAATTTCCAGAGGGCTGATCTGACTAAGCTGATGGTGTTTCACAAGTGTTGGTGGTTCAAATGAAAAGGATGGGTGACGCAGTTCTCCACCAGGGCAGGTAGAAATCACCAGGATTGTGATTGTGCCCACGTACTTGGCCCACTCCTGGTGACGTCTGCAAGTCCTGGTGGAGCATCACATCACCCATCCTTTTCATTTGAACCACCGATACTTGTGCCCATGCACTGGCAGCCTCTCTGGACACACAGGTCTCCCCAGAACATACAGCCAGCATTCCTTCAGAACACGGTGTGAGAGAAAGCACATGGAGAAATGGCTGGGGGAGCTGTTAGAGGAAAGTGGCAACCTCTGGTCTGAGATGATTCAATGACGAACTTGGACATGGAGAGGAACGGCGCAGGGTGGTTCAGGGAAGGTGCAGGATCTCTCTGGTGTTTAGGCAGTGTAAGTAGTCCAGAGGTCAGAAGCTGAGCCTGCATCATGAGGAAGCTAAAATTGACCTGGCAGACCTAATTTTGAGGTTTGCTCCTCCATTCATAAGTAAATATGAAGCTGCAGACTTCTGAGTCAAGAGTGCATGGTGAAGGAATCCACCTTAATTGTTCTGAACAGGGTGGAAAACTGGGGATGCAAAATCACGGAGGCTGATGCAGGAGCAGTTTGTGTCTAGAAGGTCCAAGACATGCATTACCGTTACTTTTAACTGGAGAAACATCATGTGCATCTTGGAGCTCAGCTGCTGGAGCTTCAGGAGATGTTGCTGGAAAAAAGCTGGTACTGAATATTAGAGGCAGAAAGAAAAGTTTTAGACACTTAGCTGAAATTAAAATGGTTGAGCCCATAACACCACTTGGTAATTGATGCAACTCTATTTGGAGGCTGTGGCTATTTCCAAAATGTAAAGAAAATAAGTTAGAGAGGAATAGTTTTGGCTCTGCATTGTTCTTGAGAGAAATGAGGGAGTCTAACGAGGAGGTGGGGTCTGAAGCTAATAGCAGTGAGTGGTAATTTAGTGGCTCCAGTGCTGTAAGATACACAAAACAAAGACTGATGGTGTTTTTGCACAGAAGTTAGGCCAGCTTTTTAAAATACATTGTTAAGCTGGTGAAACTTCTGCATAGAAATGCTTATATTAACAGTGTAAATTATTTATACTGATGGTTGCCAAGTTTTAAAATGGGTTTTATTTGAAGAAGAATACCTTTACCCATAGCTTTGCCTCTACACAAATCAAGATGAAGAAGTGGTGTATTTGTTGTTTGGTTATGGATCAGTGCTTTGGCATCTTTTTAAAGACAGGTACTTAAGCTTTTAGCACTCTCTTTTGATAAATGAATAAGTGTTTTCTGCCCTCCTCCAGCAAACAGCTACCTTATTTTGTTGTGATTGAGTTTTACTTGGGTTGCAGAAGTTATTCTCTTAAAAGAACAGAAGAGGAATTTTACCCCCATCTTGTTGGTGTTGGGGAGGTTCAAATTGAACATTGGGGAAAAATAAGTCTTCATGAGGTGTGTGGTGATCCAGGAAGGGGTCACCAGAGAGGAGGGGATCTCCATCCTTGGAGGGCTTCACAGCTGGGTTAGGCAGAGCCATGTCCAGTCTAGTCCAGTGTGGACAGTTGTCCTGTTTTGAGATGCACTTACAGTGAAGGCACAAATCATTGCTAGTGTATTTTGAGAAGTTTGGTAGTCAGGCTGGTTCAGGTTCTGCCTGATTTCAGACACTGGGAATTGCACCTAGGAGGTGGGCCTTGGGGTGGGTACACCTTGGTTTTGATCTGCTGTTCAGCTTCAGCTCGCCTTTATGTTTTAAGAGTTTCTTTGTTGTTGCTATAATGGACTAATCCCTTGAATAATTAGTTACCCTTGGACGTTTTAAAAATGACTGCCTCTTGGATGTTTTCCTCTAATAGTCTGTTAGATCCTGGATTTATTAACTATTGAGACAGACTGTGAAATCCTGTTACGCCAGGCTTTCCTGGTGGAACAGGGACTGAGAAGGGTAGGGGGGGGTGCTGGGGGAACACCCGCTGGCCTCATGTTAGGGTTGAACTGTTGACTTTCCACCCTCTCAACCCATGCAAAAGATCCTCCAGGTCCACTGGGCTGGGTGGCTGGCTGCTGCTGCATGCCATGGTTGCGGGTCATCCCTGGGTTTGGGCCTTCAAGAAGGTGCTCCAAGAAGTTAGAGCACTGGGGCTGCATGATGCAAGGCCAGTCACGTGATACCATGCATTTAAAATAAATTATGGCCCTGATTTTATTAGAATCAGTGGAAAAATCTAGTTTCAGAAGTGGCTCTATATGTAATGAAGAAAATTGCCGTGATTAAAAAAAACACGGCTCAGAACAGAGGTGCTGATATCCTGAATCAGTTCCTGGAAATACCATTGGATTATTAGGCTCATCCTTAAATCCATTAAGCAAATTACAGTTAATCAGTCAAATAAAAGAAGAAAGATCTTTTGCAAGGCCCTGTCTTTTGAGCCACATGCAGAAGCTGTAGTAACATTTTAATTTTCTGTCTGTCAGTGAATGTGTTCAATCACTTTGCTTCCTTATGTGGAGGATTTGAAATTAGAAACTGAGGTTAATTATCTGCATTAAATAAAATATCTGAAGCCCACAAAAGCAAAAACCTTCACAATTTGGTATGGTCTGTTAAACTAGGCAGGCAGTTTCATAAGAAGAGTGGTTATTTTTTCCTGGTTTTGTCCTGATTGAAGTGTTTTAGTCACAGTAATTGAAATTATTAATGAGTCAAATTGCTGGTGAATCTAATACTGAGCATCTGTCTGAAAAGGTTTGATACTTGGTCGAGAGCAGGGGTTTGCTCTGCCCAGCAGCATAGAGCAGCCAGTGTTGGGCCATCCTGATGTGGATGAGGCTGGTTTTCCTTGCTGCCTTGTTATCCACCTCTCCCATGGCAATGGGATGTTATAGCTCTGCTGCCAGGTTAGTGGAGGTGATTTGGAAGTGGAATAATACTGGAGGAGAACTACACTTTTGAGTGTATCAGATACAAAACATATCCAACACAGTCCATCTCCATGCTGGTAATTAGCTAATCACTGCCTGCTTCACTTGGAAGTGCAGTTTTGGACTCTACAAAGATGACAATCCTCTTGGAAATACACCATCCCCAGTGGGCAGCTGGTTTTGGGGTGATTTGTTGAAGAGGCTCATTTTTTTCCCTACAGGTATGGGACACACGTGGCTCAGGTTTGAGCTGCTCTGGGGGCTGCAGAGCCCATCTCTACTCACTGGGGGTAAAGATGCCCCTTGGCTGGTGCAGCCCTGAATCCCCTGCTCATCATCTGGGCCCTTCAGGAAAGATCTCTTCTGGAGGCACTTCTTTCCCTCTGCCATGTGTCAGAGCAAGCTGCTCTGCCCAAAATCACTCTCAGAAGTTAAATTGCAGCAGGTCACGCTTGAGTGTAAAAAGCAAACCCATGGTTACTCACTGCCCTGGTGTGGGTGCTTCATTGTTGTTATGGCAGCAATGAGTTTAACTAGAACCTTTGTAGTTTTAAGTCAGATTATCCACATTATGTAAAACCCACGTGGAAATGGGATGTTTTACTTTTGAAGACTCCAGAGTGCACTTTTGTGGTAAGACCTGGAATTTTTTTTGGATCTGTGGCTTCCAAGATACAACCTGTCCCTAAAATGTCAGCTTCTAGAAGGTCTTCAGCTGATCTAGATAGATAATAGATTAATAACTTTCACTTAGTCTGATGAAAAACAGCAGAGGGAGGAAAATGATAGCTAGAGGAGAGAAACCTCTTTAGCCCTGTGAGACCTGCTGGTTACCAGCAAGACCTTCTGTTGGTCCCTGGACCTGCCTCCAAAGCTAATGACCAGAAACTTCTGGGTTTTATTCTTCCTTCAATCTTCCAACCCCCACATATTCCCTCTCTTGTTGTAGATGGAGAGTCTCAGTCCTCTCCCTCTCTGCATTTTAATTTTCCTTTTTTTCTGGAGGTTTAGGGATTTTGTCATTTGTTCAGGGTGTGTTCAGAGAAATGCCAGTGCTGGAAGGAGGAGAGGAGGAGGAGTGGGGAGGTGGGATTGCATTTTATTCAGCAGTCCACGTGTAGAGAGAGTTAGCTCTGCTGGAAAACTGTTCCTTTATGTGTCCAACAGATTGACCCTTTCCAGTCATAATTTGGTCTTCTTGGCTGGCAAGCAGCTTTCCAGACAGGGTGACATTTATCTGCAAAAGGGGCTTCCTTGTTTCTGCCATTGCTGCCATCCTGGCCCAGGAGGTTGTTTTGGGACCTCTGTCCAGTGCAAGATCAGTTGTTTGGTAGCTGAGGACCTCTCCAAGCTTTCAGAAGCCAAGTACAAATGACAGTTGAGTTTCAGGGGAGCTCCTGGTTATTACAGGTAGGATCCAGGAATTGAGATGCATGGAGTTCATACCCAGCTGTAGCTACTGGGTTTGGTTAACTTTCTCCTGGCTCTGTTGTGCAGAAGCAAGAGCTGTAAAACCATTTGGCACCAGACATGCAAATGAGAGCTGGGCTGAAGTGGCCGTTACCCTCGAGGATCCCAAAAGAGGAATCAACAAATAGAAATTATTCTATTAGCAGGGGCAAAGTTCACAGGTTAACCATCATGTCAAATCAATGAAATACAGCCTTGATCTCCTGCACAAGGGCTTTATTGTGTATAAATAAAGAGTGCCCGAGCAAAAGACAGCAAGTTCTTGCACTGTAACATTTGCAGCCTGCTGAAGAAAGGGAAGCTCTATCCAGATTGCAGCACAAAATGTCTCCTTCGGACATCGGCTCCATTCCTG
>NW_009952891.1:662555-678412 GCF_000747805.2 Chaetura pelagica | reverse complement strand
AAAAGATTGTAAAACATGACCTTGGAACCTTCTTGCTCTCCTTATGGCCCTACCCAGATTGGATTTCCACAGGGCATGTATTTTTTTATTATTTTTTTAATAAAATGTTGGGGTCTCTGGCTAAGAAGGCTTGTCTTTGTACTTTTAATTCAGTCCATGTGACTGTCATAACGTTTATTTCTTAGGAAATGAAAAATGATCTTTCTTGAGCAAAGCCACAAAAGAAAGCTGTTGGGTATGCTGGCAACCTCAGGTGTGTGCAGCATGTGTCTTCTGCTGAGCTGCTAGCACTGGATGAAGATCATCACCCCTTTGTTGCTTGGTCCAAGGCTCTGCCGGGAAAAGAAAGGGCAGAAGCTGCCTTCTTTGTTGTGGAAGTATTTCAATTTAATGGCTTTGAACATCTGCACATTCAGGGAAGCTTTGTTTTCTTCTCTTGAGAAAAGCTACTCTGAAAAGGCTTGACCCTCTTTTTCTTTAAGATGAGCCAATGCTGGCAAAAATAGATGAGCTTGAAACAAGATGGAAATGGGCAGCAAAGGACGCGTGGATGTGTCACTGCAGTGCAGGATTTGTTGATGTTTTCCCCTCCAGATATATGCAGTGAAGTTTGTGACCCCAGGGGAGGTTTGAGTCCTGCTGGCTGGTAAATTAGCCCAACTGGAGACATCCGAGAAGGCTGAGCATCCTGCTGTCCATCAGATGTGGGTTTGGGTCTGCCCCAGAAGAGGCTGGAGGAACCTGCTAAAACTGATCCCTGAACCTTCCTCCTTCTGAAGAGAGGAAGCTTTCCAAATGGGCATGGGAAAAACTTTCCTTTGGTAATCCTGGAGATAACAGGTCACACAGCTTCACCCAGTGATTCTTGCACAATAACTTGTGGTCAGGCTGAAGTGTCTATTTTAGAAAGGCATCCAAGCGATGGGAGGTCATGCAGCATTTTTATTATCTCTTCCCGTGGTTAGTTACTCTCACTGCTCTCAGCATGTTCCTTATTGCTCCCTACAGTTTTTTCCAGCTTCAGTTTCTAACTGCTGGGTTTTGGTGTGTCTTTGCTCACTTCTGGATCTCCAAGTACCGGTGCCTGTTTGAAAAACCCCTCCTGAATGGGTGTGAATGTTCTCCTTAAGTGGCAGCAGCTTTGTTATGGAAGGCCCTTTGGGTTTATTAGACTTTTCAACCCTCCGACTGCTAAACAAGCTGCAGCTTGTCATGGTTGACAAACCTTCCCTCTGGTCTCAGACCTAACCTACCAGTTTAAAAGGCAGTATTCTTTTGTCTGCAGGTTTCTGGGTGGGGACCATCGGGCTTCTAAGGGAAATTAACTTGTGGCCTCTTTCCCCCCCCCCTCTCCCACCTTAAATAAATGCAGTTTTGTGTTAACTGTTCTGTCACTTCTAAAGGCTGAAAGGAAGGCAGCCTGTGCTTTAGGTTTTCTGCTACCTGAAGTACTCTGCTACACACTAAGGGTGCAAGTAGGTGGGAATATGTAATTACATTAAAAACAATGGCTACATGATCAGTGGGAGCCACTGAAGGTAAAATGTAGGAAGTTTGGAGGTTTTTTTTCCCCCGAATGATTCATCCGTAATTATTTCAAAACATGTTGAATTTATTCTTTAGCTTTGGAGAATTCTTGCAAGGCTGGCATTTGGTGCCCGTGATGTTTATGCACCTGAGTAAATGCCTGTCTCAGCAGTTTGTCACTGTTGAGTGCTCCAGATCTAAATCCCTTCAAAGGTAAAACCCAGCACACCTTTGTCTCTGCTGGCCTTTCCATCTCCAGAGCTTTGGCTGGTGAGGTGGAACCAGTTGTAGCAGTAGCTGGCACAGGGATAGACAGGATGCTGAGGTTCACACCATTTTAATAACCGTTCCATGCAGATTTGTTTGGGTAACAAAGGTTGTAGCAGCTGGTGGGACTGGTGGAGAGTTGGTGGAGGAGCAGCTTTGTGTGCCCGCAGCCACGGCAGCCAAGCTGTGGGCTGGGTCTGCTCTCCTCTTTTTACATCCCTGCAGCAGTATCTGCTGTATGGATTGTAGTGGTCTGGGGAGGAAAGGAGGGGAGCTCCTTTGGATGGAGCTTTGGATGGAGTTCCTCTGGGAACTGGCAGAGTGGCCAAATCTGATTTTAGGGTCATTGGAAGGCACAGGACTTTTCTTTGTGGTGTAGTGGGTGCCCAGCTGGGCAAAACTCAGTATTTTTACTTTAAACCCCGTGCTAGAAGGCAGCCTGCACTGAGAGAGGGACATTTTTCACATGCTTCTCTCTCTCTGTGAAGCCAAGATGTTGGAAATGTGCTACACTGAACTGGCTGGAGGTTGCTGGGGGTGGTGGTTGCGCTGGCAGAGCAGCCTGCAGGGCTGCGTGTCTGGGGGGCAACCCCGTGCTGCTGGTGTCACAGCCCTGCTGTCAGCACCTGGCAGTGTCACTGGGCTTAGGGCATGGCACAGCTCCACTGCAGCAGAGCAGGGAGAGGAGAGGAAGCATCTATCCTCAAGACCAGCAAGGTGCTTCTCTGATCTAGATGTTGCCCTCAGTCTCCAGGGTGGGTCACCAGTCAAGCTCCACTGCTCCATCACACTGCTTGGATGGAAGAGATGAGCAAATCTGCATAAGGCAGCTTGTTCTGGCCCCTCTCCTGCTGCCTGCAGCTGCAACTCTACTCAGGAGCTCAAGGAGGCTTTTCTGGTCCTACACGAGTCAGCTGGCCCTGTGCTGGTCACTTTTCCTTTTTTGATGCAGTCATAGAGCTCCTCTCCTTAAGAGCCATCTGTCCCTTGCAAGTATCATGACTTGGGCACTCTCAGCCTGGGAGAGGTGGCTTGTTGGAGCTATAGCAAAGTGATCTGCTACCCCACCAATTTTACAGTGAAAAGGCTGGCCTTGCTGTCCTCCGGTGCCTGCCCACAGCTCTTCCACAAGCTCAGAAGGGCAGATGCTTCCTACAGTTCACTGGATTTGCCTCCCCAATGGCAGCATATGTTTCAGAGACAGTAGTTGCTTGGGCTCAGCAAGGTCATTGGGGTTTTGGTTCCTGACGTGACACCCTGAGTCAGCTCTGTGTGGATTGCTCCCTTTCTTCACCTCATGTAGGTTCTGTCTGGAGCCATCAACCACATTGCCAGCAGTCAAGCTAAGAGCAACCCTTTTTCTTTGTTAATTGCTGCCTGTGGCTTGGCACTAACAATGTCAGAAACCCTCCCAGGTAGCCCATCGTGGGCTGTGGACTTGGGTGTAGTGTGTTGCCTCAGGTGGCATGGAGTAGCATAATCCTCACTTCCCAGCTTTGGAAATCATCCTGGAAGCCTGAGCTGAAGAAAGAGGGTGGGACTGGAGCCAAACCTCTTGTTCCAGATGGGACAGTAGTGACAGGAACACCTATTGTCCACAAAGGTGTTGCCAAGCCACAGAAGGCAATTAGAATCATAGAATCATCCTGGTTGGAAGGGACCTTGAAGATCATCAAGTTGAACCATAACCTAAATCCCCCTATCATAACCTAATTTACCTGTTCAGTGCTTAAATCATGTCACTGAGCACTGTATCCATATTTCTTTTGAATACTTCCAGGGATGGTGACTCCACCACCTCCCTGGGCAGCCTGTTCCACTGTCCAGCCACTCTTTGGGTAAAGAAATTATTCCTAACATCCAATGTAAACCTCCCCTGGCGCAGGGGGGAGATAAAAGTGCAGTTCCAGCAACCCACCCAAGGCACACGAGCAAGGAAAAGCTTGGGGTTTAGGTTTTTTTCCAAAAAAATTACACACTGAAAGTGAGGGATGAACCTGCCACGCTGTAGCAGCTGTCTACACTAGATTGTATCCTTGTCCTACTCTGCAGCTCTAGGGATGTCTTTAAATCTCCTATCTAAATGGCTACACTTTAAAAATGAGGAAGGTATATTTCCTTTCCTCTCAGTCATTTATGATTTTTAATTTGCTGTTTGATCCTGCTTCTCATGCATTGACTGCCTGGGAGCTACAGCACTGGGTTACAAATAAAACAGGTAACTGTTCCTTTAAAAACTAGAAGGCTTCAATCAAATAATGCTGTACTGAAATCAAGCATGAAATCAAATAACAGAAGGGATGGATTTGTTGTTGGTAATGCTCATTAGGATCCTCCCATGGTTTAAAAAACTTGATCTAAACATCTCTTCTCCTCATGGTACATTTCTCTTTGCAGTGTGGTAACCAGAGGTCCTGCATCTCACCTCCAAGGCCAGTGAAGGTGGGAATGGGAAATGCACTATTTTTAGAAATCAGCAGTGATAAATTCCAGGAACTCCTGCAGTATTTTTCAGAACGGAGTATGAAGGTTTTGAGCACAGATAGGGAAATATGTCATCTGGGTGAATTGCTCTAAATTACCTGCAATTTGTTGGGAGTTGCCATTTCTAAGTGCTTATTGCAACTCTAAGATATTTGAGGAAGCTTTTGATTATCCTGAGCTTGTAAAGTGTAATTGGCTATTTCTTAATTGTTGTCCTCTGTAAAGTATAATTACCTGCAATGTAGAGCTTTTTATTTGTCAATGCCGCAAACAGGAAATCAAGAGTGTCTGATTGAGATAAGTTTGGGGACTCCACCATGTCTTGTAATTGCATCAGGTGACTTCTTTGTACTGGGTCTGGTCTCTCCTGTAAAGTCCTGAAGGCCTTCAAAGAACTTAGAAACCCTGAAGACCATCTTTATGTCTTGTGCAGAAGTCTGGTTTGTTGTTTCCAAACCACTCTTCAAACAGCTACTGTCTTCTTAGCAGGGTGGTGGCATCTCTTCGTTCTGACACCCTGCGTGGAGATTCAGGAGGAATAGGCTGAATTGGAATTAATTGCTTAAATGCAGTTAATCAGAAGATGTGGTAGAGCTTGCTGATGTTCTGAGTACTGTAGAGAAATCAGTTAATTAAAGATTAGCAGCCTGGGGGAAGTCAATAGATAGGGAGAATCCCAGTTCTCATTAGTGTGTGATTGTACCTGGTTGTAGAGCAGAGAAAAGGTCTTGACCAGCCATGCCAAACATGAATCTACTCAGACTAAAAGTATGTCTTAGCCCAGTCCAACATGTCTGCACAGGGAGTTGGTCTTCATGTCCTATCTGCTGCTGCTGCTCAGCTGCCCTTGACCCACCCCTACTTGCATTCGAAACAGGGCATGGGAATGTGGGTGTGTGGTGCTGGGGTGACTTTGGGGGATACGTTGCATGGCCAAGGTCTACCTCTAAACTTGCATCTCCCAAGTTCATGTCATGCTCAGTCATGCTGAAGCTTTCATTGTCATCTTCCCAAGCTGCATCTGTCCTTGGTGGGGCATTAAACTTTATGACTTAATTGAACTTGTACATGATTGAGGAATTCTTTGTTGTAGTTCTGGGTGGCTTTCATGTTTTACAGCAGCAATAGAAGTGTCAGGCAGGGTATGTTCAACCTCCTCTTGATCTCCACCAGGGCTTTGCTGTGCTGAGGCCAAGCACAGCTCTGGGGAGCAGTGGAGGAAGATGTGATGTAGATTGACAGGGGCAGTCCTGGGGGTTTATATTCAGTGTAAGAGGGTTGAGAAGCATCAAAGGGAAATGCAAGGTGCTCTCATGCCCTGGGAGATGCTGTGTCAAGAGTGAGTGGTTTATGAACAGCTCTGCTCCCATAACTGGGGGCTTCCAGAACTTCTGTGTGCGTGTGTTTTCCTTACATCCTGTCTTTATCTTTCAAGATCCTCCTCACTGCGCCTTTAGAGCATGACTTAGAAGCAGGAGCCACAGGAGAGTGTCATCCTGGCCGATTCTGCCACCCGAAAGCGGCAGCGCAACCTCCTAAAAAACAAAACCTTCAAATAAAAACCCTCTTCTTGCTAAACTAACTCTCAGCGAGTGTAGAACTGTTTGGTTTTATTTTTCTTTTGATGGAGAACCGGTTCCGAACAGGTCTCGGGAAGATCGGTGAGTCAGCCTGCCCAACAGTGACTCTATTGATAGATGGAAGGAGTGGCCCTCGAGTCTGTCTAGTCATTGTTGGTGCTTTGCTGGAGCGCCGGGGGCTCCCAGGGCAGGCTCAAACACCTCTTGCCAGCCCTGGGAGATCAAACGTTGTGAGTCAGGCCGCAGAAAACCATGATAGAGCCCAAATTAATTAGATTTATTATTTTTTTTAAACCATGTTTTGAGCAGGAAGGGAAGGACACGCAGCGCCAGGGTTTGTGGGACCTGCCAGCTCGTGTCTCGTTGCAAGTGGATTTTTCTTGCGTCTCCTGAGCCGCTTCAGTGGAAACTCAGCCCCTGCTCTGCTCTGGAGCAATGGACCTGCCAACTTTCTCCTCTTGATAGCCTCTCATTTCACACTTTGCTGTGTAAGGATGTGAGACAGAGCTGGAAAATGAAACACTTTGCACCAGCACACCCTCTCACATATCCCATTTTCTGGTTCTTTTCCAATTAAAAATGAATTCAAGTTAGGAAACATTTCCAGAGGGGCTTGAATTCCTTCTAATTTTTGTGTCATTTTGATCGAGGTGGGAGAAGCAGAAGATGGACAGGTGGTGGGAAATGTGGCTGTGCTGCTAACAGCTTTCCCCTGGCTTTTCCCAGCTCCCTTTTCCCAAAGCATGGCTTGCTGTCAAAATGGGGGAACCACATCCATAAGGCCCACAGCTTCCAACAGAGCTTTGCCTATAAACCAAACCTTAAAGGCCATGGGGATGAAAGGCCATATCCCACTGATGCCTCAGCTCTTCATCTCAGCACTGATATCCCATGCCATGCCTTCAGTTGGTACCATACCCTGGGCAAGAGAGGGTTACAGCAGTGCTGAAGGCCTCCAACTTCACTTTGGTCTATAAATGCAGGTGCCACACACTTTGATACCTCAGGCCATGCCGCCCTGAGCTTTCTTCAGGTGCTCTGAACACGAGGTGTTCACCTCCCATCTCACCAGGCACCAGGAGCCAGCCAATTTTCAGCATAACGCACAATCTCAACTATTTTATTGCTTAATTTAGGCCATAAAGTCCCTTTGATGTGTTGTGTAATGCAACGTTCATTCTGAAAAAGTGGGTGGAGTAGCTTTATGGTATTATAAAAATAAATAAAATGCCTGGCAGGATTTTGAAACCACATGGTCATTCCTCCTCTCTCCGCAGATAAGTTGATTGTTGAGAGAGAAATCTTGCTTAATATCTAACTTTGGGTGATTTATTTCTTCAGAGTCCTTTCATCTTCAGCATGTATTGGGTTATCTGTGACTTCTAATCTGATTGTTTTAAGCGTGATCAAAGAAACCAAGAGAATGCACTTTATTTTCCCACTGTGTGAACAGAATGCTGTTTGTACAGTGCATTACATCACCTGTTCCTGCTGCTCCTGAGTCCTGCACCAAATGGCTGCGGTATAAATAGAAAACAGAATGGACTTGTAGGGGGTGATGAAATTTGTTCCACTTGCAGAGTAAAACAGAGTTAACTCAACAAATGCTTTCTTCACGCCCAGCTCTACCTCAGCACACAACAGGGCACACACAACATGGGCTGAAGATGTTTGAAGTAACTCACTGGTGCTGGGGTATCAGGGGCAGCCTGGAGGAGCTGCACTGAAAATCCTGGGGAGATGGCAGGCAGGGAGATGGCTGTCGTTGAAGTTGTTGGGATTCTTTCCAGGCTATGCAAAGAAAGAGTTTGGTCTTGCCTGGGAGTCATGGTGGTGTTCTAGCTGCACTGGTCCACGGGCAGGGTCTGCAGGGAGAGGTGGTTGCTGCCCCGGCCCAGGCGTGGTGATGCAGGATCCCTGCGCACATGGAGGCTTTGCCATCCCAAAGAATCCCCTCCGTTGAAAGCAGCTTGTTTTTGGAAGGTCTGGAGGACTTGGACCACAGAGACTCACCTGGCTGTGGCTCCAGGAGGTGAGCTGTACACCACCACACAACCTCAGTGCTCCGTGGAGGACAGCTGTCCTCTCTGCAGTGTTGCCACCTCTCCCCACTAAACACTCCCAGCCTCTTCAGGGGCACTAAGCAACATTTTCCCTCCAATTATCTAATTGATTAACATATTTAACTTGGAATATTTGTTCTCAGCCTGTGTTTGACTTTCAGTTTCTTGCTTCTCTTGCAGACCAGGAGAGTAATCTGAGGGCCTGAAAGCTTGCTTGGTAGCTTTTCCAAGCTGTAGCTGTTGGCCTTAGGAAAAAAGGAATTGAAATATAAAAAAACCACCTCTGTCCTTACTGACCTTGCCTTGAGACACCTACAGGCCTTCATGAAAATCCCACCCTCGGTAAATAGCTCACGTTTTTAGTCAGAGGAGAACTGCCATGCACCAAAGAGCCAGGGGAAACCTTTTGGGAGATAAGGGGTAGTTTTATCTTAAGCAATTAGTCCTTACAGTTGGGTCCTTTTTTTTACATTTTCCAGTTGGCTTGAAGTTTGTTCTGGTGCAGCATGTGGTTGCTGCAGGAATACTGAACGTGCAGAAATGGTTAAAACCTGTGTCCTCTGTCCTGCCCCTGCCTTCCTGCTGCTGGGAGGCAGAAACCACCACCATTCCTGACCATTCCAGCAGGATGAGCTGAGGGCCAGCCACTATCTCCCCCATCAGCCTCCAGGTACTGATGGCCTGATACCTGGAATGCTTTGGCCCTTCCATCATCAGCAAGCTGCTGCTGGTTTTCTCTCTCTGTAGTCCCCAGGTTGAAGGAGTCAGAAGGAAGCAGGGAGAGGTCTGAAGTATGGAGATTTCCCTTTGGATGTCGTTGCTGTGTGGTTTAGGGTCAGGATCTGCATGGCTTCGGCAGTGCCCACCTCTCAGGTCTCCTTCTTGCTGCAGCCATCCCCCCATGCGATGGGGAACTGTCCTAGCAAACCCAGCTGCTCTGCAGTTTCATTTCAGTGAATTTCAGGAAAATAATTTTGTCCTCCTGCCTTGAAAGCTGTGCAGCACCAACCTGGGATTTCTGAAATCTTTCCAAGTTTGCCTGCAGGGTGCTGAGCAGAGGGAGCAACCGCACGGTTACCAACCTCTCCTACCCACAGGTTCCTCTGCTGGCCCGTGCAGCCGTGCCCAGCTTGGTCCCCAGAGACTGGCCAGCAGAACATCCCTCACCTCAGGCCGACACATCTTCCTTAGTGAACTTTCTACTTTCTTTTGACATGGCTGGTGATGGGCAGTGAAACTCCTCTGTGGGGGAGAAGGGCTGGATTCTGGGGTGCAAACTGATACAATGAGGAGCTGAGCTCACGTTATGGCTGTTTCACTGCTGCTGTTGCAAATCATAGAGGCATCCAGTTGCACTCTGAGTTGATGGGCACACAGACCAGCACTTGAAACATCTGCTTGAATTCACCTGCTGGGATATTGGGGTTTAATCTGTGTATTGCTCCTTCCAGAACAGAAATCTGTATTTCAGTGTGATATGCTACTAAGGGTTTTTTTTCCCCAATTGTCTTATGCAAAAGCACTTAACTAGGCGCTTCAAAAGCCTCCAGGGGTGTGAATTACAGCTGATGTAATTAATGTGTTTGTGGGCCTGGCCCCCTGCAGTCTAGGTGGCTGTTGGCCTGGCAGTTAAGAAGAACAGAAGTCTAATCTTGAAGAAGATTAGGAATTCTTTGACAAAGGTTAAGCCAGGGCACTGCTGCCTTATCATTTGTACCGGTGTCCTGTGGCAAATCCGAAATGTAAGCCTTGAGCAGGAAACAGGCTGTTCCTCACACCAGCTTTAAAGCAGCAGCATCTCTGCTCACCTACCTGGTTGTTTTGCAAAGTAAAGCCTTAAAAAAACAGGCATAAAGCAGAGCCGGTGCAGCTCTAGATCCTGAAGTTACTACAGAGGTGGCCATTGCAAGGACATTCAGAGCCCAAGCCTGCTGTGTGACTTTTGAAGTCTCTCCTCCCCAAGGCCTTCTACACACTGTTCCCTGTCTCTTCTGCTCCTCTGTTCTCATCTCTCCCACCCTGGGATGAGTGAGCAGCATAAACATTGACTGTGCAAGGAGAGCTGGAGGTGGAATGGGGAGGCAGGCAGCTCAGAAAGGGGGAATCCAGCCCTGCCTGTCCTGCGGGCTGTCTTGGCATGCTGAGCCCCAGCCCGGCTCCAGCAGGGTTTAGTCCCAACACACTTCCAGCCAGCACCTCATGGCAAGCTTCCCCAAGCAGCAGTTTCCACTTTTCCTCTTTGGTGTCTATTGTTTTGTTATTTGGGGAACTGGAATCCATGGTCAGATTGGAAACATGGTTAGCATTAGCCTCTGATGCAACAGGATGGGTTTTTTTCCTTTCAGAGTGGTCTGAGCCTGAGCACATCTCCTAGACAGCTTGAGGGGTCCACAGCTCTGCTGTGACCCATGCACCCAGGCAGTGAGGCAGTGTTGTGTTCAGTGCCCAAACACTCCTGTTTAGCCTCAGCAGAGCTGCAAAGGGCTGGCTTGGGCTAAATCGGGCAAATAGTCACTTGGTCACAAGTGAGTTTCCAAAGGGGGAGGCTGGCTGAGTGCTGGTGGTTTAGATTTACTCAGTTAATGACTGGCATCAGGAATAGGTTACGTACTCAATTACTCTGATTTTCATCTAGTGTGTTAATAACGTGAGGCTCTTCGGATGAAAATGTATTTCCAAGTTGCTTTAAGCATTTGCTAGCATAGTAAGTTGAAGGCATATGTGAAAAAAGGGCCATCTGATGAGCTGCTATTGTTCTCTTAATTCAACCCACCCCCTTTGGGCCACTCTGCATGAATAGCTTTGTGTTTGCTAATAAAATCATGATATGTTCCCTGCAACACATGTTCTGCATGTCCCAGCAAGTCAGCAGCAGTAAAACCTTATTTTATAGGTTCATAATGTTACCTTCTCAACTGTGGCTTCTAGAGACACCAGTGCTTCCAGGTTTGCTCCTGGCACACTTGAGCACATAGGGGGGTGGCTTTGGGAGCTGCAATAACCCTCTTTTTCTGGCACAACTTCCCCTTTTCCCTTGGTGCTTTTGCTCCCTGCATGGCTTGTCAGCAGGCATGTGTACCTCCTCACCTAAAGGGTGCTATGGTAGCATGTTGGATGTTGGAAGAAATATAGGATTATGCTTCTCCTCCCCAAAATGTTTGGATGAGCCTGAGTTTTTCTCAGGCTGGCTCAGGGAGGATCTCAGAGTAGCTGCAGGCTCCACAGCCCTTTTATCTGCTGGGCTTTGGAGACCCATAGAAGTTGTGGGAAGAGCCCCACTGTTGCATGAGTCCAGGAGAGCTACAATCAGCCTGGTGGTTTTTTTGATCAGTCCCTTAGAGGGATGAAAGCAACCTTCTGCCTTAGTACAGCATCTCAGAGGGGGCTGCTCTTAGCAGTTGGCTGGCAGTGGGTTCTCCAGGAGCCACATCCAAGCTTGGGGGGAATCAGTATGCATAGCAGTTGCTCCCTTTCCTTGGCACATTGTTTTTTATGGGCTGTAGGGTGGAGGGGATTAGGCCAAGTTCTTAGGGGAGGAGAACAGCCAGCAGGGGATGGCTGGTCATTTTTGTTCCTTTTGTGCCACAAACAATCTCTCTTACTACTGGTAGGGGCTCATGAGCCTTTGTGATGTTTATTAGGCTGAAAGATTTGGAGACCTCTGGTCTAGATAGCTCTCCAACTGAGAAAGGGAATTTAGGCACTTGTGATAGCATGGCCAAAGAAATTACAATAAATGTTTGGGAGATTTTAGTGTTTGGCATTTGTCAAGAATGGTTTAGCAGAATGAAATCTTTAGTGGAAAGGCTGGAAGTCCAGCAGAAATGACAAAGATGTGCCTGGGTTGGCCTTGGCACATCTTCCACACTTCAGGGATTAGAAAGAATTGTGTAATAGCAGTGTAATGATCTGCAGAATTGGCTCATTTAAACTTCAGCTGCTTTTGTTTAGGAGATGGACTTAAAATCTGAAACTGGGTCAAAATCTTTTGCTCTAGAACTAAAAGTTCCACACGTTTCAGACTTCTGTTCAAAGAGACCTCTTCCTTATCACTGTTCAAGCAGCCCCCATAGGTGACCTTGGCCTACTAGTTCTCATCCTCATCACTGGGGAATGTGGAAATGACCAGAATCAGAAATGATTTGTTAGGGTCTGATGATCACCAACACATCCTCTTCTGCTGATCAAATCATGGTCCTTCATCCTCTTTAGGACTGATGGAAACATCTCTCTGACTAGCAGAGGAGCAGGCTGGGGGTATAGTCACTCTTCTGGATTCTTAACACATTCTCAGGGAAGGTCAATGTCAATTTTATCACTTCATGAACTGGCCTTAAACTACCAGGGAGACAGAAGTCTTCCTCAGCAGTGACATTCTTTCCAAAAGTGAAGCTAAAGTCTTCGTGAGCAGTGTCCTGAGAGCTGTTGTGGCCCCATATCTCCTCAGCTTTGCAGCACTGAATAAAATCCCCAAAAGGTTTTTTGGGTGCAACTGCATTTTCAACAAAAACTGATCTTCTTGATCCCAGGAGTGGCTACTCACAGATATGTCTGGTCTCCTAATCTCCTGGGGTTGGCCCCATTCAAGGAAATGTGCTGGTATTTCTTCATCCCAACCTGCTCCCTAACTTTTCCCAGAGAATAAACCCTGCAGGGAGATTTGAAAAGTTAGTGTCAGGAAATAGCTGCTTGGGAAAGGCCTCTTCCTTTCTACTGGAGAAAGCAGGCTCATTAATTATTCTGATGGCTCATCTGGACTGAGGTAGACTTCCACCACTGAGAGCAGTGGTGAAGTGGAAGATCTGGAGGTCAGGCACACAGTCCCACCAGGCAATCAGCCTGCTGCCCAAAGAAAAGCAGGGAAGTGATTCTGCATGTAGAGGATAAGTCACCAACAGTGGAATTCATAAATGTAGCTATTATTTGCTTATAGCTGCATAACAAATGCACATCTATGTAGACATCTGTTATCCTCTTGAGCAGAGAAGATGATGCCGTTGAGCAACTCCTGTGATAGCAACACACACACACAAAGCAGATGAGTCTCTTTGCTCACTTACAGTGTGAATTTTAACATCATACTGTGGATATACACAGAGTCCAGAAAGATCAGTCCTAGAATCAGAACTGCTGGAAAATACTGGTCTCTCTTCCCTGGATGTGACAAGGTACAGCCCAAGTTGGCAGCCAGATCTCTGTGCTGTTGTGGCGTGTCATGCAAGAGGCTCACAACTGCAGATGTGAATATGCAGGCTCAGACTTCAGTGTCACAAGCTCCTGCATGTTTTGATTAATTCATCTAGGGTTTTCACACACAGGTTTGAGGACGGGTGCTTTCATCAACCTTGCAATCAAAATGTGTGCCAAGGATATTATGAGTCAGATTCAGACTCACTTGTAGTTTTGCAGAGGGGTTAAATAGTGATGTTAAAATTTCACTCATTTACTATATAGGAGGAGCTGGCAGCCATGGCTGTAGTCATGGTTGCCTAACATTTCCCATTATATAAAACTTTGTTGTAGTTGCTCATATCTTTATCAGACTGTGTTGTTTGGTGTTCTTCCACGCTGAGATTCTGCCGAAGGCTGAATTATTTTGGCAAATTTTAGCAAAAACAGAGGGGGAGGAAATTACATTGTTTTGCTCATGTCAGAGTCTTACAATTCACTTTTCATTGATAACTTTCCAGCTTTCCTACTTTGAAGCAGGGGTGTATCGCTTGGCAAGGGGGTGGCTGGAGGTGGGAGGGGTGCTGGCAGCTTGAACATCCCTTTTTTTGCTGTCCGTGTGAGAATCCATCCTATTTGATTACATTATAAGCTTGTGAAAATTGCACAAGCTCTATAGTGGATGGTTTTAAATTTGGGCAGCCAGAGTATCTGAGAAAATGTGTTTGCTCTGACAATGCTCGTGGCTGAGACTTTGGAGACTGGAAATGAGCAACTCTTGTTGCTGCTGGTGATGATTCTGGAGTCTCTGATACTCGTCGTTAGGTGAGCTGGCTCTCTTCTTACTCCCTCCAGAAAAGGCACTCAGCAAAATAAAGGCTTTTTTGGGCAGTGATGGGGAGGAGGTGAGGAGGGTGACATCCTCCAGTGGTGAGCAGGTGATGCTGGGAGCTAACAAGAGACAGGGCTGGACAGTTTGAAACTAAAAAGGGGTATTTCTGATGCTTCCCAGGGTTCTCGGGTGCTGTAGCTGAAGCTGCCTGTTTTCAAGCCTGTTATGCAGGAGGATGATACTGCTTGCCCACTCATCTCAGCCTGTTTTGATAACAGGGTGAAGTTCCCTTTTGTTTAAATGAATGGCAGGTTAGAGGAGACAAACCCTCTTTGCCTTGGAGAGGAGGACTGGGAGTTGACCTGATACAGCTGAATGGGAGAGAGGGGCTGGGGATGTGTCCCATGTAGCCGTGGGATGGTGGTAAGTCTGATGCTTGGTGCTATCTTGTGGTGTTTCATAACTTTCTCCACTCTTGTAGCTACTTGTTGGTGTGTGATCACAAACTCTTCTTCAGGACTCTTGCTTGTTCAGTGCGTGGGATGGCTAGTGCCAGGGGAACTAACAGGGCAGGTAGGAAGGAAGGTGCACAGGGCACCTTCATTACCTCCTACATCTTTAAAAGGTCTTGAAGGGGAAGAGGCAGAAGATGCAAGCAGAAGAACACAGGTGATTCCATTCTGCCAGAGCTCTAAGACAGCTCTTCTCCCTGGGAGAAGGTCGTAGTGCAGCCTTAGCTTTCTGTGTGCAGCTTAGAATCCAGATCAGACTGAGTGATGTGCTCAGAATGTGTCAGGGCTGAAGTCTTACAAATATGCTGAGTGTTAGGCCCAGAGCATTTCAAATTGAGCATCCACATTTTGAGAAAATTTTTTACTATTCCAGCATTGCAGCTGGCTTTTTGTACATAAGAGGATAATAGCTTTTCCCTCCTCCAGAATAGCATCACAGATACATGCAAGATTCACTTGTCAAAATTGCTGTAGAGGAATCTCCAGCCAAGTGAATAATGCTGCATTCAGCATGAGATTTGGGTGATGTAAAGGTACAGAGAGGGGGGAAAATAAGGATAACAATCCGTTTATGCTGAGCCCTGAGCAGATGAAGTTCTGCAGAGGATGTGCAGGATCAGTAACAGATGATAAGAATGATACATGGGCATGAGAGAGGGGAGTAGAAGATGGTATTTTCTCTCAGCTGTAGATTGCTTTTTCCTGTTGTCTTAAGGAGAAAACACCTAAAAAAATTAGGCATTTTTGTACCACCTACCTGGTCAATGAAATCCTGTATGTATAGTGGGGCACATAGGTATTCTGTAACAGATGGTCTGTTTGAGTCACACAGTGTTTCATAGAATCCTAGAAATCATAGAATGGTGAAGGTTGGAAGGGACCTTAAAGATCATGAAGCTCCAACCTCCCTGCCTTGAGCAGGGACACATCCCACTAGACCAGGCTGCACAAAGTCTCATTCAAGCTCTTGTTCTCCAGGCTCTACGTGGAAAACAACCTTGTCCTTCATCTGCAGGATTTCATTTCTCATTATGGCAGCTGGGATGGTGGCAGCATGTGGCAGTGGCTCAGAAAAGCTGTAGTGCTCTGCTCTGCTCTGGGTCTTCTTGCTATTGCAGAACAAAATGGTAGCAGCAACACATTGTGTCACCTGGAGGTGATTTGAGGCTTGTCCATGACCAACCAAAATGCAGAATTAAACCAGGCCTCAGCACTGGGGCTCCCAAAATGTTTGGGTTTTTTTGCAATAGGTCCATGCTGACTTTGATGTTGGAAGGTGTCAGCTGGAGCTGAAACATCAGTTTGCGTTTGAGGCAGTTGTAAGATCTCTTCTTCTTGAAGGTTTTCCTGGCTGCAGCCTTGTTGTTATTCAGAGCACTTAGAGTCTCTCCACACCTTCCCATTTTCACTAATTATTGCAGTG
>NW_009952891.1:647194-662244 GCF_000747805.2 Chaetura pelagica | reverse complement strand
CCTGCTGAATTTGTTTGAGTGTCAGCAAATACCTTGTACTCAGGATTTCTGGAAGGAGCAAAAAGAGGTCAGTAGGAACAGAGAGTTTGATCACCAAGTCTTTAAGAAACTGAGGTTAAAAAAAATACAAGTGTATTTTATCTGACAGTGGCTAATTTATTTAGAACAAAAAGCACATTGATTGCATTTTTACTTATTTTTCCTAAACAGAACTGTCAACTGATTTTAACGGAATAAGGATACGTAGGACTGGAATGAAAGTTCAAACAACTCTTTTACAGCACTTTAAATTGACATAGTGCTTCATATATATCCCCAAAATAATGCATACCAGACAAAAAGATACTGTGGAATTTGAGTAACAAAGGTAAAAGCCTGTATATCTGCCTTTTGTAATGGATGAGAACCAAAACAGAAGACTTGCATAAGGCAAAAATACCAACAAATCCCACCACAATTCTTGAAGTCAACTTTCACTTGCTGGAAAGTACACCAAGAAAAAGCACCCAGAGAACTACCCCTGGCACAGGAATGGGATGGACTGCATTTATAAAGCTCCCAACAGCTGCCCTAATGCTCTTGTGCTACAATTAAAGGTATTTCATCTCCCCTCAGGTCTGTGGTTTAGCTGGACCTTCTGGTATTGCAGTGTCCCAGAAGTTACCCTGTGCAATTTGTCTGTGAGCTGCTCTGGTTTGGTTTTTTCCCCCTCCCTGCCTCCTTTAGCTGTTTTTCACTACATTTTAATATCCATTTAAATGAGGTGTACTGGCTCTTGTACCTTGAACTGTTTAGTGGATGCCTCTGGAGATGTTGTCACCTTCAAGAGCAGAGCATGCCCAGCGGGGTCCTTCTGGTTCCAGCCAAGGTGTACACAGTTAATAGGTGTTGCTAATTGACCTGCACCAGCTGGCTTTGCTTGCTCATCTCCTTCATTGTCACTCCTGGACTCTTTGCTCTTGGTTTGCCAGTCAGCCACTGAATTTAGATCCATTTGTAAAAGTGCAACCACAAGAAATGAGAAATGTCCACTGATTCCGTGCATCATCTTCAAATATGACTGTGACCTCGATGCAGTGACTGATGGTTTGGCTTCTAGGTTTGACTGGGGATGCAAGGTTAAGTGACCATCCCAAAACTAGGCCTAGGAAAGAAGACAATTCTGCACCACTTAAGGAAGAGTTACTTTAGCTCTTTTCTAAAAGAAACACCAGCTGTAGCATCTTCACAAGACTAACTTCCCTATGTATCCCTATTTTCAGGGGGACCAGCTGTAGCATCTTGACAAGACTAACTTCCCTATTGCTGTATGTCTGCTAAACTCTTAAAAGAGGAAAAAATAAGTTTCTCTAGGAAAGGAAAGATCCTTTTCAACAGCATCTGGCTCTCTGCGTCTCACACAGTTTCTGTGTATTTCATTCCTTCTGGTTATTGTTGTTATGGTCCTTCTGGGGTCTTGTCATTGCTGTCAACCTCTAATGGACCTTGCCAGAAGGATAGCATGATTCAGTCCACCCTCATCTTGCCCCAGCCTCTGCATTGGATTAGCCAGGTCAGTGTGAGCTGAGAAAGGAACATCAGGTTATGGGCTCCCAGTAGAGACCAGGAGATAGAGTTATGATTTATCCGTTTGCTGTGATGCTGACATCTCTGCAGAGCTGAGCAGTAAATGATAAGACAAGTTGAAAAGCTTTTTGCAGCCTGCCAGTATTTTGTTGTTGATACAGCCTGCTACTTGTTAACATGAGCCAACAAGTATCCTTTAATGACCCCATTTGGGGAGCTTGTGAGACTCCAGAGGACTGCTGAAGCTCTGTTTCATGGTGCTGTACTTATCTGTCCTGGTTATAGTCAACTGATGCTTATGAACTCCTGCTCATTATAAAGTATTCATTGGAGGCAGAAGTCTTTGGGGAGATGGGGGGCAGGAATCTTTTCTCTCTGTCTAATGGTCTCTTAACTTTAAACTTCAATGTGTTCCCTAGATAGAAGTAAAGTTAAACAAGGCTTTGCAGGAATTTTTAATGCAAAGGTATGAAATGCCTTTGTAAAGGTCTTTCAGCTGACTGAGTTGTTTTTTCATGTGCTGCCAATATCTGATCCCACTTCTTGACCTTTAATATACACTGAGAGAGAAGATTAGGATGTTTCTAATCAGCCGCATCTCCCCTCTGAGAGCACTATTAAATCCTGACTTTCAGCTTTATCTCTGCCAGGTCTTGCCAGCCCTCCCTGTTTTTGGTTTTGTTACCAGCTGAGGTCGAAGTTCGGTCACCTCAAAGGTTCTTATTCAATTGCTGGAGTTTCTTGGATCTTTTCTGTACGAGTTAAGACATTGGTGAGCAACTCTCCTTGGAGGCAAGACCTCTTTGTTTCATGTGCATTGATGAGCCAGACCTTATTCAGAGAAATAAAGTCTTTTTTTTGTGTGTGTAGGATTATTGCTAGAGGTCCCTTGGTAATCCTACCCACTTCATCATTAGAAGGGCTTCCTCAAAGGTCTCTGGTAGTAAACCTGAGGGGTTTTGAGGCACTAAATCAGGTGTGTCATAGATGTTCACAATATTGAATCAACCTGTTTCTTCTGCCACCCAGATTCGTAATGACATTAAAGCACCAAGTTTGCTGGCAGTAAACTGGTGATCAATGTTGAGTTCCATGGCACTGTTTTGATGAGGTTTTCTGTCAGGCCCACAAGTCTGCATTGGTGAGGCTCAGCCTGCCTTACATGGCACAAACAGTGGTACAAACAAGGAGTTTAACATCAACGATGCAACTAGTCTTTGTCAGATGGAGTCCCTTCAGTTGCCTGTCTTCCTCTTTTTCATCAGCAACATCACTGTTGTGACTTAAGTTTTGGAAATTTATCTCTGAAAGTAGTACAGCCAGTGGATTGTGTTGCTGGGGTTTGTGTCCTCCTGAAAAGCTCTGGTGATGTAAGGAGGGGCTGAGTCCAGAGGGTCTTATTTGCCCTTTGATTCCAATGGCGCCTGTTCCCCAGTGTGGTCCCCATACTCTTAGATGTCCTTGCCCCATCCCATGTTCTTCACACTCCAAAGGTATGTAGAAAGGAGGGGAATGGTCTGGAGTCACTGGCCAAAGCTGGATGCTTTGTTCCCATCCAAGAACTTACTCATCATATAGGCCCTGGTCTTGAGTTAGTGAGCTCGCAGAGAAATCTGCTTGTAATTTCTTTCTTGTAAGCCCTTACTTGTTGAGCAGAAAATTTGGCAAAAGAAGAGTTGAGGCACTGGAGAATCCCCAGTTCTGCCTGGTTATACCAGGCCTCCTCAGATCTTTCCTTGGAACGAGCAGGCAAGAGGAAATACTTTCCATTTCAGAGAAGCGTGGACAAACAACATCGCTTCAGACAGAGAAGAAAAGCGGCAGACGGGGTTAGAGCGCTGAATCCTGCCAGCCCAAATCCTGCTCTTGCCTTTATTCAGTCATTCCTGGAACACACTGTTCTTATTGTGTTCCTCCTCACCCCGCTCAGCGCCTCTCCTTGGGCTCAGGACTCAGAGATACCTCGACCACGACGCTGGTGGGGTTGGGGAAGTTAAAAAAAAGCCTCCAACTCATCTTGGAAATGGACCCTCTCCCTCGCCCAGCGTTAGGTAAACGTGTTCTGAAAACCTGGATCCCGTTAGGAAGGTTCCTGCTGTCTGGAAAACAAAGTACACACTCGCCTGGTTTAGTCATTAAGTAAATTTGTGGTTTGGTTGAGACGAAAAATAATGAAGAAAAGCTGTTGAAATCCCAGGATTAATTTGATAGTTTGCAGGCAGTGGTGTTTTTAAGTGGAGCTGCTGCCTTCCTTAGGTTATGAGCAGACCCAGATACAAACCTGGGATTCCCTGTCACCCAGTGCCCCAGGGCAGGCATTTGGAAATCATTTGTTTCCCCAGGGCCCTGGCTGGGGGGCTCAGGGGCTGCTTGGGCCTGGAAGCCGGGTTGTGGGGGTGTCTGCATTTCCAGCCCACCCCTGGAAAGCTGGGAGCTCCTTCCATCCGTGGAGGGAGCAGCATCCTGGGCTGCAGGCAGGGTGGGAGGAGGGGATGGGTGGTCACTGTCATGGCGTGATGGGGAAGGCTCTGGAGGGTTGGGGGGTTCCCTGGTATTTTTACATCTAGTTGTATCATTCCCTCCAGGGACGAACCATTGCCTCTGTGACTCCTTTACATCTCCCAGCTGCCCTGCCTGCCTTCCCAGAGAAGGGAGACCACGGGGAAAACCCAGAGGAACCCATGTAGAGACCCCGTAGCTCCATACAGAACAGTTCTCCTTCCCACTAGACCAAATTTATCTGGAAGAACCACCTGGGAAAGCAGGGACATGGGAGCTGGCACTGCTGCATGTGGTCTGAGATGGCTACTGTGTGTGTCCACCCACTCAAACACGTGTATATATAGATGTTCACTTGCCGTATTAAGCAGAGATGTCATTTCACTCTGAACAGCCAGTCAGCAGAGCAGAGAGATCTCCCCTATCAGCCTGTTGCTGAATTTGTCCCAGCTCTCAGCTGGAGCAAGGGGAAAGGGAACCACATTAGTGCTTGTGTCCACACTAGTGAACCCCATGGCCCAGGCCTGTTTAGTGTCAGCCTTTCATGATGGATAAGGATTCATATTAATCGTGTCATTCATATCATCATTTTTTTAAAAATGAAATTATTATGGCATAAATTCTGAATAATACATTGATTTAATCTAAGCAGATACCTCTTGTTGTTAGATAGGGAACAAGGTGTTCCGTGACATTCCCTTTGCTTTATTTCAGGAAGATGATTCAAGTGTGCTGTTAATTGATGTGCAGACATCGTGTTGCCCAGATTTGCTCCTTCATTTTCACTCATATCTTGTGCTTTAAGCCATTCAATAAATGAGGTTTTTGGTCTTACTGTAGGGAAGATGTGCATTGTTTTTAGGAGGGACTTGACTTCATTGTGTGTCAAAATTGGATTTTGACAGTTTTGATTGTAAATCTGTGAGTAGTGGATAAACTTCAGTATTACATGAGGGCGATGTGTGAGCACAGTTGCCTCTGGTGGGAAGGAGAAGCTGGGAGGGCTTATTTGTAGATGCATGGTCAGATGAAATCTTGGTCTGCAATGTCCTTGAGACACAGTGGTTGTGTCCTGTTGGCTGAAAGTCTCTCCTAAGAATATTAGGGTGGCAATAGGGCAGTACAGCCACAGTATTCAGCCTGCGTAGTCTTTATTTGCCTCCTAGGGCTAATTATTTATTTCCTTTATTGCAGCTTCCTTCCTCATTCTGACAAATTCTAAGCCTTTTTTCTCACCTATCTTGCAGTATCCTGTGATCTAAATTACTGGTTTCAATTGATGCATCTTCTGTTCATTGGTCCTGCCAGAAAAGTAGTGTGTCCTTGGTACATGCAAAGCAGCCAGAATTGGGAACTTAGACTGGTAGATCTTGGGTTTAGCAACTGTACTTTAATACTTCACAGTAATTACTGAAGCTCCCCATTAAATAATTTCTGTGTACTCCTGAAATGGAATTGAATGCATTAGAATAAAAGAGAAGAGGAGCCCTTATCTGTACTTTTAGTTAAGTTTTTATTTATTTCCCTTCTTCCTCCAGCGTGGGAGGATGAATAAGCACGGAAGAAGACAGAGATTTGCAAAGGCAAGGAGCGCTAAAGAGCATCGTTTTTTTTCATCAGCTTTTAAAAGCCAGACTGTAATCATAAATTCCCTGATAGCTGGAGCATGCAGAAGTTGTCTTTAAGCCTACAAGTGACAGGCTGCTGTTGCTTTTCAAACTTCAGATTTCATTTTTTTTTTGTAAGACACAACTTTGATCTGGTTCCTTTGTAATGCTCTGCAGAGCACCGGGGCCGCTGCGCTCGCCGGCTGCAGGGCTGGAAGTGAACTTTCTTGGCAAGAGCCATCTGGAGACCTCAAAGAGCAGATTAACTTGTCCAGAATTGATGTGATCTTTGAAGAAGCTGCCCTTGCCTAGAACACATGTGATTAGCTTGACATTGGCAGTGATAAAGTTGAGATGCACAGCAGTGTCTGAGTACCCGCAGTAATTAGGAAGAGTTTTAAGTGGAGCAGCCCCAAGGATTTGCAATCAAATTATCAGCTAAATCCACAATTTTAACCTCTTGAGCAGACTTTGCATCTTCAGTGTAGGTTAAATCCAGTCAGGACTAAAGGTTTTCTGCTTTGCATCTTCAGAGACATGCTGTTCTTGGCTCCAGAACATACCATGAGGATGTGTTGGGGAATGCTGTGAATACTTTGGAACATGTCTGATAGTTTTGTACCCAGTGTGGTGCAGCTTCTGTAGTGGTTGTTGGTACCATGGCTTGGAAATGGAGACTTCTCTGTTCAGGTGGTAGATTAATGTAATCTTTTAATTCAGACTTCCTGGTGGATGTTGTTCTAATCCCCTGGTTAAAGGTGACCCTGTCACTTGGACACCCTTGTCAGCACATGCTTTTTAAATATGTTGAAGGGATTTGCTTCGGCTCATACATCAGAAGCCAACATGTGCACCTTTTAATTTGATTGACTGATTGGGATAATGAAATGTAGTATTGCAGGAAGGATGTGGCAGACACCCACTTGTTGGTAGACGTGAGTATGGGAAGTAAGGGAGCTCTGCGTGCTTGTGTCTGGCCAGCCACAGACTCAGCCAGCTGTCATTTTGGAAGCTTTTTTAAATCTTGGATGGAAGTACACAAGTTTTTAAATGGAAAAATTAATATTTTCAGAATGAATAAATGGAAGATGTCAAAATAATGAGCTGGCAGGATGTCTCAGTATTAGGCTGCATCCACCCAGTCATGAAGGCAAAATGACCAAGAGACACCAAACAAGGGGAGTGCTTTGGGCTGGTGTCCTCCTGCAAATATAGTTCTGGAAATAGCTTCAAAAACACAGGATTGTAAAAGTTTGAACTTCAGTTGTCAGAAGCTGGTGTGAAAAAGCAGGGTGAGAGCACAGAGACTCAGTGACTGGGTCTCACTGGGTTGCAGCCCTCGTCTGTGGTCTCTGAGCATCATCCCTCAGCTCCAACATGACCCATCAGAGGAGGGAAGTTGCCACCAGGCTCCTTGCTGCCATGCAGAAAGGAGGGTATCACAGCTGCTTGACCTGTCATCAGCTGTGGTGAGAGATCTGGAGTTTCTGCAGAGCTGCTTTTGGGATGTCCTGCCTTGGGACTTGCCAACATCCCCACCTCTCCTGCAGCTCAGAGCTTTCCAAGGCAGCTCCTGAAGTTAGGGTGATTATCAGCTGATCTCAGGGTCAGGAAGGTGGGACACCTTTGCAAGAGGTGGGGGACCCTTGCAAGAGGAGGAGGAGGAGGACTGGCAGCCTGCCTGGCTTCTGTCATGACTTCACTTCTTTTGAGTAAAAATTTTCTTCCAGAAAATGTCAGTGTCATAAAAATTCAGTGCTAGAGCTGGAGAAGATGGTAGCAATGAAAGCTGATGCATCTGATCAGCTTCCCTGTTAGACTGGGAGCTGCTCCAGCCACACTGGAACTGCTGGCAGTCTTGGGAAGAAGACCATGTTTCTCAGACCTGCCAATAGAGTGTTGTGCAACTTATTCCCTCCAGTGAAAATTTAAATTCTACAGAAATGAATTGCCTAGAGGTTTTTCATCTCCAAGGGAGCTCCTCCTTGCTTTAGGGTTGTTTTATTTTTCCATGCTTGATTAAGAACATCAATGGTAGAGGTATGTAACTGTTGAAAACAGAAGGGTGTGCCATGTGGGTTTGGCTTTACAGGCAGGATCTGGGAAATCTTCCTCCTGCTGTGGATGCTGAAGGTGATGCAATTCTTCCTCAGAGTGTGCCAGCCAGTTTGGCAAAAACTGGAGACTTTGTGTCTTTGATTTCAAGTTAAAATAACCATCAGGTGGAGTTGTGTGAAGGGGACTGGGGATCCCAGGCTGGAGGGAGAAGGCTGCCCTTAGGGACTTGTGATATTGTGGGAACTCCAGCTAGGGCAAGAGGCCCAAAGAGGACCTCACCTCTCTTCTCACTTATGTTGAAGCTCCAAGATCTGATGGTGCTCATGCTCAGAGTGCTGTGCTGCTGGTCGTGGTTGGAGGAGTTGGAGATTTGGGGTATTTGGGGATGGGATGCAAGCAAGACACCATGGAAAATAAACTGAATGGGTAGAAGGAAGCCCTAAGGAGATGTTTGCTAGGTTTCTACAACAGATTTGCCCCTTGTCAGCATTACCAGAATTGACAGGGATCAGTGGAGGGCTTTCTACAAAGAAAAGGCATCTGGTCAGGTTGACTTACTTGGGTCACTGTGATCTCTATCATAATTGTTCCCTATGTGATTATTTTGAGGGTTGAGCAATGGAGAGCTGCAGAAGGGACGTGCAGCTTGCTTTCTGCCATGTGTGACATGTTCTGTGTTCGTTTCAAGCACGTTCATGGCTCTTTCTGTCTAAAAAAATAAAACAGAATTCCGGAAGACTGCAGGAATTTCAGTGAAGTCGGACTTGAAATGCTCACCTTCCCTTTTTTTATCGCCCTTATCAGCCCATAGAGCTCAGTGTGTGAGGTTTTTAGCTGACATTTTGAATCGCTCTGAGTGTGCCTGCATCCCTTTTGAAAGCAGCTTTCCCTCCCAGATCAGAAGTGACCAGGTTTTTTTGTTAGACTCCATGTTCCTTTAATGTTTTCCTCCTAATAGATGTTGAAAGCGTTCTTCAGAGGCACGGCACAAAACATTCAAATAGTGATACGAGCCAGCTGAAGAGAGTTGTCAGGGAGAGGGAACATTAGGAGAAGGATTGAATACAGATGGATTCCTCAAAAGTAATGTAACCTGTTATGATTGCTTTGAAATCCTATACCCTTTCCATCTACTTATGCTTACCGAAAGTTTACATTTGCATTGATGTATTGGAGGCAGAGCTAAAATGGAAGTAATCCCTGCTGTATACATGCTTAAGTGTGTAACTTAAGCTAAATACAGCAGTTGTGACCAAACTCTTGCCTACATCCTCAGTGGGGATCCCACAGCCCTGCAGGAGAGCCCGTCCATCCCAACTCCTCTGGAGGGGCCACCCCACACCCATCTGCTTGCTCTTGCTTCCTTCAGCCACCTCAGATCCATACTCAACAAACTCTTCAGAACTCTTGCTGCTGCTGTCTCTTTGTACCAGCAGATGCAAAGGAGAGAAACTGATTGAAATGTGCATTTTAAGCTATCATAGTGCTTTCTTAATATACTGCTAGAATAATCCATGTCTCACCCAGACAATCCTGGCAGATCCACTACAACTTGATGCTAGATTTTAATTGGGACATCCAAAAAACATCCTTCTCTTTGCCTGCAGGGAAGGCTTGAGCCATCCATCATTCCTGCCTCAATTTAAGAGGTTGTATCAGCCTCCATCATGCAGCTGTCATATCAGGTGTGACAGGAGGGTTGCACTGCACAGGGCTCCTTTGGTGTTCAGAACTGACCATTATGCTGTTGGACAACTGGTGAAGGAGGCCTGGTGAGGTTTGCACTTACCATACCTTGCTTTTTAAGGTGAACTTGTTCAAATCATTTCCAGCCTTAAGTATTTGCCCTGGAAAGCTGTTCTGAAGTCTGATGGAATATAGAAATCAAGTTGCTCCAGTGCACATTTACAGTGACAGTCAGGAGGTTTGTGTGCTAGATGATGTCTGTGGTGTCTCACCATCCCAAGGTGCCCATAAGTGCTCGTACCCAGCCAGCTCTGTACTGTAGCTGAGTGTGGAGAAACCTCAGTAGGCTCCCTCTGCCTCAAACAGTCGTGAAAACCCTTAGCTGGCACCATTTTGGGTGCTCTTTGCACCACTCTGCAACTACACTGAACTTCCTCCTTCAAGGAGAAACAGCTTGGAGCTTGTGTGGGCTTGTGACAAGCAACGTAGCCCTCTCAAATTCAGGTTTTAAAATGTTTTGGTAACACTGCTGTCCTTGTGCACTGAGTACCACATTACACATCAGTCATTCTGAAGACCTCTGCCTTCATTGGATTGGCTGCTAGTCCCAGTTCACACAGTGGCTGTCCCATGTTTCTGCAAATATGCAGAAACCTCCAACTTTTGCCTTTGCTGGTGTCTTCCTTGCCTCCAGTCCTTCCATCTGTGCATTTCTGATGGGTTTCTTTGTCTTATCTAAATGTAAACTCATCAGGGCAGGCACTGTTTTCTGATGTCTGTAGGACTTTGTCCACTGCAGTACAAGCAGAAAAGCTTTTCACAGCAGAACAGGGAAGCACAATTTGCATGCTCTGTCTTCCTTGGAGGTGTTTGCTCAAGGTCCATTACAAACCACATCAACCAGGTGCCAGTTACTGAGTTACTAAGTAAAAGATCATGCTGATGAGCTTTGTGATCTGAATTAAAACAGGGCTCTGATTTTTCAGTTTGGAGAACCCAGGAATTCATCAACTTCAAATGCTGCTCTTCTTACAGAGGGGTGGTGGAGGATGAAATGATGCTGTGTTGCTGTGCGGGTGTGAACCTTTCAGCTCAGTCCTCCTCCTGGCAAATTACAGAATGACAAGAAGATGCCTGCATGGCCACGCTGTCCTGTGGAGCAGCAGAGCCAGAGGCAGGTTGGCAGCAGTAGCTGCTCTGTGCCCCTGGCAGTGTCAGTGTGAAGGAGCTCTTGCCTGCTTGTCTCATGGGCTGCTCTGCCATTAATGCAGGTCTCCTCCTGTGCAAGGAACTGACTTCCCAGCTGGCTCCTGCAGGCAGTCTCTCTTCTCTCCCCTCTACCATTTTGTGGAAGAGAAGAGAAGGAGGCTGGCCTGCTCCATGTGGACTTGCATAACCAGTCTGCAGGACAAGGCGTGTGGTTGTGTGCAGACTGGCCTCCGTAGATGCTGAACAGATTGTCTATTGGAAAAGCCAGTGGGATTAGATGGTCCTTCCTGGTGGGATTTGCAAGTGTTTGATGTACCGAGTGTGACATTTGAGGTCGGCTTTAGGTGCTGCCTTGTAAGCAACAGCCATTTCTTGCTTGACCTCCCTCCCTTGGCAAACATGTTGGAGTAGAGAGGGATGTAAAAGCAAGCACAGAATGGTGAGCCGTGCTACACATCCCTCACCACTGGAAGAGCAGAAGCCTGTTTTGACCATGGAAAAATACTGTCTTAACTATCTGGATATTGCTTGTAGATGTCCTGCCTTGCTTATAGAATCATAGAATGGTGAAGGTTGGAAGGGACCTTAAAGATTATGAGGCTCCAACCTCCCTGCTGTGAGCAGGGACACATCCCACTAGACCAGGCTGCACAAGCGTCATCCAGCCTGCCCTTGAATGATAATGCTAAGCAGCTAGCCATTGGACACCATTCATCCTAATGGGAACTGGGCTTCTTCCATATAGTCTTGTTCCCTGCCTTCTTCATCTCTGACAGTATCATCTTCATCACTCCATTAATTCCCATCTGTTTCCTTTTCGCTTCAAATTGTTCAGGTTCTATCAGTGCAACTTAATACGAACACAGGTTCTTTTGTAGCCTGTCACCAGTGCTGGGGCTTCGGGCAGAGTCCTCCTGCCCAGTGATGCAGGGAGTGGTCAAGGTTGTATCCCCCTAATTTGCCTCTCATTTTTCTTGCAGGCATGGGCCGTGGAGAGAGCCTGTTAACCCTTACTATGTCAACACGGGCTACGCTTTGGCACCAGCCACCAGTGCCAACGACAGCGAGCAGCAGAGCATGTCCAGTGATGCTGACACCATGTCACTGACTGACAGCAGCGTGTAAGTAACCCCAGCCTGCTGGGACAACCAGTGGGACAACACTGTGTTTGGTCTTTAGTGCTGGTGCTGATGTTGTGTTCGTCCTGGGGGCTTCGCCGCAGGTGGTATTGGGGGAGTATCTCACTAGACCAAGGTCGTGTTCATTCTCACTTTCTGTTCAAGCAGGGTTGTTTAGTCATTGTGCACACTGCTCAGCCTTGCTGGTCTTGGAGACATTTGCAACTTCAAATGGTTTGAGTGAGCTAAAATAAATGGCAGTCAGAGTTCCTGCAATGTTTCTTGCCAAGTGCAAGAAACATTGGAAAGGTCGGATGGCTTTGTAGTGATTTGAGATACAGTATCTTCTGAAGGTCAGACAGAGCTTTCTCCTTACCTGGGTATTTCTCTTTTTTGCTGACAGTGCATAGTGTGTGATTGCTCTTCAGTAGAAGAAGGTGTAGTTTATGTCTGGTGACCTCTGCACTTTAACACAACTAGTACCAATAAGCACACACCTCCCTCCTCAAATCTTTCTTCCTTTTTCCTATTTCCTACCTTCTTGACAGCACCCTGTTTCTCACTCATCAAATACCTTCCCTAAAGATGGTCTGCAAAGGAGGATAAAAAGGGGTACAAGATTTTGTTGTGACTGCATCTCTGTAATAAAAAATAATAATAATAAAAAAATATTTTAAAAAAGGATTTGGGCAAAAATATTCAATGTTTGGGGTTTTTTTTAGTAGTGCAAATGTGAAGTGTCTTTCTGTAGAGCAGAAACCCTTTGATTTTTCAAGTGACAGATGACTGGTTTACAGAATTAGGAGAGGGTTTTATTAACAGCAGTGCTGTAAACACAAAGTCCTTGAAGAGTCATTTAGTGTCACTGTGAATGTCAGGAGCTGTCAGACCTTGTTGGAGAGAGTTCCAGCCTGTGTCATGGATGTTGTTAATGGGTGCTGCAACAGTTCCCCACCTCCCATCAGTTCACACTGTGAAGGTGCTGGTGAGCTGGTGAAGGTGCTGTGTGATTAGGGGGCTTCTGTGTCTGCTTTGGTGCCTCTGTGAGCCTGTAGCATCCTTGTCTCTGACTCTGTGAGGGCTTGGAACTGTTTAGGAGCAGCTCTTGAGTCCTCACTGCTCACTGCCACCATCCTCGTACCTTATCCATGTCATGTGGCAAGATGCAGGGGGCAGACCTTGGCCAAAGGGGCACAAGAAGCAGAGTGGGCCCCTGGGACAGAAAGCTGTGGAGAACTGCTCATTAAAGGCTCAGTTTCATACAAATCCAGCTGCTTTGCCACATCCTTCTGCAGTTCTTCATCAATTTATGTGGAGCAGTACTCCAAAGCTAGCAGGGGTCATGTAACTTCTTGTTATCAGGAGAGACAGATGTAAGAACTCTTCAACATTAATTAGCTTTTTCACTGGTCCAGTGGCCTCATGGGATTGATGGTTATACCTGAAATAAGTTGTGATCATTTATGCCAGAAGTTCTTCACCCTCATAACTTTTATTTCAGCAGCCAGAATTTATATTTCTTTCACAGGCAGAATAATTTCTGTTTGACTATACCATGCATTCTTTATTCTTTGTTCCTCGTGCCTTTAGGCATTTTGTCCCTTCTATGCCCACCATAGGCTGCTTCTAGGACTTTAATTACCACTAATACATGTGCTGCCTTCTGCTAATAACTACCCTAATCTCAGTGGTTTATTTCAAGTCTCAAAAATCATAAATCTGTGATCTTTCTTTCTGTGCATCTCGAGCTGAATGCGTGATGATTGATCCCCAAATTGGGATTCAGGACACAGAGTCCTGACCTTCAGCTTGCAAAGACTCTCTCTGCTTTCAACATTTGCTCTTCATTACACCTTTTAAAACACCAGTACCAAGTTTTGTTTGGTTTTGACGTGGCGTTGCTGAACCTGTCTGCTTCCCAAGTTTCAAAGGAATTTTTGCAGAATTGCTCAAGGCAGCAAAAATGAAGAACAACCAGGCACAAGTAAAGAAGGGACTCCTGCTGCTTGACAAGACTTGCATGTCTCAACGCTTTGAATTTAGGCCTCCTCTGAGGAAAATGGCAATAAAAGCCTCGTTTGCTGTGTGTGCTGTTTACATACAGCAGTCAAGCTCCATAACAAGGAAATCCAGCTTCTCCTCCAAGGCAGCGTGTGAACTGGGTGTGATCCCAAGGCAGAAACCTCAGTGACCCTTCATCAGAGGAGTATGTGTCCGGATCAGCAGGATGCAAACATCGTTTCATTGAAGAGTGCTAACAGTAAACCAGGAAGGGATATGGGTGCAGAAAGAGCCTGGCTTGATGCAAGGCCTGTTGGGCCAGTGGTGCCCAGCTCAAGCCATTGGAGGAGCAGACACACGGAGCAGTTGCTGGTGCTCTGAGGTGTTGAGGTTGTCCCCAGCTCCTGTCCAAGCTGTGGGCTCGTTTTGGTGATGGCAGCACAGGGCTTGGACATGGCTGTATGCCCAGCCTGGATTGCAGAGCCCCTAGCAAAGACTTGGGCCATGCTCTGGCCCCGAGCTGGGGCAAAAGGAGCAGACCCCTGCTTCTCAGGAGGACCCAGCTCCCTGCTGTGTTTTTAAAAGTCATTTTTGTGGTACCAGCTACTCAGCAGGATGTCTTTCCAAGCACTGGTAAATATTATTGCAGTGGCTTGAATTTCTATAGTGAATATGTTATCAGTGCCTGTTGTTGGTGGGTTTGCTGTTTGAGTGGCTTAAAAAACATTGCTCTTAAATGCCGGTGCTCCGCTGATTATTTTTCAGTCTTCCTGTGTCCTACGAATTCCTCTGCCCTTGTAGGCAAAACAGCCCTGCTCCCCTCTGCTGAAACCTGTTTTTATAGTCAGCAGGGCAGCTGTGTTGTTTTAGCTGGTTTCTGCAGAGGCAAGGTCTGGAGAGGACACGGTGCAAAGCCCAGGCGGGTGCCAGCCCAGCAGCCAGGGCTGCAAGTGGGGCTCAGTCACCCACTGCTGCTGCTCCCTGGTGGGCTGGGGCTTTGGGGACTTGGGGGCTGCCCCAGGCTTGCAGCAGCTTTTCATATGTGTCCTGAGCTGCTCTGGATGTGTTTGGTAACCCTGCATACAAATAGCATCTTCCCCAAGTGCAGGAGACAGCCTCTGGGCAGAGGGGGTTGTCACAACAGGGAAGTTAAGGCAGATCTAGGGATGGAGGCAACAGGCAGAAGCTGAAATGCATTCAATCATCGTGTGATGTTCTAATTCAGATGCAGAAGTGCTTTAGGTCCATATCTTTCTTCTCTTGATTTCTACAAGAGCTTAGATAGGTAAGCAAGAGGTAATGTCTC
>NW_009952891.1:632888-647145 GCF_000747805.2 Chaetura pelagica | reverse complement strand
TGTGTCCTGACTTATCTTGGTTGGGAGATGAGCTTTGCTTCCCCTGGGAAGCCTGGAGGGATGCTTGCTCTTCCCCCAATTCCAGTCAAACCTGCCCTAGAGTAAGGATGACCATTTCCCAGAGTGAAGGGATTTAGGACAGTGGTTACTCCTTCAAAAAACCTTGCAGATTAAATATTATTCCTTGGATGACTGGCCTTTGGCCAAAATTCCTGGCAATTTTCCCAACGTGCTTCTTTATGTGAGAAAGGTCTCTCGGTGACGGTGCTGCTTTGATAAGAGTAATTGGTAGAAAATATCAGCTTCACTGTGGATTTGTTTCCTGTCTTTCCTACTGCCAGTGATCCAGAATGACCTTGGGTTCTGCTGTATTTAAACAAGTTTAACAGCTTTTTAATTTAAAAGATCCTCCGTGATGATTTCCAACTTGTTAGGCTTAATGGTTGGGTTTGGAGACTGTGGAGGAGAAAAGACAGCCTGTGTTATGAGAGTTCAACTCCAGAGCCACAGCAAAACCTCCCTGCTCACCAGAAGCTCTTGCAGGGTGGTTTGGAGAGGAGAGGAAGCCTCCAATGTTTCCCCAGTAGCAAACCAGTTGCATTATCATTAAATAAATGGTAGAAAAACTCTGGCTCCCCCCCTCCCTTGCATTTCAGCATGGAGCTTTCTGGTGCTAGAGAAAAATCACAGGATGGAATAAGGCAAAAAACAGTTTGGAGAAGTTTTCTTTTTCAAGTAGATGTGCTTTTAAAAAGTTTTAATTTTATTTTTTAATAGATATTTTCTTTTTCTATCTATTGAAAATATCTCAAAGCAAGCTACCTGACAAAAGGAAAACAAAAGTACGGTATTGGTTTTCCTTGCTGTCCCCCCCATCTATTGAATAAGGTTTTGTTGGGATAAAATTAAAGTGCTTATCTTTGAATTTGCTTCCTCTGGTTGAGTTGGCACAGTACATTGAACGAAGGAATGTTCCAAGTTCAGAGGTGGCATTGGGGAATCTAGTTAAAATGACATCAAAGGCAGCACAGCGGGGCTGAACATGTGTTTGAAGCCGGATAGATTAGAGGCCATTATCAGCCTCTCGCTACTGTGCTGGGAACAAAAGTCGCTCTTTCCGCTGGGACTGCTGCTGGGGAGAATTAAAGGGGAAAAAAATAAAAAAAAAAGAGAGAAAGAAAGAAAAATTGCACCTTCTAATATAATGCTGCTTTCCCCACGAATGGCCGCAGCAGCTTTAGCGTGCGAGTTGTGTTCTGGCTCCCGGGTTTTGTGCAGGGGTTAAGCTGGCATGTTATGTTGTCTGTGGGTGCCGACCAGTGATGGCTAAAATAGTCACCCAGATTTTTAATTTTTTAATATATATTTTTCCCCACCACCACCTCTGAAAATTGTCAGTTGCCATCCAGCCTGGAAAAAGCCACATCGTGAGGCAATGAAACTCTTGTAACCGTTGTGAATCTTTTAAGTTGTTTTTCAAATGGAGGTTTGTCATTAAAGAAAATGAAGCTGCCTAATGAAAGCTGTGTCACCATCACCTGTGACACTGGGGGACATTGCTCTGCTCCCTGTCACTGCTGGGTGCAGCAGAGCTGATGCTCTCTTCCTCCCTCTCTTCCTTCTCCTGCATTACCTGCAGCCAACATCCAGAGCTGTAATTAGCCTGGTTAATTTTCTGTTCTCTCATTTGTCTTCCTACTAAAAAACACTTGTCATTAATCATGGGTTTTATTTTAGTTTAGTGGTGGTTAATTTTGAATGCCTGAGTTACTGCATGAAGTGGCCTTTGGTCTGCTGTTGTTTGGTGGTAGTTCTGCCTGCACCCACCTTTCCAGGGAGCCAGTGCTTGTAGCTTGGGAGCTTTTGCAGGCAAAACAAGGCAGTAAATTGTGTTTCCCTTGCCAAATGGCACCTCGACTTTAAAAACCTGCTGGTTAAGCTGTTTGGCTGATGTTGAGAAGCAGCTGTGCCTGGCAGCTGGGGAGGGGGGTAGGTGCTAAGGGCATTTGGCCTGTGCAAACATCTTGTTGCTGTGAGATGTGCTGGGACCAGTTCATTTGCTCTGCTCCCAAGTGGGTCAGGGCTGGAAGGAGACAGTGTGCGTGGAAATTATTTGGTACTTGTGATAAACTAACCCCCCCTGTTCATTTCCATGAGTGTCTGTGGCATTGAACAGCCTTCCCAAACAGTTGTTTTACTGAATCAGGGGAATGTGTAAAATAAAAAAGGAAAATTCCAAATTGCCAAACTCCAGGCTGGCATTTGAGTTTGCATTTGTTGTTTTTTCTCAAAATCAGTGTCACCAGGACATGGGCCTATGTCCTTACGTTGTAACTGAGCTCCACCTCATTCACATTCTCTTTCTCCCAGGGTGTAAGCAGGGTGGTTGCAATGGTGAGAACAAAAACACAGTTCCTTTCTTCTCCTGAAGTTATGCTCAGCCAGTGATGGTTTGCAGTGCTCAGTGCAGCCTGGTGGTTCAGACCCCTCTGGCTGCCCTTTGCTGGCACCCATGTGCTCCCAGGCCCCATCTTTGAGCTGTGTGCAGCTTGGCAGAGAGGTCTCACCATCCCCCAGCTCATGACAGAGCCACAGACCCAGCTCCCAGTCTGTCAGGACCAAGGATCATTGCCACTACTGTCTCCTTCCTCTACAGAGGCCTCAGTCACCAGCTTTTTCAGCAAGGGCACGAACCCCAGCAGAGCTGGTTCCCTTGGGTGTCACTGCCCATGACATCCCTCCCTAACCTTGTCCTCTTACTCCACAAAGTACCTCCAGGATCAGGCCTGTAATTCCAGACTGAGCTAGAGACCTGCTTAAGAGCAGTGGAGCCAACCCCTTCACTTTGATAAGCCATTTGAGAAGTTGTCACGCTCTCTTAAAAATATATACCTTGTTCCCTGACCAAGTTCCCCTCACTGTAGATGCTCACTGAGCTCCCACTCCTCCTCCCCCTCCTCTCCTGTGCTGTGGTTTGCTGTGTACATTACAGGCTCTTTTGTAGAAAGCAACCAACTATAAAAGGTACCAGGATATGGTCCAAGTCCTTCTCCCTGCCCTCTGCCTAGGGCAGCGGTCGCCAGAGCCCTGCTCTGCTCTGTTCCAGTGGATGCCCTGTGAGTCCCCCCAGCACCCAATGCCAGAGTGTTCCAGGTCTGGGGGCACCTGGGCAAGCATTGTTCCCTGCACGGATTCCTCTTACTCTGCTGCACTGGCCCTGGGCATGCAAAGCCTTTCTCAGGAGTAAAGGGGTTTCCTACCTTTGCTGGGGGGGCTGAGAGGAATGTGATGTATGAGAGGAGCTAAAGCGTGGCCTGTTGTTTTGTTCCAGCAGAGATGGGATCCCACCCTACAGACTCCGAAAGCAGCATCGCAGAGAGATGCAAGAAAGTGCCAAAGCAAATGGACGTGTGCCACTACCTCACATTCCTGTAAGTAGCACTGTCTCCTTCCCCAGAGGTAAATATGCAAAATATGTGAGATCTTAGTGTAGAGTTGCTCTGCTTGCTCAAGTTTAACCCCTCATTTAGTATTGGGTTCATTTGGAGATGTTTTAAGATGGAAATACACCATCCTAGGAAAGGGCTTGCTAGTCTTCTGCCAAATTCATCATCCTGGGCTGCCCAATATGTCTAATTTTTTCTTAACTGTTCAGTCAGTAGACAATTGTTTCTCCTGGAGAAGGGAAGAGCTGGCTGGCATCTCCCTGCATGCAGTTTAAGTGCCCTTGGGTGAGCTGGAGGTGTTTGTGGAAGGTGCAGGAGGCCATGGGACATGGAGGCTGATGTAGCTCTCAGCCAAGGTCAGCTGAGAAGAAACACAACTGTCCCGAGCAGTATTTCTGCACTGGGCAGCCAAAGGAGCTGTGACCTGTTCCCAGGCACTCGGCAAAGCCTGCCTGGGGGTGTGAGGCAGGAGAGCAAAGAAGGTGCAGGCATAAGTATTTAATTTGTCTGACACTGTCTCCCTGGTTGCTTCAGGTAAGCAAACGGCTTTGGAAGATGAACATACCTGCTAGGGCTCTGCAGCACCATCTGCAGCTCTGCTTATTATTACTTTCTTTCTGTGAGCAGTTACAGGTGACATTTAATATCTAGCAGGGAATAAAGGTGCTTCTTTCCCCTTTGGACAGCTGGACTCCAGCACAAATCAAATGGGGAAGGAAAAAAAAAAAAAAAAGCCCTCCATCTGCTTTTTTCCAGAAGTGCCTTCAAACTGGAGGCAGCTGTTCTCATCCTGCCTGCTCAAAGCAGCACAATACCAGCAGAAATACACCCTTGTTTTCATCTGATTTAAAAGCAAAAAAACAAACCAAACCAAAACCCAAAACCACCGCTCTTTGTTTTGCCTTTTAAATTAGATTATTTTCCTTAGATTTAAGAGGGTCTCCTGGTCTTTGATCACTGGGTTGACAATAAAAGCCCAGGCTGTGGACGCTCACTCACCATCCTTGTTCAGTCACCTCTCTTTTCATGCAGTTGCTTTCCCAGTGTGGTCGCTGTTGAAAAGACTGGCTGGGTGCCTTTTTCTTTCACTTGGTGCCGTTTTTACTGTAAGCATGGCTTTGTTAGGGTTGAAGTTTGAAAGCTTGGCCTTTATTTTTTTGTTGTTGTTGTTGTTGTTGCTGGTCCCCAACAGTGGGAACTACCGAGGGAATATTCTCTGACTTCAAAGCTTGTCAGTGGCTTTACCTTTTGGATAAAAATAATCGTGGCTTTTCTGTTGATTGTGTGCACTGGCAATGCCTTGATGAACTGCAGGTTATAAACCCAAAGTATGGAGCATTAAATATGTATAGTGAGCTCTGCTTTAACGAACTTCCATCTGCCAAACATTTCTTTTGTTGAACTGAATAAGTGTCATTCCAGCAGCAGTTCCTTGCAGGCTAATTAGTTTTACTTAGCATTAAATTTTATCGACCTTTTTGGAAACCAGTTGAAAAAAGGGGGGTGGGAAAACAAGGTTTAAATTGGCCACCTGCTGCTTATAAATTTTTATATTCTCCTACTTATCTACACAGTCTTGTAGAATTACATATTCCTCCTAAACTAGACACAGACACTTCACAAGGACTTTTCTGTGAAACAGCCACTGTTCCCATTAGATTCTGCACTGCAATTTTAAGTCCCAGGGAAAAAGGCACCTTGGTGCATATTTATAGGGGTGCACAGGACTGAGAAGTTGAGTTACTTCTAGTCTTTCTCCAGGGAATAAAAGTTTAGTTCAGACACGCTGGCACCTCCTGCCAGCCAATTACTGACACAGAATTGGCATCGACTTCAGAGAGTCACTGCTCTGCCCTGGCTTATCAATCAGCCAAGAAAGGAGAAGGTAATTAGACAATGTGTTTTGACAACACCAGTGTGAAATGTTATAAAGTTAGTCTTTTAAAATCACCTCTAACTGCACGCTTCTTGAATTAAAACTTCTCCAATTAGCAAGGAGCCATGCAAATGTTGCTTCAAGTGTTGCTTTCCAAAGCTGGTGGTTAGGCTACCTCACAGCCCGTAGCTAAAGCAGGTTCCATCAGCCCCCTGGACCTGGTGGTTAGGGAGCTTCTGAACGTGCAGCCATGACTAAATAGCAGCCTTTGAGTGAAGGTCTTTATGGACTCATATCTCACCTGCATAGCCAGAGTCCACACTGATAGTGCTTGCAGAATGCATGGCATGTTTTCCTAGTGATAGCAGAGAACCTTCTCCTTCTGAAAAGTCATTTCAGAAGTCCTTTAGAGACGTCACCGTTCCCTTACAAATGAGTTATGGGGCTATTACACAGAATTCTGAAAGAGCTTCTATAGCTTTTAATAGCAGCACTTCTAGTTAGGTCCAGAAGCTATAAACTGCCATGATGATATGTTCATAGGAGCCTGCCTGCTGGGTTCACCAGCCGTGCTGCTTCCAGATGACAAAGGCATGTGCTGGTTATGTAGGATGCCCTGCAGTGCTGCAGGAGAACTTGGTGCATGGTGGCTGTGTTCTGCAACTTCACAATGGCACACTCACCAATGCTCTAAGTTAGGAAAAGGTGTGTTTGATGACATGATGCTCTGCCCAGGAATGCTGTGGGTGAAGGTCTCTAGCAAGTGACAAAACCTTCATTTGGTGCCTCTCACAGGAACCCATTACACGGTGGGTGAGTGTTGCTTTTCTTCTGGTTTGTGTCTCTTTTGGCTTCAAGCAGAGACTTGGAGTACCAAGGAAGGAAAGAGCAAGCAAAACCCAAGACTTGCATCTGTCTCATGGAGCCAAGTCCATGCAACTCCTCCTCCATTGACTCCAAGAAAAGAAGGAGAAAACATGATAGCATGGAGAGCTTGTGTATCTTGCATGTTCTTAGCAAGCTGCTTCTTCCTGAAGGTACCAGAGCTTCAGACACTTTGCTTGTCAAGAACAGAGGACAATGTTCTGGTGACAGATAGATACCTCAAGAAATCCTTCCTCACAGCTGTCACTAGGAAAGATTGCTCCATCTAGACCAGTTTAAGCAATTTCTTTCTTGCCAACCCATCTGGCATTCAGCTTCCCATCCATTGTTCTCTGCAACCTCCCCAGCTCAGCTGGGGTTGGTTCTGGACAGACCTGTCTGAACTAGTGGCATTAAATAAATGTGGGTAACAAATTAAATAAAGCGTTAGATAAACCAGCTGTAGCTGAAACTGCTCTTTAAAATGGAGCAGTTTCTTTCTGAATTGTTAATCCAGATTGGCCAGAGGTCTCGTTCTGGTCCAGACTGGAGGGCTGGATCCTCCAAAACCAGGCAGTTCTCAAGAGTTCTACACCCTTTACTTAGAACAAACCCTTTTGGAGCTGTTCTGCTTCCAGAACAATAAAGCTTACTTAGAGCTCCCTTGGTAGGGCTCTGGATGCCCACAGGAAGACAGGGACAGGTTGAAAATCCTGAAGTCCTGAAGGATCCTCCTCCAGGCAACAGACTCAGCCTGGCTGGTTTATGATGGAGTATGTCTCCCTTCCAAAGTCAGGCCTGTCATTCCATAAGACTTTCAAACACTTTGTTGTCTTGAGCTTTTTGAACCAGGTCAGTGCAATCCATGTGGGCTGTCCAGGGAGATGGTGAGAGCCCTCAGGAGTTGTCTGTGTTGTTTCAGCACAGGGGAATTTGCATTCATTATTCCACAATCCTGGTAGTTTGGGGGAGGTCTGTGTAGCTCATCCATTGATCTAGGAATACAGTCAGACCCATGGTGATAGTCCAAGCACCCTCCTGCTTGCCAGCTTTCTGTGGGTCACCATTACAGGTACCCAGCAGGACAATGTGGGGCAAATGCAACTGGTGTCCATGAGGTGAAGTGAGGTTTGTTTCAGTTGCATTGAACTTGGGTGGTCAGGGGAGCCTTGCAGGGATGGCTTCCTCTGCATCTGGCACCCTGGAACTGGCTGCTGAGGACTTCTGCAAGCAGCTGCGCTGAGTGGAGAGCCCTAAGGACAGGGCAGTGGGGTTTGCAGATGCAGTGGTTTATCAGAGAGGAAGACGAGTTAATTCTGAAGATTCTTGGGTTCAGTTTCATTTCTGTAGTCAAGCTGCAGTCACCTCCAGTGAGAGGCTGTGGATAAACATGCTGAAATGCTAGTTGTAAAAGGCTTGTCTCAAGTTCCCTGGATACAACAGTGGCTCTGAATGTCCTCAGATCCCCATTAGAGAGGGAGCTGTGGTCCTCAAGCCTTGCTGGGCCTGGTGGGAGCCACCTTATTTGGGCAGGACTTGAACACACAGGTGAGCAAACATCAGCCTTTGCACAGGGGGCTGGGGAGGGACTTAGAGCTGCTGCATTGCCTCAACAACTGTGAACATAAAGGGGAGATCTTCCCTGGTTCTGCTTCTCCATGGAAGCCACTGTGGTGGCTGCCTCATGGGATGGATGGTGGAGCTTTGGGGTTCCTGCTACACTCAGGCTCCCCGAGCCAGGAGAGGGTGGTTGGTTTGGGTTTGATCCCAGCTTGGATGGGTCAGTCCTGCCTGGGACAGCTTCAGGTGGAGCTGTCAGTCCTTCTGCTTGTCACAGAGAGCTGGAGCAGGCAGTCCTGCCTGCAGAGCCACATTGTGTCCACAGACATCCCCAGGGACTCTGTAGCCCAGCCCCATCCAGCAGGGCAGAGGAGGCAAAGGCAGTGAGCACTGAAAGGGGGGGTTGCTGGCAGGGTCAGCAAACAAAACAATGCTCTAACTGAGACCTCTGCAACCCAACTTGGGTGTCATAAAAGAGGTCTTCAGCTCCTCAGAGCCAGCAAGAGGATACTTACTGTCCGTGTTTTCCTTCCCCTGTCTTCCACTCAGGAGCTGGCAGAGAGAAAACCAGTAAGATTTGGATGCTTTTGTCAGGTTTGGAGGCAAAGCATTATTTTAGTCTCCTGCACTGATCTCTTGGCTGGTACAGGGTAAATTCGGGTGGTCTCTAATCCTCCTTTAAAGATTACAACTCAATGGATGCTTCTGGTGCTGCATTTGTTCTTGATGAATTATCTCAAGTCTTCACATTTAATTTTATCTCTGGTCCTGTAGAGTGTATATTTCTCTCAAGTCAGTATTGAAATATTTGAATGCAGGTGTTTTGTACTGTTGAATTTTCCATACGTTTTTCTTCCAGATTAATTTTTTATCTCTTCTGTATTTTAATTTTTCCTACTATTTTAACAAAATAATGCAGAAGGGATAAAAAATGAGGGGAAAAACCAGGAGTTGTCAATCTACACAGACTTATTATCCCAGAGCTCAGGAATTTAGGGACAATGTAACTCCGTGTAAGGAATGAAGAATGCCCTTGAACTCTGGTAAATGGTGATTTCTTCACCCCAAGCAAGCAGAAAAGTGCTATCTGTGTGCTTGTGAGGTTGTTGTGCTGATAAAGCAAGCAGGGGATCATGGTATGGCTCTGAAGAGCCAAGATGCAATCCTGCAGGATCCTCTAGTAAGAGAGGATGCTTTGTGGGAGCTGTGGCCTCCTGTGTCTGGGCTGAGGGCAGAAGGTGTCTCAGAGCTGACAGGGTTCTGTCTCCTTTCTGCAGCCGTGGGGTGTGTTTGCAGGGATTGACCTGATCCACCTGGAGAAAGCTGAATAAGTGTGCTTAAGAGGTCTCCTTTCTGGCAAGGTGAAAACATCACTGCCATAAGCATGACTTTTGAGAGGTTTGTCTGTATGTCCTTCTCCAGCCTTTCAGAGCAGGGTCTCCCTGCTGACCGTGTGTACGCTGGCAGGAAAATGAGCACATCCCTCCCAAGGAGGACTTTGGTGCCTAAAGAGCTTGCTGAATTGTGCCTCAAAAAAACCTTTCCTTTACCTGGGCTGGTGTGTGGAGCTGGGGAACTCATGGTGGTGGCTCAGCCTCCAGCCCACCAGTCCCAGGCTGCACCTCTTGTGTCTGCCAGCCTGTCCTTTCTCAGCTCCCCACTGGAACGACTGGCGCTTCCAGCCAGGAGAACCTCCAAAAGAAACAGCTGCTTTTTCATGCATCTTTTGTTAACCCCTGGTGTGTTTTCCCTCCAGCGTACGTACCGAATGCCAAAGGATATCCACGTTGAACCAGAGAAGTTTGCTGCAGAGCTGATCAATCGTTTGGAGGAAGTACAGAAGGAACGTGAAGCAGAGGAGAAATTGGAGGAGCGCCTGAAACGTGTTCGAGCGGTGAGTAACCTCCTTGCCTCCTTTACCAGCAGTTAGCAACCTCCTTGCTTCCTTTACCAGCAGTTAGTAGCCTCCTTGCCTCCTTTACCAGCAGTCAGTAACCTCCTTACCTCCTTTACCAGCCTGGGAGTTTGTGTACTATACACCACAGGGAGCTTTTAGCTGCTCTGGAAGCAACCTGGGTGACCATTTCCCTACTCCAACAGCCACCACCATCACTTTGCAGAGGGCTTCTGGAGGCCCACATTGTGCCAGGAGCTTCCATGGTTCTGGTCCCTGGTCTGTGCAAGGCTCTGAGCTTCTGCTGTAAGCAGCCATGGCCCAGCAGTGCCCACTTCTGTCACCAGATAGGTGCTGTGGGTGCTCTCCATCATCATCTTTGGCACCTTTGCTCTCCTGTCCATCACAGACTTGGTGAGCAGTTCCTTCCATGCAAGGATGGGGACTATGGAAAAGGTCTTCACCATCCCCTGCAGGGTTTTGTCTGATGGTGACCACATGCCAGGTTATGCTTGGAGGTGTTTGGGTGTGCTAGCAGGCCATTCCTACCAAAACCAAAAAAGGGTTCTGCCCATCAATGCACTTCCCTAGAAAATGTGGAACTGATCAGGTGTGGTAGCACCCAAAGATCCTCTCTCTGGGCAGAGAACACACTGACTGCACATGGGTGCCTGGGTAAGGGTAAGCCTGTGGCACTGTGTGCTCTCAGCCCTGGTACCACCAGGGCCCTTCAGAGCTCCAGGAGTGGGTAGATGAACCAAGGGAAGCCTGCAAGGTGAGGTGTTGGTCATCTCACCTTACCTGTGTGAGGCACCCAGTTCAGCGATATTCACACCACATCTTCTGAGATACTGCATCTCACAGGGACCTGTCCATCTTGTTCTGGGCATACAGGAGAGCTTTCAGAGGATGCCAGAGTGTCACTGAACATCACAGACTGAAGGCTGTAGAACTACAGCCCTAAGTGAAGAAACTGTAGGTCCCTGCAGCTAATAGCAGCTGTGGCCCTGAGGCAAAAGCTCTGTACTTGGTAACCCACAGCTCTCCCTGAAAGCAGAGGTGTTGGTGCCTGTCTTGGCTGACTCTCTGCTTCCAAAGAAACTGAGCCTCTGGGGCTCCAGACCAGGCCATCCAGCCCCATTGCAGCATTTTAAAATATTCATCAATATTATTAAACGTTCATCTTTAAACAGCAAAAGAGGTTGTAATATTTGCTTTAAATCACATCTGTGTTTCAGATGTGAAGAGTGAGGAAGGCAGAGGAGGTCTCTGAGCTTCCCTCCAGCTCCCAGCACTGGGCAGCAAACTCCCTGCATGTCTGTGTCCAGCAATCAGCCAGAAAAAAAGCCAGCAAGGTGCTACTATGTGATTAGATTCCTGTTCTTCTAGAACTGGTCCATTTTACTCTCTGGCACCTCTTGCTTTTTAGACAAAGCCAGTGTGACTAGCAGCATTTTCTGCTAACACAGTCCTAGAGCTTTCTTCTTCCTCCTCCTCCCACAGCTCCATGGCAGCCCCCACCTGTACCAGGCTGCATTATCCCAGCCCACTCCCTCCTTGAAGAAGCTGCCAGTAGCAATACCATAAAATCAGCAAATACCTATGTGCCAGAGAATAAATTTAAGTCTGTTTAAACACATTTTTCTGTGACTTAATCTATTTTTAAGGCCAGGACTCCCACTAATGCTATATATTAAACCTCTTTGCTGTCTGCAGAATGTATTTCATTCACTGGCTGGCATCTGGCATTAGCCATTCAGGGAAAACTCAGAGTAAGCAATTGTAGCTTTTTTAGGTCAGCACTTAAGGTGCAGGAGCTGCTGGTATCAGCAAGAGGAGAGCTTGAATCCTGATAGATCACAGGGCTTTTTTCTATGACCTGAACACCAGGACTTAGAGGGTAACCTCTTACCAGGTCTGCATGGCTCACTGAACAGCAGCACAGGGAAAACCACAAGCACAAATCACAGTGGGCAGTTACCAGCTTAGCAGAGAAGCTGGAAATATTTTGCAAAAGCCAGGAAAAAAGGATTTTTCTCCCCCATACTGAGCTGTCTGCAGATTCCCCTTCAAAGCTGCATCATGCAGTAACATCAAGAAGAGGCATCTAGTTTAGAGGCTTTTACTGAAAAGACTAAGATTTCTGTTTTTCAAAAAAAAAACCACACAAATTCTGATTTCATTAGTTATTCTGAGCAACATGAGAGAGGATTAGAGGACAGGCATGTCCCCTTACTAGTTTTTGAGCCACTTTAGCCTCATGTCTGTGCATGGAAGCTGCAGCACCTTATCATACAGACCAGTATCATATCATACAGCTCAGTATTGCATCATACAGATCAGTCTGTCTTTGAACTGAGGGAACTGAAAATAAAGCAGGAGAAGCAAAATCCAGGGCTGAGATTCTCACTGTTTGAATATAAAATATTGCCTCACTAGAGATAGAAAACATTTGCATGATGATGGAAAACTCACTGGTGGTTAGGTGAGCTGTTGTGCCCTGCTGACCAGCAGCAGCCTGAGTGGTGGGACTGGGAGAAGGCAGAGGAGGAGGTTTGCAGCAAGGTATCTCTTCCCCTGGCTCAGCAGGGCAGGTTGCAGCCTCCTAATTCAAAGGAAAGGGCAGCCCTGGCCCTGCTGCACAGCAGAAACAGCTCCACAGCCAGGCAGCAAAGTTGCAGTCTGTATCTCTCCAGCTGCCTCTGCCTTCCGGAGTGGATGGAAGAGGTTTCTGACAATGTTATGTCAACAAAGCACCATCTAGTGGTTATGGCACCCAGGGCTTCCCTGCCGGAAAGGGCAGCACACACTGCCCAGTTCTGCCCAGTTCTCCTCGGCCAGATGCTGAGACAGGGCTCCAGAGCTCACAGACCTTCACCTTCCTTTGGTGTCAGACACAGTGTTCTTGCCTCCTGTCTGGGCCTTCTTTGTCATCTTGTTGGCTTCTGCCAGTGGCAGCCATGGGCTGAAGGGTGTTCAGAGGGCTGAAGGGTGCAGGTTGGGCAGCAGGCTTGTGCCATGAGCTGCAGGCAGGTTTGGGTGCAGGCAGGTTTGGGTGCTGGCAGGTTGGGTGCAGGCAGGTTGGGTACAGGCAGGTTTGGGTGCAGATAGCTATGGTATCAGTGCTGTGGAGTGGGAATCCAGCTGCCCCAGGCCTGCCTGCACACACCAACCCCAGCAGCACTTGCTCCTGCCTGAGGACTTGCTTGAGGTCCAGATCTCCTCAGTGGCACAGGTGAGCTAAGTGAGCCAGTGCATCCCTCTCCTCCCCTTTGCCCATTCTCATCCCAGGCTTGGAGCACAGCAAAGTACCAGCTCCCAGTAATTGGCAAAACAGAGTTCCAGGCAGCCAGAGGATTTCCTGAATCCCAGGTGCCCATTTGGCTGGACCACCCCAGGTTGCCTCTCTGATGCCACCCTGCTCCAGTGTGACAGCTCTGCTGCCATTCATCAGGCATCTGTGCCAGGCTCAGATTTACCCCTGCACACTGGGATGATGCTTCAACCTAAGAGTTTTCCAGAAAGCAGGTACCAGCCCTAAAAGCCTCTCAAGTGCTAAGCACATCACTGGGTTACCATAAACTGCTAATAAATATTTACCCTGGTGGCAGGGATTTAGTCAGCACAGCCTTCATCTTTTCTTGTGCCTGAGCTCGGTGCCCAGGGATGGTGGTTGGCAAGTTGGCAGCCTTGTGGCTGCAGATGAAAAGTGCCTCTGAAGTTCTTCAAAATGATTTGATAGAATGTTGTGGGTTCCCTCCAGACTTAGGCATCATGTTACACCCCCGGGCTGGCAGCACCCATGGCTGTGGCACTTTCAAAGCCTGGCATTGTCCCTGGTTCAGGTTTGAACCCCCAGGTGTGGCACAGGAGGATGCTTGTTGTTTGCTTTCTCGCTGCGTGGTTGGCAGCTGAGACTTGGGGGCTGGTTAGCAAGTGATGGATGATGGCATCTGACAGGCAAAGCTGGTGGCACTCAGTGTTTTTGAGCAGATGCATTTATCTGCCAGGGCAGAGATGCCCTGGGCTGAAACTGGTTTCTTTGCTGTTCCATCAGAAGAAGAAAGAGCAGGATTAAAGGGCTTGCTGGAATCCTGCTTATGTAATTTAAAAAATTAGGAATCTTGACTTCCAATAAAGAAACTTCATAAATATCTGAGCTTATGTTGGAGTGTAAAGTAGTTTGTCAGCATCAAAACTGTGGCTGTCAGCATAGAGGAGTTTTATTCTTCCTGGCAAGGACCTGGGAGTCACTAACAGCATCTCCTAGACAGTTGGGAGCTAGAAGACCAAGCAGTCAGTTCCAACCCTCCTTGAGCTGTGTGATGTGTTTCACTCTAGCCTTAGCATGCCTGGGAGAAATCAAATGTCTGATTTTCAACCCCAAATGAAACAAAAACTTTATTTCACTATAAGAAACTTTATTTTAAATGTTCTTTAGAAGAACATTTTTGCTAAAGCATGACTAAATGGCAAAAAAGAGCTACTGTATTTAGACTTAGGAAAAAAAAAAGGCAGAGCAACATTACTTTAAAAAAAAAAAAAAAAATAAAAAAAAGGATATGTTTACATTTGATTTTGGCTACCAGGAGTTTGGTTTGGTTGGATTTAATTTTT
>NW_009952891.1:618128-632809 GCF_000747805.2 Chaetura pelagica | reverse complement strand
TCCTGCTGCCTGCTCCTACACCCTACAACCTGAGTTGTTGTGCTCATCAGGAAGCTGCCTCTGTAAACCCTGGTTGTGATGTGTGAGCTGCCTGTCCCGTTGCCTCGGTCTTGCTGGGTTATGCCTGGAGAACCCTTGCTGATAGCTCAGAAAGCAGGTAGAGACCTGAACAGCTTTGCTGGGTGGCAGCAAAACTGCACAGGCTTGGGTTGAGCATTAAGGAAATCTTCTGCAGGAGGTTGGCAGAGTCTGGGACAGGACTACAGAGGGATGGTGGATCTCTACCTTGAAGGTTTGCTAGATCTGGCTGGACAAAGCCAGGCCTGACCCCTTCAAAGGTTGGCAGCAGTCCTGCTGCAAGCAGGAGGTGAGACTAGAGACCCCTTCTGCCACCCTGCTGTCATTCTCTGATTGCCCTGCTGTTTCTTGCAGGAAGAAGAAGGTGAGGATGCAGATATCTCTTCTGGCCCCTCAGTCCTCAGCCACAAGATGCCTTCTGCCCAAGCCTTCCATCACTTTGCTCCTCGTTACTCCGAGATGGGCTGTGCTGGGATGCAGATGAGAGATGCTCATGAAGAAAACCCTGAGAGCATCCTCGACGAGCACGTCCAGCGTGTGATGAAAACCCCAGGCTGCCAATCTCCAGGACCCGGCCGCCACTCGCCCAAGCCACGCTCCCCAGAAAGTGGCCACTTAGGAAAGCTGTCAGGGACACTGGGAACAATTCCTCCAGGGCACGGCAAGCACGCAACAAAATCAGGAATGAAACTGGATGCAGCTAACTTATACCACCATAAACACGTCTACCACCACATCCATCACCACAGTGTGATGAAACCAAAAGAGCAGATCGAGGCCGAGGCCACCCAGAGGGTGCAGAACAGCTTTGCCTGGAATGTAGATTCACATAACTATGCAACAAAGTCACGAAACTACACTGAAAACTTGGGCATGGCCCCTGGCCCCATGGACTCTTTAGGCTACAGGTGAGTCAAAGCAACACCCAACGGGAAGTCCCAGAGCTGTGGCTTCAGTAGGAAGCTCTTCCATAAGTGGGGTGGTTGAACCCTGTTGATAGCTTGTGCTGGGAAGTGGTTTAAGGGCTTCCCACTTCTCTTCCTCTTCAGAAATGGGTATGGCCCCTGACAGCCCTTACGTGCCCCTTTTCACCTCTGAAACACCCTTTAACCAGGATTCTTAATGGTCTTGGTTATAAAGGAGCTTTTCTCCTTCTTAATGCAGTGGAGGTGCTTAGAAATGGCAGATGCTGGTCTGCTTCTCTGTGTGTTAGGAGTTGCTAAGTATAGGGCTGAGTCTGCGGTCTGGGCAACAGACCCTGGTGTCCTGAGGTGGCCAGGAGGGCTCCTTCCTTTTCCCAACAAAGGCATGGGACACTGCAGTGACATCCTGTCCCGAGGGGACATTCCCTGGGGCAGGGAGTTTTCTGCTTAGGAGACCCATATCCCTGCCTTTCGGGCTTCTGCCCATCTTCCCTTGGCTGTTGGAATCTCTCCATGCTGAGGGGAGAGGGTGAAGCTCCTTCTCAGCTGCAGGTTTTGCTTGTCCTGGTTCTGGATGACTGCAAAGGTGTGAGTGGAGCTGGAGGCTGCCCAGGATGATATATATGGATGGGGCAGCCATGGGAGAGAGCTGTGCTGGTTCAGCTTTGCAGTATACCAGGGGTGGGATATCTAGTGAAGGCAGGTGGCCTTCTCTCTTGATCTTCAGCAAGCCCTCTACAGTTTTTTTTCCCCCAAAAAATCAGCAGAGCTGTCTGAGGGCCTGTGACTCCTCATTGGGGTTAAGGTTGTTTCTCTTGTGTGTCAGTGGGCAGGGAGAAGCAGAAGTAAGGAGGTCCTATGGAGGACAGTGGGTAGGTGATGAGGACAGTGAGGGTCCCATGAAATTGCACAGTGTGGCAGCAGCAGGCCAGCAAGGGCAAGTTCTGTGTGACCTGGTGGGCATGGGGACACCCTGCTGGGCAGGTGGGCATGGACGTGGGCAAGGAGCTGGGGGGTTTGCAACAGCCTTTGCTGCCAGAGCACAGCCAGTGTTGTCTCCTGCCTTGTGTCCCTCTGGCTGCCATGTTGGGGGTGGCTGTGCTTCCCAGGGCACATGAGCCAATGGGAATGCAGTCCCCCCAGCTAGGATGTGACTTCCTACCATGATGTGGGAGATTAGAAGCAGATGCTTAGGGTGGCACATCAGCAGTCTGTGGTGGTGGGAAGGGCTCAGCTTTCCAGCAGTGGTCTGTTGTGGAGAGGCAGCCAGTGGATTGCAGCAGTAGGATGAACCTCTTGCTCTGAGCAGGTTTAACACAACCCTTCATGTGGCAGGAGATCTGGGCTTTTTGCCACTTTGCCGTGGCTCATTTGGCCAGAGGAGAAGATCCCTTTCTCCATGGGTGGCTGGATGGAGAAGCCTGCCATGCCAGGGTCTGGCCAGTCTCACTCTTAGCCTAAACTGCAACCTGGTTGGTTTGAGCTGTGGTAGGGCCAGGGGGGCTGTGGAAGGCAGCCAGGGCCACCTCTGCACCACAGGTAGCACCAGACCCTGGCAGGGCTGAACATGTCTGGAGATAGACATGTCCATCCCATGCCACTTCTGTGGTGGTTTGGCTCAGGCAAAGCACTGATGTCTCAAGCTTTCTTCTTGCAGTGGGAAAGCAAGTCTGCTCTCAAAAAGAAATGTTAAGAAGACCGATTCAGGGAAAAGTGATGGTGCCAACTATGAGATGCCAGGATCTCCTGAAGATGTGGAGAGAAACCAGAAGATCCTTCAGTGGATCATAGAAGGAGAGAAGGAGATCAGCAGGCATAAGAAAACAACCCATGGGTAAGGAGCAGCTGAGCCAGGGGTCTTCATGCTGTTGGGTTGCATCCTCTGCGCAAGGCTGTCCAACAGTCTGCCTTGGAGACCTTGGGAGGACAGGAGTCAACCAGGCACAAGGGTTTAGACCCTTTGGAGACAGAGAGTTGCTCCGGGCCTGTAAGGGCAGGTTTTTCTGAAGGATGACTTGTGGGGAAGCTGCAGCCCCAGGGGAATCTTACAGTGCTGCTGTGGTTCTGAGGTGGATGCCAGGGCACACAGTAGGCATTCATTGTCCTGGAAGCACTTGCTGTGTGTAAATGCTGTTTCACTCCTGCAAGCTGCTGGTAGAAACCTAGGACCTGCTGCACTGGTGCCATTGGTCCTGAGTAAGCAGTTTAGCACAGCTCAGGGTTGCCCAGTGTTTCAGCTTGCTGGGAGCATCTTCTGGGATGTTCTCTCCTGCCTGGACTGGAGCCAAGGACGTGGCTGTCTCAGCAGTCTCTCTGGAGTAAAGCAGACCTCCTGCAGGCACAAGTCCTTGATCACAGTCTGGTCAGTCTCTGTGCGTTGATGAGAGGGATGTGGGGTCTCATCCCCTCTGCCGCTGGGTGGTGGAACTGCTGGTGGTTTCTCCTCCTGCTGGACAGCAGTGGCCAGGGCAGGTTGCACTGGAGGCAGCTGGGGCTGAACACCAGAGCCAGGGGCAGTGCCAGGTCACTGGGAAGTCAGGCAGCAGGTTCTGGAGCTGGGGAAGGATGAGCACATCCCTGCAGCCTCCCTTTCCCTGGAGGTGCCCACCTCATGGAGAGGCTCCCAGCCTGGCAGTGTCAGCAGCCTATGGGAGGGCATCTTCTGAGGGAATGTCAGAAAAGCTGGAGCTGCCTTTTGCCAGTTTTATTTTTGTGTATTGTGGGCTTGATGAGAGCCCTTAAACAGATCTGGGCTTTGTCTCAGGGTTGGGTTGCTCATCCTGATCCCTCAGGTCTTGCTATCCTGAAATCTCCCCTAGAGGTGGATGGTGCTCCCCTCTCCCTCAGCAGCCACGCTGTAAGGACCTTCCCAGTGGTGCCCACGTCCAACTGTAGGAGCAGTAGGTCCATCTAGGAGTGACTTGAGTGCTCAACCATCTCTTGTTAAACCTTTGTGTCCAGCTCTTCAGGTGCTAAGAAGCAGCTGTCCCACGACGCGGTGCGATCCCTCTCCATCGAGCGCCCGGTCGCTGTGCATCCCTGGGTCAGTGCCCAGCTCCGGAACGTGGTCCAGCCTTCTCATCCCTTCATCCAAGATCCTACCATGCCGCCCAATCCAGCCCCCAACCCTCTCACCCAACTGGAAGAAGCTCGCAGGAGGTTGGAAGAGGAGGAAAAAAGGGCTGGGAAACTCCCCGCTAAACAAAGGTAGGGTGATGGGGTCTGATGGTGTGTGGGAGGGAACGGGGGGGACTGCTCTGGAGGTGGGTGGCTGAGGGAGATGCCCACTGCCCCTCTGCTCTGGTCTCCAGCTCCCAGCACCAACTGGGTGGAAGGATATGCAAGAGAAGGTCAGAGAAATGTTCCCCAGTCCTTCTAACGTGGTGGTGCAAAGGGCAAAACCCACAGGCTTGTGGTTTTTGGATGGAGAGGCTGGAAATGCTTTTAGGAGAGTGGGGAAGGGGTTGCTGAGAGCTTGAGGAGTTGAGCAGAGGGCAGCATGTCTGGAAAGGGCATGGTATGGAAGAGCTCTCTCCCCCAGTACTGGCTGACAACTCATGCACACTCACACCAGGATTTTCAAAGGTTGGTGCAGGAGCAGAATTCATCAGGATGCAGCAGAATGAAGGGCTGAAGAGTATTTGCTCTTCTGCATCTCCCGCAGGCTTCCAGCAAAGGCCTTCCCTGGCACCCGGGTGGGAGCAGTGCCCTACAGGGTGGGAGCAGTGCCCTGCAGGGTGGGAGCAGTGCCCTGCAGTCCCCTGCAGCAGCAGGGAGTCACTGCACAGCCCTGCCCAGGTCACTGCATCTGCTTGTGACTCAGCTTTAATGCCTGTTGAGGAGCTAATTCTCCTGCTCCTGTGTTGTCTTTCAGAGAGGCATGTGGAGCTCTCAGATGAAAAGCAGTTTGGAAGTGCTGGGCAATTACTCTTAGCAGCTAAAAGCACTTTGTCCATTAAAAACCTTTCACAGCTTTAGAGCTGTAATCTGAAAACTTGCAACTTTGGTGTCTGACTCTTAGAAACGTGAATGTAATTTTTAAAAGCAGCTCTTTCAGCCCAGCTCCAATTAGTGTTGCTTGCAGAGACCACACAGACTTGTGTCTTTATGTCAGAGCACTGATTGAAAGGCAGGTAATTAGAGGGCTCTCCCATCTCAGGTTAAGCCAAGTTCATTTCTTCTTCCTTTCAGTTGGTGCTAGATTCATGCACCTTCCCCAGGAATGTCTACATGCAGGTTACACACTTTGGGAACACCAACCTGGGCCACATCCATCTCTAATTAATAGTCTAATAATGATTTGCCATGTATTTTAAGTGTAGCTTTTTGTAAGAGTGGCAAGAGCTGAGCAGAGCAGTGGGAGGACAGGCTGAGCAGTCCTGCTGCTGGGCTGTTCTGCTTCCACTGCTTCCCCACCAGGTCCTCCTTTTCTCCCAGCAGTGCAGGATCCCCCACACCTGCCTGGAAAACCAAGGAGCCATGTTCACTGGTGGGGAATTGCTGATGGAAAGGAAATGTACCCATGGCCAGTAGAGGCAGTGGTCCCCAGGGATTTCTGGATGTTGAAGGCTTGCTGCTGGGTTTTGGCAGGATGGAGTGCTCCAGCTGAAGCAGACCTGAGGTTTTTAGAGAGCTCCTGCTATGGTCAGCACAGGAACCTCCCTGCAAACAGACCCTGAGTCTCTTCAGAAAGGGGCTGCCCAAAGGGGAGCGAAGGAGAAAACACGAGGGGAGTTAATGTGTGGAAAAAAATCCCAAACACTTAGTTCAGTTGGGAGCTCTGGAGAGCTGTGGGAAGAGGGAGTCTGTGCCCAGGTTTGACAGCAGCCTTGGGGAGGTGGAGGTGAGCCCCAGGGTGTCCTTGAGGCAGTGGCCATGGGCACCAGGCCACCTTGGCATGGTTCTCCAGCTCACCAGCCCTGCCCTTCCCCAGTCTACTGCTCTGGCCAGGGTGCAGCTCCCACCCCTGCCCTGCTCCCCTGGAAATCAAGGAGGCACCTGCAGTGTCTCTGCTGGGAATCACAAAGACTCTCCCAGAAATCACACTTCTGATGCAGAAAAAGCCCTTCTCTCCCTCTTCTGCAGCATTTGGAGGGACACTGATCTCTGAGGTAGCCACATGGCTGCTGCTGGGAAGCAGTGCAGGATTAAGTGTCCAGTGACCTGCAGGTCCCATGTACCCAGCCTTTGTGGCCCAGTCACCATCAGGTTTCTTGTGTGTGCAACCAGATTTGGAGCCATTTTTAGCAGCTCAGTGTCACAGCTCACTTAGGTTCACAGCTGGATCACAGAATCACAGCATTGTCATGGTTGCAAGGACCTCTGAGATCCTGCTGATCTTGGATCCTCCTCACCTCTGCTTCACAGTGAGGGTGGATTTGTGCTCTAACCCAAACTCAGTTTCCCTGTCATGGCACCACCAGCTTATATGGCTGAAATCAGGAGGGTGGTGAGGGGCAGGGGCCCTTGGGCTGCCCTTTCCTGGCCGGGTCATGTCTGTGTGTGCCAAGTGCAGCAAAGGGAGCTTGAAGGGGCAAGGAGGTGACATCTGGCTGTGTTTCTGGGTGCCACTCAGGAGGTGGCTGCAGGGGGAAGCTTCAGTGAGGCAGAGCTCAGGCCCAGCCTGCTTGGGTGAGCTGTGGTCTCGGGAGAGCTCTTGGTAATGGCCAAAGCAAAGCCAGTTGTGATGTCTTGCTCTCCTGAGAGAAACTGTTGGAAAATTACATTTTCAGTGGTTCCTTATTCATCAGCCTGCTAGAGATTGTTGGCTGTGGTGTGGGTTGCATGTGGCTCCTGCTGCACAGCTTTGTTTGGCCCCAGGAGCTTGGAGGTACCACAGCCGTCCACCCCTGCCTGGATTTATGGCAAAAGCCAGGGACCCACACCACGGGGGTTGGATTTAACTCCAGCTCTGGGAAGCACTGCAGGGTTTCTGCTTTCAGGCATCATTTCAGGCTTCATTTTCAGGCACTTCTCTGCTCTGGGAGGAGGTGAGCACTGGAGCCAGGCTGAGCCCCTTCAGAAATGGCATCTCAGGGATGAATTATGTGGCAGGAGGAGGAAGGCTCCCAGTCCTTGCCCTGGTCCTGCTCTTGCTTCAACCATGGCAGAGCTTTTTGGGGGGTTCTCTCCATCTCCCCCAGGCCCCAGGAGAAAACAGCTTTGTTGCCTGAGCAGGGCACCCAGCAGCTCTTGGTCACGACTTGTTTCTAGCAGGATCAAACATAGAGACTTTGAGATTTTCCAAACCCCTTCCATTAACTTCTGACTCACAGAATTTGCCTGAATTTATGACCCTTTCATTTTTTTCCAAGGATGATTCAATTCCTGAATGTTTTCCTAGCTAAAGGGCATCCTGTGCTTTGATACAGGGATGGGGGAAGCTCCAAGAGCTCTGCTGGACCAGGAGCAGACCCTCACCTCTCAGGATGCTGCATCTTCTCCAAAGGTCTCCCAGGCAGAGCAGACACCAGGAAGGTTGTCCAGTTGAACTTTAAACCTCTCATGCCTTTAGAAAGGTGCAAAGATTGTGTCTGGCCTGGCTTTGCAGTGCCCATGTTTATGTGGGCATGCCATGAAAAGGTGTTTTACCCACGAGCCAACCTTGAAAGGTTAGGGTCAGGAGTCATGTCCAAAACTGCCATTACCTCATGCACTTGGCAAGGGCCCGTTTTTTATAACAACTTTCCAGCCACGTCAATAATCATCTTTTTTACCCAGCTTGCTTTTTCAGGACTCTGGGGTTTTTTTTTTCAGCTGCCAAATTTGTTTGATGGGACTTGGACAGGGCAGCCTGCCTCTGGCTCACACCACACCTGCCAGGTTGCCAGTCTGTGTCGGTTTCTGCCGTGGTTGGGCAGGCTTTGCAGCCTAGCAGGATCAAACATAGAGACTTTGAGATTTTCCAAACCCCTTCCATTAACTTCTGACTCACAGAATTTGCCTGAATTTATGACCCTTTCATTTTTTTCCAAGGATGATTCAATTCCTGAATGTTTTCCTAGCTAAAGGGCATCCTGTGCTTTGATACAGGGATGGGGGAAGCTCCAAGAGCTCTGCTGGACCAGGAGCAGACCCTCACCTCTCAGGATGCTGCATCTTCTCCAAAGGTCTCCCAGGCAGAGCAGACACCAGGAAGGTTGTCCAGTTGAACTTTAAACCTCTCATGCCTTTAGAAAGGTGCAAAGATTGTGTCTGGCCTGGCTTTGCAGTGCCCATGTTTATGTGGGCATGCCATGAAAAGGTGTTTTACCCACGAGCCAACCTTGAAAGGTTAGGGTCAGGAGTCATGTCCAAAACTGCCATTACCTCATGCACTTGGCAAGGGCCCGTTTTTTATAGCAACTTTCCAGCCACGTCAATAATCATCTTTTTTACCCATCTTTTTTGCTTTTTCAGGACTCTGGGGTTTTTTTTTTCAGCTGCCAAATTTGTTTGATGGGACTTGGACAGGGCAGCCTGCCTCTGGCTCACACCACACCTGCCAGGTTGCCAGTCTGTGTTGGTTGCTGCCGTGTTTGGGCAGCATTTGCAGCTCCCCAGATGAAAGGCTCTACAGAAGGGCAAAGTACCCTGGGTTGGTTTTTTATTGCTACTTTTGTCTACCTCTGAAAATAGGGCTAGGACTGGGCTGGTGCTTTTGGTCTAGTGATGGCACCATGTAGCAGAAGCCCTGGTGTGTGGGCTGGAAGTAGAGACCAGACCAACATCCTGAGAGGCAGGAAAACACAGGAGATGTCAAGTCTGTGAAGCCTCTGGGACATGTTCCATTGGGAGCTCCATCCCCTCCAACCTCCATCTATACTGAGAGAGGTGCCCAGGGGAGCTGAGGGGATCCGAGTGGTCCTGTCTGTGCATATATGTAGGTGAGGAGGAAGCTGTGCGGAGCTGTTCTGGCCACAGCAGCAAGAATCCAGAGTGGGGTGAGCAGTGTTTGTGTCACCATCCCCAAGCACACACCTGCATGCTCCCTGCACACCAGGAACGTGCTGGTGGTGACCTGGGTCTGCTGCCGTGGGCTTGGGATGCTCTGCCTTGCCTGGAGCTTAGGGATCATTGAATCCTTAAGGTTGAAATAGACCTCTAGGATCATCAAGTCCAACTGTCAGCCCAATACCACCATACCCACTAAACCAGGTCCTGAAGTGCCGCTCTCCACATCTTTGGAACACCTCTAGGAATGATGACCCCCAAGGCAGCAGTGCTGGGGAGAAGGCCACCCCATCTCAAAGCCTAGGGAGAGGTTCCTTCAGCCCAAAGGGGCTGAGCTAGAACCTGCACCCTCCTTGGTGCTGCCTCCTGGCCCCATCCAGCCTTTCCAGGTGCCAGTTGCTCCTTCACCATCCTTGCCATGTGGCTGTGTGCCCAGGGAGCTGCTGGTGGAACAGAGGATGCTCCTGAGGGCCTTGGCTGCCAATTCAGCATCTCCATCCAGGCTCTGTCGGGCCTGCCCAGGCTGGCAGGTGGGCTGATGACACTCAACAGGTCGCTTGTGTTTCTGCACAGCAGGTTGAAGCTCCTGAAGAGACCAGGCAGCGGCGCGTCCCAGTCGTGCGAGAACATCGTGGTGGCCTATTACTTCTGTGGGGAGCCCATCCCCTACCGCACCCTGGTCAAGGGGCGCGTGGTGACCCTGGGACAGTTCAAGGAGCTGCTGACCAAGAAAGGGAACTACAGGTGAGAGCTGCTCCCCACGTGTGGTACGTTGCCAGCAGGCTGTCAGTGACCCCTGGCAGGCGCTGCTGCCGGAGGGTAGCGGTGTTGCCACCTCCAAGGTGAAGGGAGCACGGTGGAGGTAGCTCCACCTGGGGCCTCCTAAGAGGGCTCCTGCAGGGTGTGCTGTGGTGGGGATGTAGCAGCATGGCCAGGGAACCTTGGCTGTTGAAAAGGCAGGTTACAGGGACAAGAGAGATTGGGTTTTATAGCAGGGCTGTTTGCAGTTTGCACCTTCAACAGAAGCTGCTGAGCTGCCCAGTGGGATCCTGGGCTGGTGAGGATCAGTGCTCAGTGATGCTGGGGGGAACCCTGTGATGTCCTCCCAAAGTTTCCTCCAGTGAGGACAGGGAGGTTGGGTCCTCCTGGAATCCCAAAGCAGCCAGGCATGGGATGTGTAGCTCTCTGAGTTCCCCCTTCCAAGTAGGTGCTGCCATTGAAAAGCCTGCCTAGAAACACCCCACCAGTACAAGTGCCTCAGCCCCTGCTTTTGGGAGAGCTGTGGATGGGCTTGGATTCAGGGCTGGATTCAGCTCCTCCACGTGGCCTGGATCTTGACCTTTTGGCTGAGTGGGTGAGGGCAGGGTCAAAATGTGGCCAGAGTTACCTCCACCTCTGGAGGAGCCCATGCACCATGAGCTTAGGGCCATAGAGGGGCTGTACCCAGGTTTGGAGACCATGGTGCCCCCACAACCATTCACCTGCTTCTTTTGTTTGTTTGTTTCTCCCTTCCTCTCTGCCCCCACATTTCTGGTTTTTCAGGTATTACTTTAAGAAAGTGAGCGACGAGTTCGACTGTGGTGTGGTCTTCGAGGAGGTGAGGGAGGATGACACCATCCTGCCCATCTTTGAAGAGAAGATCATTGGCAAGGTGGAGAAGATCGACTAGGTTCCAGGGCTGCTGAGGCTTGAGGACAGGACTGTGAAAGACTCTGGGACCGGAGGAGAAGGCCTGGGGCAGACACTGGTGGTGCTACTGCCATGGGTGCTGGGTGAGCCCCAGGCAGAGGGTGGCCACCTGGCTCTGGCATGGACCTGAGCAAGTGCCAGGTTGCTGGTGGAAGCTGTTTCACCCCACAAACCTGCCAGTGGGAGCCTGGGCTCCCTCTCCATACCGAATATAAGTGTAATGTAGCATTGTACAGTGCATTAGAAAGTGTAATATGACCTTGTTTACTAAAGCTGCATATTTTTGATATATTGTAATAAAAGGAAAATATTTCCAATGTCACAGTGCTCTTATGTAAATGTAAAACATACAGGTACTGCAGATCTCTCCCAAAGTGTACAGCCATCCCTCAGACTCCAGCTGCTCCTGGCTGTCCTGGCACCCTGTTCCCAGCCCCTGCTGTGGATGGTTCTGGAGCGACGGGCAGAGCTGCCCTCCCTGCAACCACATGAAGGGGCTGAGCTCCCAGTTCTCCTCTGGAGGTCATGGAGCCTTTTGGGACGAGTTGGTCTCTACCCTCCCTGGCAGTCTGAGCTGCTGAACATGGTAGGATGGTTTTTATTTCTCCTGAGCTTTCTTGTGACTGAGTGAATCCCAAGGAAGAGTGGGTGCCAGCTCTTGGGGCTGGGGGCTTCCTGCAGGGTGGGCACTGGCTGGGAGCTGGGGTGGCAAGTTGGGTGCTGGGGTCCCGTGGCCCCTGCCCTGTGTGCCCCTGGGGAAGGGTTCAGTTCCCAGCAGGGTGCCCCAGCTCTGCCACCTGTGTGCCCCATGCACTCATGCCCAGGCCCTGGTGCTGAGCTCCAGCTTTGGTCAGGGGACTCTCTTTAGTACAAACAAGAGGGGAGGGACCTGATGAGACACATCTGAGGACAAAAAAAAAAAAACAACACGTCTTTTTGTAAGTTCTGTGTCTTTTGTCAGTTTGTACCTGAGGGGAAGCAGCAGTGAGGGGGTGTTGATGCCAGTTTGTGGGGCTCAAACAGGGCTAGGTGACCCCCCAGCAGGGCAGCCAGCACCCCAGGCCCTCCCAGGCTTACTCGGCCGCAAGAAAGCTGGGGGGGCTGTTCTGGTGCCCCCACCACCCTGCCCAGCCCTGCTGCCCCTGCCACGCTCTGCTCCCTCTCCTTTGGAGACCAGCCCTCGCCCATCAACAGAAACCAGGGTGGCCCCACAGCCTGGGGGGGCTGCCACGTGGGTGCTGCTGCTGCCCTCAGCACCTTGGGGCTGCGGTGTCCCCAGGAGGGGACAGCCTGTTGTTTATGTCACCGAGTGCCTTTCAAACAGGGCGCAGCGACTCGCCCGTACACTCCCTGAAGTCCAGCAACACCCACCCGCCTGGGCAGCCCGGGAACAGTGTTACAAGCATTTTTTTCCTCCCAGTTTTTCTTTTTTTTTTTCTTTTTATGAAATTCTGATGGTTGTTGTGTCTGGTGAGGTTGTTAACGTGCCCGGGATCTCCGTCTCCCCAGTTTTTTTCTCGGGGCTGGGGGAGGGGGTTCCCCTGTAAATATGTACAGTGGCCGTGCAGCCCCGGCGATGTCTCCTCTGCGTTCTCATGTGCTGACTTGTACAATGATCTTTTCAAAGGTACTTGGATAAAATGAAAAAAAACACCACATCCCATCACCTGCTGGTTTCTTCCTTCCCCGCGGAGCAGACGCTGGGGTGGCCAGAGGATGGGGCAGGTCAGGGAAAGGGCCCTGCTCTGCCACCTGGTGGGGCTGGAACAGCCATGGGATCCCTCCAGGGGTGGCCAGGCAGGTCCTGGCACTGAGGGACCAAAGTGGTGTACCCAGGGGAATTGCCCAAGGTCTGGGAGCAGCAGGCCCAGGGAGAGGGGATGGTGCCAGGGGTTGGAGGGGACACAGGAGGTTCCAAGGGGCTGTGAGCCAGGCTTAAGAGGAGCACTTGGAGCCCCTTGTTGGGCTCTTGGCTTCCCCAACTGTGGTGGCAGCTCCTGGGGCTGGTACATGACTGTGGAGCCCAGGCCTAGGGTGGGAGAGCTGCCTGGGAGCCACAACAAGACCCCAGCTGGACCCCCGTCACCTGCACCCCAGCAGCCCAGCACAAAGGCCAGCGTGGAGAGCACTGGGCTTCCCCCAGGGCCGTGTCTTCTGTGGCCTTGGCCACCCCGCGTCATTGCAGGGCTGCCAGGGCTGTGCTGGCTCAGCACCCCTGGGTTCAGGTGGCTCTGCCCCTTGGGGCACCCACCAGCCCTGCTGTGTCCCCAGGACACATGGGTGCTCCCCAGGAGTGCCGGGGAACCACAGACAGAGCGGAGCCCACATGGATTCCAGGTTGTTTATAGCACGTGCGGAGCAGGACGGGGCTCACAGCTCCTCCCGGGTTTCAGCTGTTCCCAGCGGCTCCTCCCTGCCCGTGCTGTTCCCGGGGGCCTTGGGCACCTGGAAAAGGCAGAAGTGAGGCACAGAGGGACACACCCCCATATCCTACACAATCCATCCCCCTGTCCCATGAAGGCCAGGAGCTGCCCTGGGGTGGGGTCACCTCACTCACCACAGAAGGCTCCTCAGGCAGCGTCCCCCCATTTTCCAAGAACTTGGAGAAGGTCTCCACATCTCGGGCACTCTTATACTCAATCATCTGGAGCCATGGGATGGAAGAGAGATGAGTTGTGACCCCAACAAACCCTGGGTGCTGGCAGTGCCAGGATGGCCCCACTAGTGCCCCCCCCACACCTCCTACCTTCCTGCCTGGCCCTGCGGGGAAGTAGTGCAGGGTGGGGAAGCCATGGATGGTGATGTTCTCCAGCTCGTTGGCTGTGGAGTCCATCTCAGCAATGACAATGTCCTCGTGGTTCTTGTACCGCTCTCCCAGCTCCTCCCAGGCAGCTGCCATGGCCTGGCAGTGGGAGCACCACGGCGCGTCTGCAGGACGGGGCAGTGCTGGGCTGCAGGGGCTCTGACCCCTGGGGCTCTGCCAGGGCTCAGGGTGTGGTGTCTCCTGAGCAAGGGGTTGGGGACAGGGCTGGGGGCTGTCAGCAGGGGCCTGAGCCTCTGCAGAGCTCGGGGAGGGTTGTGGGCAGCACTTACAGAATTTGACAAAGCAGTTCTTGGTCTCGTCAAACGCCACCTGCTCGAAGGTCTTCCCCACCAGGACTTTAACAGGCCGTGTGTCCCAGCCCTCTGGGGGCTCTGCACTCAGCAGGTGTGGCTGTGGGGACAGCAGGGACAGCCACAGCCTGGGGTGAGTGGCACACTGAGGGATGGGGACAGTGGCCCCGCAGCCTGTGGCCAGGGCTGCTCTTGTGCTGCCTTCTGGACCAGCACTTCTCCACCAGCAGGCCAGCTCTGTGTGTCTCCCTATCAACAGCCCTGCCTCCTTTCCCATAGCAGCCCCCTGGGTCCTCAGGCCTGGCAGCAGGAGAACCAGAGACCTGTGGCTGGTGCCATCATTAGGCTTCCGAGTGAACAGCCCAGCACTCTGAGGGAAGCACCACAGCACAGCGCTGCGTTCCTCACCTTCACCTTGCCATCCAGCACCTCCTGGATGAAGGCCCGGATGGCCGTGTCCGAGAAGGTGTCCTGCTCCATCCGGTACTTGCGGTTGTTCTCCATCCTGACCAGGCGCAGGGTGGGGGCATCAGCAGCCGTCATGCCAAAGAAGGACAGGACTTCAGCCCCACACCCAGCCACGTCCACCACCACGAAGAGCACCTGGGTCGGGGACAAAGAGCACTGATACCGTGGTGCCCCACCTGGCATGTCCCTGCCATGACACCTACTGACCTGGCCCCGAAAGGCAGGGGCAGCCGCCTGGAATCCGTCCTGCAGCCCCAGCTGCGCCGGCGACGACTTGTTGAGGAAGAGCAGCATGTGGTGGGGGATCTTGGCACTGAAGATGTCATTGGAAGTCTGGGAAGCAGGGTGAGGGTGAGGGCCAGGGAGCCATGGCCCCGTGGGGATGGGGACAAGGCTGTGGCCAGCCTGTACCTCAGAGCTGAACTCCATCACCAGCTTCAGGCTGTGGACGGGGGGCAGCCGGGGGGGCCCGGGCCC
>NW_009952891.1:616545-617614 GCF_000747805.2 Chaetura pelagica | reverse complement strand
TCCACCAGCACTGCCTGCCATCACCCCACGCACCATCACCATGCTGCCACTTGCCCCCACACCCCACCCTGCAAACCCCACCAGGACATTGCCACCCCTCTCCCCATCCTCTATCCTTGCAGCCCAGCCCCCCACCATGGTGTCCCCATCCCACAGACCCGTGACCCTACCGGTGTAGGCGATGGGGTGGGTGCGGTTGCCACCACGGAAGAGCTTGAGCGTGGGGTAGGAGGTGATGCTGAACTCGTTGGCCAGGGCCACCTGCGCCGTGGCATCCACCTTTGCCATCCACGCCGGGCTGGACTCATTCCGGGCGGGCCTCATTCCTCAGCGTGGTGGCTGCCTGGGCAAAGGCAGGGGCCAGGCGCTGGCAGTGCCCGCACCAGGGCGCGTCTGTGGGCAGGGGCAGTGTCGGACTTGTAATAGCTGCCTGAGCCTGGTGGGCTCCAGCGCCTGCCCCTGCCTGTGTGCCCCATGCCATGGTCTATGTCCCACACCCCCACCACATGTCTCTGCCCCATGTCACCACCACACGTCCCCCACCCCAGGCCTCTGCCACATGTCCTCATCCCAAGCCCATGTCCCTGTCCCATGCCCAACGTCCCTGCCCTGTCACGTGCCATGCCCTGTTCCCGGGCAGTGCCTACCCCTGCCCACTTCCCACCCAATCCTGTACCCATGACCCTGCCCACGTTTGGGAACACTTACAGAACTCCACCAGCAGCAGCTGGTGCTCAGTCAGGGCACGGGCAAAGTTGTGCTGATGAAGCACCAGGACGCCGTCCTCCTCCTTGAGCTCATCCGAGACCACCTCATCCTCCTTCTCTTCCTTCTCCACCACCACCTCCCCACCTTCCTCCTCCTCACCCCCCAACACTGGGCCCAGCCAGGCCAGCACCAGTGCCAGCACCAGCAGCCAAACCAGCCGGGCCCCACAGCCCCGCATGGTGCCACCGTCCTCCCCAAAACCAGTGCCCGGACAGAGAGGACCCAGATAAGGGCCACCAGGCGGGAGGTGCCCGTCCCCTGGGGCTCGTGGCCCTCGGCTACTGGCTGCTCAGCCCCGCCG
>NW_009952891.1:616150-616452 GCF_000747805.2 Chaetura pelagica | reverse complement strand
GAAGCGATGGGGCACGGACACACCAGTAAGAGACCAGTCTGTAGGGTTTAATGGCGATGGAACAGCACAGCCTGAGGGGCACGGCCCCACCACCCAGGGCCACGGGGACACTGCAGGGACCAGGCGGGCGTCGGTATTAAAAAAAAAAACAGCAATTAAAAATAACTTTGGTTGCCAAGACCGTGGGCATCTGCTGGGACACCCCCCTCCCCCCAAAAACCCTTCAGCCCCGGGTGTCCCCCAGGCCGGCAGGCACCGCGTCCCCGAGCTGGCCCGGGGGGGAGACCAGGCTGCGGGGGGGG
>NW_009952891.1:614208-615787 GCF_000747805.2 Chaetura pelagica | reverse complement strand
TGCTGCCCCCCCACTTGCTGCCCTCCCACCCCCTGCCCTGGGGACCCCTGGCCTGAGGGGACACCCATCTCTCAAGCACACTCCCAGGACCCAGCTTCTTGGGTTGGATTGGGTGCTGTGCAGGATGAAGGGTGGCTGGGACCCCCCAAGAGGGCCAGGGACTCTGAGAGAGGCAGGGACCCAGGGGCTGCAGGGACCCCCAAGAGAAGTAAGGACTCCCAGGCAGCAGGGATCCCAGGGGGGGGGTAGGGACTCCCAGAGGGACACAGACCCTGAGGGTGAGAGGTCGGGGGCAGAAACCCAGAGCAGAAGGGACCCCCAGTGGCAGGGACAGCAGGGAACCCACGGGTGGCAGGAGGGATCCAGTGGGGCAGAGACATATGGGAAGAGGGGCACCGAGGGAGCAGATACCCCATGGGGTGGGACGCCAGGGTGTGAGGGTAGCGGGGCTGTGCCCAGCTGGTGGGTACATGGACTCATGCATCCATCTCACCTTGAAGGACACCTTCACCCTGTAGTCCACCCCCTCCTTCAGCACAAAAGCCCGGCCCCGCAGCACCTCCAGGTCTCCTGCGCCGAGAGACAGTCCATGAGCTCGGCACACCTTCCTCCTCCTCCTTCTCCCCCCCCCAAGTCTGTGCCCCCACCACTCACCTGTCAAGTCCATGGTGATTGGCCCCGGTGCCTGCTCACACATCAGGGTGAGCCTCGTCACCTGCACGTTGGGCACCCTGGCATCTAGGGACAGGCAGCAGGGTGCAGCCCTTACCTACCTGCACCCAGCCCACTGGCACCTGGGGGTGGGAGGGTGTCTGCGACCCCCAGAACGGCCTGAAGGGCCGCAGTGCCCCTGGTGGGTTGTTAGGAGCTGGCAGGTGCTGGGCAGCCCAGGCAGGGTGCAGGAAACATGGGGCATCTCAGACCAACCTTGGCATCAACACCTTTGGGGGTGAACACATTTAAAAGGGCCCAACCACAGGTATCTCGCTGGGTGTGATGCTCCCTGGGTTGGGTGGGGGTCCAAGAGGGGGTGGGGAGGAGGCCAAGGCATCCCTCAAGGTGGGTGCTGGCCTAATTGCACCTCAGCAGCCCAACCTGCACCCCGCCAGCAGCCTGCACCCCCACCAACCCACTTGCACCCCATCAGCCCACACACCCCCCACAGCCAAGGCGAGTCCTCCTCCCTGCTGGGGATGTCCCAGGGGTGCTGGGGACACCTGAGCTCCCTGCACCCGCGGAGGCTGCATCACCCTGATGGGGTGTTGGGGTCTTGGGGTGCAGGGGTGTCAGGGTGCAGGGGTGTTGGGGTGCAGGGGTGTCCAGCCCCAGCAGTCAGCCCACAGCCTCACCCAGGGCAGCGGGGATGGCACCCAGCAGTGCCTGCTTGTACTTGTGCAGGCTCTCGTCCCCCGGGTCCAGCTCCTGGATCTCCTGCAGGCTCTTCTTCTCCGGCGTCTTGTACGCCAGGGCCACGTCGGCATCCTCCTCCTCCTCCAGTGACAGCATCACCCCCTCCTTGTCAGCCATGATGTCTGCAGGAGACAGGCAGTGGCAGTCCCACCACCCTGGGGACACCCCA
>NW_009952891.1:613017-613788 GCF_000747805.2 Chaetura pelagica | reverse complement strand
CCCCAGCCATGACACAGAGGCACTGGTGGCAGCGGGTGGCTGAGCTGGGACACACCATGGATGGACGTGGGCAATTCCTCTGGGACACCAAGTTGTCCCTTTGCTTAGGGCCATGGGGATGCTGGCTGGCTCTGTGTCCCCAGGGCCTGGTGGCACAGCTGAGGCCCCTGTTGCCACCGGCTGCATTTCCGCACGGTCATGGAGCAAAACGAGCTGGTGTAGACATGGTGTGCAAGAGCCTGGGGGTGTCTGCAGCCCACCACAGCCTGAGGACACCCTTTGCACCCTGTCACCCAGAGAGGGCCTTGTCACTGCCCTGTGGCTCCTTCCAATGCTGCTGGGCAGCCATCAACCCCATCTCCTACCCCAAACCAGTGGCAGTGGGCAACTGGTGGGTGGCTCTGGTGGGTGTCAGGCACAAGGACAGGGAGGCACAAGGACAGGCAATGTCCCTGTCACCCCTGACTGTCCTGCTGCTGCACTGTCCCCCCACACCTGTCACCCTTCTGACTGCCAGCCCCGTGCCTCCCAGGCCCCTGCAGAACCCACCCCTGGGATCAAGCAGGAGGCACAGCCTGGGGCAAGGGCCACCACGCTGCACGGGTCCCCAGGGTGCTGAGCAGGGTGCTGAGCAGTGGCCCTGCTGCACCCCTGGGCCCCCAGCAAAGGCAGAGGCCCCGCACCCCGGGGCTGTTAGCCATGCGGGCTCCTAGCCCAGGGCTGTACCCGCCCGGGGGGCTCACCCAGCCCCTCAGGGCTGCCGAGACAGGC
>NW_009952891.1:610261-610590 GCF_000747805.2 Chaetura pelagica | reverse complement strand
ACCAGCACCAAGTGGAAAGCAAGGGAGCTGGACTACGGTAGGTGGCAGCAGGGCCGGCCCAGGCTGCAGCCCCTCCCTGGCTCTCCCTGAGGTGCCACCACCACTCCCCTTGCAGCCATTTACCTGGCCAAGAAGAACATTCGCAAGCAGGGCGACCTGATCGACCACGAGAAGGTGAGTGCTGCCCTCCTCACAGCTGTGATGAGCTGGGGGAGGGTCTCAGCTCACCCCGGATAAAGGGCTCACCTGTGGGATGGCACTGGCTGTGCTGGAGCTCAGAGCCAGGTGAGGGGGACACGTATCACTCCATGCCTGGGGAGGGGGGGGGG
>NW_009952891.1:608896-609547 GCF_000747805.2 Chaetura pelagica | reverse complement strand
GGGGGGGTGTCTGTTTGTTTGCCCCTGCACCCCTCCATGCCAGTGTTCCTAATCCCACGGGATGGCTGTGCTGCTAGGATCCCTGGCAGCCCTGTGTCATGACCCTACTGATGCTGCAGCAGCTCACCCCAGCCCCCCATCCTCACTAACCACCCACTTTCTCTTCTCTGCGCCCTGTGCCGCGTCCTCTGCCCACGTAAGTGTCACTAACCCAGGACCACACTGGGGCTGGGGGGTGGGGAGTGGGTTTTGCCCTGGGGGCTGTGCAGGTTGTGCCAGGAGGTCATGGGGGTGGGGGCTGGAAGCCACGGGGATGGCCATGGGCTGCCAAGGCGAGTAGGGGGGTGGAGGGCTTGATGCCCAGGGTAGGGATGGCAGGGCTGGTGGGCACAAGGTCCTGGGGCACCCTGCCCTCACCCAGCCCCACACATCTCTTGCAGACCCAGAACACGGATTACTACAAGCGGGAGGTGAGTAGGGCAGGGGTGGGGGCAGCTCCTGGGGGGAGGTGAGCAGGGCACGGTCTGCAGGGCACCCCTGACATGCCCCCTGCACCCGGCCCCAGATCGAGTACTGCAGGAAGGCCATGGCCAGGACCAGGGTGAAGTCCTCCATCTGCCTCGAGGGGTGAGTGGCTGGCAGCTGTCCCAG
>NW_009952891.1:607443-608797 GCF_000747805.2 Chaetura pelagica | reverse complement strand
CAGTGGTGGGACAGTGGCTCTGGCCACCTCCAGCTGCTGCTCCTGGCAGGTACCTGAAGTTCAACGAGCAGTACGTGCCCCACGACCCCATCATGTCCGGCTGCCTGCCCAGCAACCCCTGGCTCACAGATGACACCACCTACTGGGCCATGAACGCCCCCACGTAAGAGCCCGCAGGGGCCTGCTGGGCCCTCCCCCCAACACCCCAACCCACAGGACGGGGTGCAGGGTGGTGCAGGCAGCCCTGGGTGCCTGCTGCCAGCCCTGGTGCTGTTGTCACCCCCAGGGTGCTGACCCCCACCAAGCCGCGCGTGGAGCGCTGGAGCTTCAACTTCAGCGAGCTCATCACTGACCCCCTGGGCCGGGTGCATCTCCTCGAGTTCCTCAAGAAGGAGTTCAGTGGTGAGGTACCCCCCTCATGCCAAACCCACCCCATCCCAGCATGTCCAAACCCACCCCGCCACACACACATCCTGGTACCCACTGACACACCATCCCCCAGACCCACCACCCCAGCAACCCTAAATCACTGCTGCCTCCCAGCACCCCCAGGCTCACCAACCTGTCCCAGCACCACTTAAATCCACTGCCCCATCCCAGCAACACCCTGCCATTACCCTATCCTAGCAGCCCCCCAACCCATCACCCCATTCTGCCACCCCAAACCCACTGCCACATCCTGACCAACTTGTCCTGGCACCCCCAGACCCACCTTCCCATCCCAGCACCTCTAGAACCCCCCCACACCCCAGCATTCCAGGAGTGTTGCTGGGCCTTGTGCCCAGTCACGATGGAGGTTGCCCATGGTGGGTGCCCAGCACCATGTCCACATCCAACTCTCTGCATCCCCCTCCCCAGCTGAGAACCTGAGCTTCTGGGAGGCGTGTGAGGAGCTGCGCTATGGGGAGCAGTCCCGGATCTCTGAGATCGTGGATTCCATCTACCAGTGAGTGCCAGCAGGGCCAGGGTTTGGGGGGGATAAGGCTCGGGGGGGTAAGGTTTGGGGGGGTTAGGGTTTGGGGGGGCTCCCCCTCCCCTTGAGGCCGGGCACTCCCCACCAGCTGTGACTCCCCAGGCAGTTCCTGGCCCCCGGGGCCACGCGCTGGGTGAACATCGACAGCAAGACCATGGAGAGGACCCTGGAAGGCATCAAGACCCCGCACCGCTACGTGATGGACGACGCCCAGATGCACATTTACATGCTGATGAAGAAGGTGGGCGAGGGCGGGGCTGGGCAGGGCAGGGCAGGGTCGGACGGGAGCCAAACCCCCCCTGCTCCCCCCAGGACTCCTACCCACGGTTCCTCAAGTCGGAGCTCTACAAGAACCTCCTGGCCGAGGGCATCGTCCCCCCC
>NW_009952891.1:585008-606530 GCF_000747805.2 Chaetura pelagica | reverse complement strand
TGGGGGGCGAGCCCCCCTCCCCCCACCCCCCCCCCCCCCGGCACCGGTGCCCACGGCTCTGCTGAATCCGAGGGGCAAAACCAGCCCCCCTGGCACCCCCCGCTGCCCCCCTGGCACAACCGAGCACTGCTGCACCCACGTACAGCCCCGGGGGAGGACAAAAAAAGGCCTTTTGAGCGTGGCCAGAGGTGCCACAGGTCACCAAAGCCGGGCTGGCAGTGGCACGGAGGGAGTGGGATGGGCAGCCGAGCCCCCTCTCCCTGCCCACAGCCCCTTAATCTGGGCCGAGGATCTGGCAGCAGGATTATTCTCCTCCCTGGAGCTGAGCCCCAACTGAGGGGATTAAGGCTGGTGGTTACATAAAGGAGAGGGGGGCTGATGCCTCCCAGCCTCGGACCCCAGCCCTCGGATGACCAAGCACAGGCAGGGATGCTCAGGATCCCACCCCCCTCCCTGCCATGGAGCTCAGGACCCCCACCCACAGCAGGGTCTGACTCTCAGCTCGGTGCTGGAACATCTGCTGGGGACGCTGCCAGCGGGGTTATCTAACTCCAGCCTCCCTCCACATGCTCCCTGCTCTCAGTGCAGGACAGGGCAGCAGGGGCAGAGCCATCAAACCACCACCAGGACACCTGGATCCGGTTATCTAGTTCCAGCCTCCCTCCACATGCTCCCTGCTCTCAGTGCAGGACAGGGCAGCAGGGGCAGAGCCATCAAACCACCACCAGGACACCTGGATCCTTCCCAAAACAAAAGAGAAGTCACATACACAAAAAACCAAACCCAACACCCCCAACAAACCCCAGATCTTGCATAAGCTCAGCTGCAGCAAGAAAAGCCAGGCACCATTTACAAACAATGCAAAAGAGGATTTATTGAAACCATCCTGGTTAGACCAAGTCCTAGAAGGGCACAATTTGCAATAAGTTACAGGAACCAAACCAAACAGTCTCAGTGTTAAAAAAAAAAAAAATCACACTAACACGTAACACAGTGATCTATGCCATTGTCACCCAGCTGAGTTACTGAATCAAGGCACAAAGTCATTCATTAAATACTGCAAAAAATACAAACCAACCCAATTACACACAGAAATAAGCTGGGAAAAGGACTTGTTAAGAAGGTGCTGGTTTGGCACTGATGCATTTCATTGAGCTGCCACAGGGAAATCTGCATTTCCAAAGTCTCTGGAAACATTAAAGGACAACTTAAAGCCAGAAAAGCCCCCTCCTCCCAAAGCTGGAAAGCCAGCTCTCCTGAAGGAACATGCAGTGAGCCCATGGGACAGGTCAGGTCTGGGCAGGGATTGGAGGGAGAGAGCTGAGATGCTGTGACTGCAGAGAGGGAACACAGTCCAGGCACCTTGCTCCCTGCCAGGGGAATTTCAGTGGGATACAATCCACACCCAACACCCAGACAGGACAAGCACACATGCCTGGGGCAGCCACGCTCCAGGCTCTGCCCCTGCTGCTGGGAGGGCAGGATTCAGCTGCTCCTACTGCCCCTGATCCTGCAACAGCCCTGCCTGGGCTGCCAGGCTTCAGGCTTCATCCTGCTGAGCAAAGAGGTGGCTTCAGCTGAGGGGACATGGCAGGGGAGTCTCCATGTGTCCCCACACTCAGAAAACAGCTTGGAAAGCCAGGAGCAGAGGGGGAAACCCAGTGTTTTGAGTCCAGGGTGCTCTGGGGGTTGTGGAGTGCTCTCCTGGGAGCATCCCCAGCTTCCTGCACAGCCTGGGCTCCACCAGCAGCACTCACCCTACACAGCTCCTTCAGCTGCCTGAGCGTGGGTCACAGGGCAGAGGGAGCCAGGGACTCCTTTGGGCAACCACCAGGCCAGCTGGAAGCAGGAGATAAGCATCCAGGCAGACCACAGCAGCTCATTTTGCTGCATGACTGGGAGAGCTGAGGCACGAGCTGCCCTGCAGCAGGGGAAAGCTCAGGGGTTGCCACAAGAACCGAAGCTCAACCCTGTGCAACCCAACTTAGGTTTCCCACCCCACAGCATTCCTACACACACCCTGATCCCAGATGAGGCAAGGGAGGGGGACATCAGCCAAACCCCCTCGGGCACCACGAAACTTCAGAGGTTACCTGCAGGGTGTGTGCTTTCTGCCCACTTTCCTCTCACCCATCACAGACACCCAAGCAGCTGATGGAGAGGACTCGTGTCCCAGCGTGGCTGTGGGGACAGCAGCCTTCAGGACTGAAGAGCCAATTCAAACCATTATCCAGGCTTTGCACCTCATTTCTACCATCCATGCTGGTGCCTACCACAACTCTCAGAAGTCCTGCAGAAGTCTCCAGAAGAGACATCATCTCCACACAGCAACCCATCCCATTCCCTTGGGCAGGACAGAGAGGACAGTACCTGGAGATCCTCACCCAGCATCATTTCATTCCCAGGGCAGGGAGGGAGCACAGAGCTCTCTGGAGCTCTGCCCTGCTTCCCCAAGCAGCTGTGCCTGTCCTACAGCCTGCCCACCCCCTGGCAGAGGGGACAGTGCTTGGGAAAGACTCCTCAGCAGCTGCAAGACTGAAAGAGAGTCTCTCTCTCTGCAGGAGAGCTAGCATTGCCACGTGGGGACAGGGCTTCCCAGAGTAGCAAGCCCAGCTCCCAGGCAAGGTTAAAGTGCAATTCTACTTTGGAAAAATGTCCTAGATCCCCTGGCACTGCAGAACCAGCAGGAGATGTGATGTCTGAGCCAGCAGAGACCAGCCAGCCTGGGCTCAGGGTGGTTTTCATACCACCTATAATCAGAATGGGGACAGAGAGGAACACTGAAGCAGAAATCAGGGGGGAGACCAGCTCCCTTTCTGTCACAGCCTGGCTGGAAGGGAAGCACAGAGAGAGACACAGGTAGGCTTGTGACTGCAGTGTGGGGCACATGGGGCTGCTCTTGGGAGAAAAGGCCATTTTCTCAGTAGAATGACACTTTAACCTGTGCTCTGCTGGCCCAGGGGACAGCCAGCCCCCTCCTCAGCCAGGGCTGGGGTCTGTCACCACACATACACACCTAGACTACCAAAGCAGGGGCCCAAACCCAGGAGAGGGGGACTGCAAACCGACCTGCAGCCAAAGCACCTCTCCTGCAATGAACAGAATACACACCAAAGCTCCATTTCGCACGCAAGCACCCAAGAAACAATCAGCTCCAGCATCCCCAGCAAGCACGTGTTTCCCTCCAGCTACAGGCTGAGGCAGCACAGCTCCGTGGGCACAGGGGGATTGGAGAGGGAAACCCCTCTGCCCTGAGCTGACAACACCTCAGTGCTGGCCAAGCACTGAAGTCCCATCAGCTCTGGGGATAGATGTGCTGGCAGGTGCCCCCACAGCCCGGGCAGCCCCAGCCACTGAGGGTGCTTCCCCACCAGCCACGCTTTGGTTTGCAGATGCAGAAAGGCAGCTTCCTGTTGGAACTGGTGCTCTGGGTCTGCTGGGAGCAGGGCTGCAGAGGAGAGGCAGCTGGGAGATGCCTGGGCCAGGACAGGCTCTCCCCTCCCTCACCCAGTTCACTCCCGGCTGTGGAATCGCATCCTGTAGAGGCGGTCCCGGACGTACTGCTCAGTGTCCACTGCCACCTGGTTCAGCCAGATCACCCTGCTCTGGGACACGTCCTCCTTCAGCTTACGCTTCATCAGGGACACCAGCCCTGGCTCCTCGTTGGGCTGAGGGCCCCTCAGCAGCACGTAGCAGGCGTGACGGCTCCGCTCGAACAGCGCAGCTGGAAGGCAGAGCGGAGGGAAGAGCCCAGCCTAAGGTCCCTGAGCTCAGACTGGCCACCAGACCCAGCACCCACAGTGCCCAGAAGGTACCAGGAGGCTGGCGTCCTTCTGCACCTCCTTGCTGGAAGGAGAGGACTTACCAGTGAAGCCAATGATTTGGTCTGTGCTATTGCGGAGCTCCAGGAGGACGTTCGTGTAGGAAGGATGGAACAGGTAGAGCTTCTGGAGGGGAGCTCTGGATCTCTGCAACCAACAGGAAACCATCAGGACACAGATCCACACTTTATCCCAGAGACAACACCAGCACCAGGCTCAGCTATTACTCATACTCGACAGAATCCAACCACTCAGATACCTCTCCACATCTGCCCAGCTCACCCTGTCTGAGGCCAATAGTGCTTGTGCTGGGATTCTGCTTGCTGCTTAGTACCCTCCTCCCTGCTTCAAGCTCCCTGCAAACAGCAGGCCTGCCCAGTGCAGGCAGGAGACAGATTTTTGCCTTAGGGCTGGTAGAGTTAGTGAGGAGAGCACAGGAAGCTCAGCTGGTGCTCAGACATCCTCCAGGACACAACCTGACACTAACGCTGGCAGCCACTGTCCCAGAGGGCTCTGTGAGGCTGCCAGAGGCTGCCTGGGCACAGAGAGAGGACATCCATGTGGACCCAGGAGATCACTGCATGCAGTACTGCCATGGGAGGCACCAGACTGAGCAGCAGCAGCTCCAGAGGGACCAAAGCAGTAGCATCTCACCTTGCCACACCAAGGCAGGGCTCTGGGCAACCCACTGACTTTGTTCATAAAGCCACCAAGTCCCTTTTCTCTACATAGCCAGGCTAAGGATGGCAAAAGCTGGTAGTGTCACCACCAGCTGCTAGCAGGGACACTGCTATGGGAATTGTGAGGGCCCAGTACAGACCAGACCACACACAGAAGTCTGCCTGCTTCCAGCAGCCCCCACTGGCCAGAAGCCCCACACCCAGGGCAGGAGGCTGCAACACTAGTGGCACAGGGAGCTGTGAGTGTGAATGCTGGGAAAAGGGGGAAGCTGCACCCAGTTCTGCCCCAAAGGCTGCAGAACTGCAGGCATCCAGCAGCACTGCTCACCGTTTGGTTCCCTGCTGCCTGGTACTCCCCCCAGAGGAGGAAGGCGGAGCGATGATCCGCAGTGGGAAGCGCGGCTGGCCCAGGGCTCCCTTCTCTCCAGCTCAGCTTCAGGTCCCACTGGACTGCTCCAGATCCACTCTCAACAATCATCACCTGGCAGGGAAGAGAGAAAAAGGACGTCAGACCAAAGAGCTCTGACAAGGCCTGAGAGAGAAGCCAAGTCTCTACCCCACGCTGTCTGTAGGAACCAGCATCTGACCCACAGGAAGACGAGGGGACACTTGACACTGAGCACCCCAGAGCTGTGGGAACTGGGGTGACCACATTCCAAGTCACAAGTTTTGCAGCTATTTCAAGAGGTTCAGAGCTCTGTCTTTGAAGCTTCTTGCTGAGAAGAGAATTAAAGTGCCTGAGCTGGCTTCAATAACCTGTTGAAAGAGACCTTTTCCCAGCTTAAAGCTTCCTAAAGTCAAGCAGAGGGAACACATCCCACCAGCTGCCCTTGATTCAATACCTGCCTGAGCTGAGACATGCAGAGAGAAGGGAAGTTAGGAGGAAACATTCAAACCTTCTTTCTGTTGGGTTCAATTTCACTCTCAAGGACAAGACCAAGAACATCAGGTTTGTAGTACCCAAGCAGAGGCTCACTAAGGGAGAGAAAGAGCACAGAGAGATCACAACACAGCCTGGGCATTCCTTCTTCGTTCAGAACAGCTCTGTCCTCCCAGCACCTCCCCAGGCAAGAGACTTGTCTGCTGGGCTGGGTTAGCTTGGTACCACCCCAGCTCTGAGCCCACCCCTAAAACAGCTCCACCACAGCAGGCACAGGGTGAAGAATCAAAGCTTTAGGCTCCTCCCTTCCCAAGGGGTGCCCAACACTTGCGAGCAGAACCCACAACGCAACAAGCACCGTGCAGGTGTAACCCCAGAACAGGCTTTTGGGTTCCAATTAATTAAAAAACCCAGCATCTGCCAGGACATCAGTGCTGCTGGGAGCCTGGAGATGCCTTCATCCAGCCCACAGTGCTAACACTACCTCAGGACACGGGAGGCATTGAGGGTCCACAAAGCCTGCAGGTTCTGTGCGTTGACCAGCGTGGCCACCTCCGAGCTCACAACCAGGATGTTCTCCCGTGATCTCCCAGGAATTCTTGCCAGGTAACGAATCCCTCCAGAGCTGAACAAGGACAGAGAAATGATGGATGTTTTCTAGACTGTGGATAGTTTTATTGTGTGGGGTTTGGGGTTTTTTTTCTCCCTGCAAACAGGAACCTCCAGCCTGCTTGTCCTCCTTTCCTGTGAAACCCTGAGCTGGCCATCAACACCAGCCCTCTTCCCAAGGGATCCCTCTTTTTTGGATGTGCTCCTGGTCCAAAAACCACGTAGCCAGGGAAGAACAAAACCACAACAGGCCATCCTGGGAGGAACACCAGGACCCTCCAATCCCCCAGCAACCAAGACACAACCTCCCACCTGAGAAGGGCCAAGCGGTGCGTGACAGGGTCGATGTTCTTCTCCCACTGAGGATCTTGCTCAAGGCTGGGAAGCTTTCTTTCCATCCCTGTTGCTGCACTGTAGAGATCTTGCAGGGAATATGCATAGAGAGAGTTTTCTGTGCAAAAAAAACCACAACAAACAGCCACAAGAATGAGGGAGATAAGTTATCCTGCCCTTGCTCTGAACTCTCTGATTTTCCAGATCTGGCAGATGAACAATATTTTTAGGGCTTGCATCACAAGCTGTACTGGTATTTTGAGCCTCAAGCCTGCTTTTCAACCCTTTTAACAACTTGTCTGTTCATAATCCAAGTATCCCACAGTAATAATTTGCTATAAATGACTACTTAAACCTTACATTCTCAACATTTGTTAAATAAAATTATTCCAGTACATAACAAACCTCAGCTTAAGCAGAATCATAGAAACACTTCACAGACTGGTTTGGGTTGGAAGGGACCTTCAAGTTCATCTAGTTCCAACCCTGCATGGGCAGGGACACCTCCCACCACCCCGGGCTGCCCCAAGCCCCATCCAACCTGCCCTTCAACCCTGCCAGGGATGGGGCAGCCACAGCTTCCCTGGGCAACCTGGGCCAGGCTCTCACCACCCTCACACCAAAGAATTTATTCCTCATGTCCAACCTAATCCTCCCCTCTTCCAGTTTTAAGAATGTAAAACACTCTTTCAGACAACTGCTCAGGAATCCTGATTTCACAGAGCTAATCTCTGTCTCAGACTGAATCCCAGACAGAACTGTACCTGTATAGAAAAGGAAGTAGGAGGACACCAGATTCTGCCTGAGATAACGAGCTTTCCCATCCACATCCAGGCTCCCAGGGGAGCCAATCTGCTTGCCATTTTTTCCTGAATGGATGAAGGTCTTCACCTATGCAGGGAAGGGATTACAAAAGAAAGGGGAAAAAAATTAAAAGGTTCAAGCTGCATCACAATGTTATTGCTCCAACACGAGTGTTTTCCAAAGCTTTTGAGCAGCTGGTGGGGACCAGCAGCTCCATGGGAACAGCACAGGCTTGGGTGAAATGTCTCTCCCTGGCTCAATTTGAGCAGTGACAAGGATGGAGAGGACCTAAAGGCAGAAACAAAGCAGCATATGGACACAGAAGAAACTTGGCTTCAGACAGCAGCTCTGCTAAGTATTTTAAGTGCCCTGTTCTGCTCCTCCTGGGGCTGACATGAGTCCAAGGGGATAAAAATGCTGACAGGTTTCTTTATATTCTTTGTGCAGGGTAACAGAACCCACTAAAAAGGTTTTGCCCAGGAGAAAAAAGGCTAAAAGCAGGACCAGATTGAAATGTCTGGGCAACAGACATAGTCTGGGGAGAGCAGCACACACTGAGGAGAAGAGAAACAGCTTCCACCAGGCATGCTGAGTCAGGCAGGAACCCTTCCCTTTTCCTTGAGAGGGAGAGACTGGGAAAGAGAAGGAAATCTGCTGCTCTCCAAGTGAATCTGGAGAGTCTGGCAGGTGAATGAGGGACAGAGTTTGCTGGAGAGAAGGGGAGAGCAAGACATCTGCCAGCTGTTCCCAGGCTCCTGCACTGGGAGCACATACCAGCTCCTGCAGATCAGCTCCACCTTTACTCCCACGGACAGGAACAGCCAGAGGTTTTCACACAGCCAGTCAGAATACACACTCCCTTGCTCACTGCATTGCTCAACACTCCTCTGGGCTGCTACAGGCAACCTATCCTGAAAAATGTCCTGTGTTCCTGGATGTGTCTGTGCTGAAGCTTCCAGCAGGTCAACAAGACTCTTGGAAAAAGCTGCCACCTAAACCCCCTGCACACAGAGCCTTCCCCACAGGCTGCTCAAAGCTCTGCCACCCCAGGGAACTGCAACATCAGGTAAGGTTCAACTTCAGGCCTTGTCAGCAACAAAGCTCATTTCCTGAAGTTCTGAACCTTCCTCCCAACAGGAATGTCTTTTTCCAGGCTGCAGAGCTGCACTCAAGCTTCCTACATGCATGTGTGATTTCTCAAAAAAAAGCACATACTTTTACTTCAGTTGACAGAGTGATTGCCAAGCCCAGAGGGAGGAAGGGAGGAAGTTATCTAAATACCAAGATAGCCAGAGAGGTTAAATGGAAAACAAATCAAAAGGCAGCCCTGCAGAACAGAGACTACATTCAAACACTTCTTGGCTGCCTAAGATTAAAACCAAAAAAAAATGTATTGAGATAACTGGGATAGCAAAAGCAAGGATGAAAGAAAACAAAAGAGAAATGTAGGAGTTGCAGGGGATGGAATTTCTGATGAGTCTGGCAAGAAGAATGTCTTGGGCAGCAGGACCCTGTTTGCTCATGAGGACATGGGGCTCCTACTCCTCCCATCAGACCTGCAGGGAGCTGTAACTTTAAGCAGGTGCTGTTGTGCATCCTGGATGCTGATGTTTTGAGTGTAAAAACACACTTAGCTGCATGACTTTCCCTCAAGAAGATGGGAACAGCAACAGTGGAAGGGAGGCAGCACCAGGAGCTGCTGTTTCCTGACCAGAGCCAGGCAGAGCAGCCACCCTGGGCAGGCAGAGCAGAGGCAGGGAAGGGACTGGAAAAGGGCAGCACTGGCTGTCAAATGTGCTCTGATCCAAGAGCTAAACCTGTCAGGGCTGCTGCTCTTCCACCTCTCTGAGCAGACTGCTAGAAAACTGCAAGCTCATCTCAGCCAGGCTGGCTCCACATGCAGCCAGGAGTGCAGGCTGACCTGGGGGAGGGATCCTGGTCAGCTTCTTCCTTTCTTCATTACACCATAAAATACCTGCACTGATTTGGGAGTGCAGGGTGGGAAAGAACCTACCCCAAACCCACAGGTATCAGAGGCCTCTGGACACAAACTACAAGATCAAAATCAATAACCTGCCATGCCCTGTGGCTCAGCCACTGGGTCTATCCCAGCAGCAGAGTGACATACCTTATTTCCTGTAGCAATAAACATGATCAGGTCCTGAACTCCATCACTATCCACATCTGGAATCACTGCCACAGGAGGCAGGATGGTGTAATTAGCTCCAAAGTCACTGGATTGTCTCCACTGAACCTCCCCTACAAGACAAAGTCATTGGGAAACATTCACTGGGAGGCACTTCAGGTTGAAAGGCTTTTCAGGCTCCTGCTCCTGGAGCTCTTGGCAGCACCCAGGCACAACAGCAGCACCACAGGCCACTCACATCTCTGAAAAAAATACTTGGATTTGTTACTATCACAACAGCTGTGAAGGAGAAGAATGTCCCTAGGAAGTCACAGGAAGGCAAAGAATCTTAGCTCTGGAGAAAACAAGTAGGCAAAGGAAGGACAGAACTTTTACATAATAATATCCTGGCTCCAGCAGAGTCCTAAGCTACAACTGTAAGATCAGGCTGATAAAATCTGCATTTCAATGCATAAGGCTCTGTCCTTTGCTGGTTATACAGTGGATACAGTTTTGGAGGAAGCCCCTCACACTCTTAAAAGAGCAGTCTGATTGAACAGGAACAGGTAACAAGGAGACAGATTCAACACAAAGGACTTGAGAAGCTTTCGTGCTCCACCACAGACCCCAGCCCAGTCCCATCTTGCTCCATCCACAGGAGATGAGACTATTCTGTCCCACATCTGGAGTGCCAGGGTGCTTTCCCAGAGCCTGAGGTCACAGCAGAATCTCAAGCCAAGCTGGAAATTAGACAAGTGCCTAGGCAGCAAATCTAACCTGGGCTAAAGGGGATTTGGCTTTTGGTCCAGAAGGAATAATAAAATGAGGACTTAAGATGATGGAATTCAGCTCTGGCTTCAAGCAGCACAGAAGACACAAAGCAGGACTGCTTGCCTCAGGCTGCAGGAGGTCCAGGCACACATCCAAGACTCTGCTCTCCTAGTCTGCAGCTCACAAGCTACCTGAACTAAAGGCAGGTCTTTCCTACTGAGCAGTGCCAGACCCCAATCTCCTGCCCTTGCCCACTTGTTCACTAAACACTTGGAAGCTCCACCACATGGTGGGTGTGAAGAAGGATCCCTTTTTGGTTCTTCTAAAAGAACCATGGAGTAATGAAGAATTGTGACAGGAAATGGTTCATTCCTTATTCTTCTCACTCATCATTTTGTAGACTTTCCTCACTGCCACAAATTCTCCAGGCTGGAGCTGTGGTTTATTTAGTGATTTCTTGCACACAAGCAATTTCATACATCTGGTCATTGTGGTCCCTTTACTGCCATATTCCTTGGGAGGTCAGAAGAATTGACAGGGACAGAAGAACTCACCAGGGGCTGCTGGAGGATAAGATAAAAGGAGAAGGTGTGACAATACACTTAGCCCTGTCTCTCCCTCCAGACTCTGCTTCTGGCCCTGGCAGAGATGGAATATGCAGCTACACAGACTTCTGCTTTGACCTGGAACAGCTAATCTTAAAACTCTTGTGTCCCAGTTTGCTTGTCAGATAAACATGCAGGAATGTCAGATGTCCCACACAATCCAATCCTACTGCCTCCCTTCTTGTTTGCTCAGGTCACTTCTTCTGGCAAGGAAGAAAGCAAAGCTTAACACAACCCAGACTGATAGAAAAGCACTCAATTTATCAGCATGTAAAGATCAAAACCACTTCAGACACTTTCAGATTATAATCTCCCTCCTTCTCCTTCAGTATTCCTACAGGCTGAGGCAAAGGAGCCCTGGAATCTCACCAATCCTCCACATGGATGAATCATTAACAGCTAAAGATTCTTCTGACAACTGTTTTTAGCTCAGTGTGATCCAAGTCACACTTTGCCACTTTCAATATATTTAGCCCATTTAAACACATTTCTTTTCTGATCTGCCCTCCTAACCTCCAGTATAAGTCAACTACACCAAGAACCCCCTTTTAAGCTACTTAATAGCAAAATGGTACAAAACACATCAGCTTCAGGGTCACTCACTTTTCTATCTGAAGCATTTTTTCATCTCTTGCTTTTAATTTATCTTTGGAATGTTTTCTTTACCCTATTGTTGCTGTGACCTGTGGCTCAGCCTGGCTCCTTCTCTCCATGCCTGTGCTATTTATTTATGGATGTCTGTAGTTACATGCCTCTGGCTCAGCTTTGACCTGGAAATTAAAGCTACACCAGATTTTCCTCAGAGCTATGCCTCTTGCTGTTTCTCTCTCCCAGGTTTTGGAAAACAGGGGGTGAGGGGTTCCATATCAGAGGATGGAATCCCAGGCATATTTTCAAGGGAGCACATGCATTGCTTAGAACTTTTGAAACAGTGACCCCCAAATTGGAAACATATTCCAGGCTTCCTGAGTGAGGAGGATCAAGGTGCAATAGATGGTCCCTGCCCTGTTCCTAGAGAAGTACAGGTTCTCTTCACCCTCACCCTGCCTTAGGCAAGATGATGATGATGATGAACTTCTCCATCTATAGGCTCAGAAATTAAGAAGAGAATTTGTCCTACATGCTCTCCTTGATGACACTGAAATCATAAATCCCTAGAACTCCCACTCCTCTTGCCACCACAAGCACTTGGAGCACTCACACGCAAACTGAGATGCACTGAGGGTTTATGTCCATCCCCCGAGAGTATAAAGTAACACTCACAACTAGTGACTGCTTCTCCTCTTTCAGAAGCTGTTGAAAAGTCCTTCTTATAATACAGCAGCTGGCACAAGGCACCAGCACAGAGCCCAGCCTTTGGAACAGACAGGCTGCCAGAACAGGCACTTCCCATCAGCGCAGCGAACGGCTCTGGCAAGGTTTGCAAGATCACAGACACCCAGTGCCCATTGTTCCTGTACCAGCAAGTCCCATCACGCTGCTGTCCCCAGCCTCTGAGGTCTGAAGGTCAGCAGGGGAGGAATGCAAGCAGCACTGTCCCTTGTATGGTAGCAGGACTCTGCTCCCCACTCACCTGTCTGCAGGTCAACTGCCGTGAGAGCCTCAGGCTTCCCCACCAGCAGGCAACCCGGGGCCTTGGCCTCCCCGAGCTGCTGGATGCCACATTCCAACCACTCCACCTCCTGGGCTGCAGGCCTCTCCCACAGCACCCTGCCATTCGTGCCAGACACAGCAGCAAGGAAGGCACAGGGAGAAGGCAGACCTGGAGAAAAGAGATGTCAGCAGGACCGCTGCCGGCTCCTTCCCACCCGGACCTGGCACCCACCCAGCTCCTCTCCCCACCCACCTCATCTTGTTCTCTCTCCCAGTCCCACTGCAGCCTCACTAATTAGAACTAAAAGGCACTGGAAGAGGTTGCCCAGGGAGGCTGTTGATGCCCCCTCCCTGGAGGTGTTCAAGGGCAGGTGGGATGAGGCTTGTGCAGCCTGGGCTGGTGGGAGGTGTCCCTGCCCATGGCAGGGAGGGTGGAACCTGATGATCTTGAAGGTGCCTTCCAACCCCAACCATTCTATGATTCTAAAAGAGAAATAACAGCCCTTCTACTACAAGGCTTTGTTTCTGAGACAGCTACCTTCATCCAGACAGGAGGTGTTGAAGCTGCTGCTGCCATTGCCAGCTTTGAAGGCAAAGATGACATCCTGCACTTTGTCTTTGTTCACGTCTTCTATAGCAAGAAACTTGTAGGCCACTGTCAAAGAGACCACAAGGCAGGCACTGGTGAGAGTTGCCTCCACCAACAGCAGAGGCAGCTGGAGCAGAACACAAATTCCTAGAGACCTACTCACTGCCTCCATCTCTGACAGTGTAACATCAGGACAGATTGGCTTTTGTACTAAAAAAAGCCATCAACGTGAGTATCAAGGACTGGAAGTTGATGCCAAAGGCCTTTTTAAATTTGCAATCCCCAGAGGATCTGTCTTATTTTTAAAGCCAAGCAGCCAGAATTTGAACTATGTTGATCAAAGAGCAACTCTGGGCTTGGTGTGGGCTTTGCTATTCCCAAAAGATAGAAAGAAAACAAACAAAACACAGGAAACTCAGCCCCAGATATTCCACCTTTCTCCCTCTCAGCTAAAAACAACTTTATTCAGCTCAGAATAGCAGGATTTGGGATTTCTGCATTAACACACAAGGCTCAGTCCCTGCTGGTGAGCTCTAGTGTTTATAGAATAACCAGCACACCCCCCCTGCACTTCAGAATAAAGAAAAGCTTTCACAGAAGTGAACGCCAAGCCACCAGGGAGCAGCACCCAGGTTGAAAAGGCCACTAAAACCACCATAAATGTGGACAATTTATAGAAAAACAACCAAACAAGATGCAACTCCTCTTCTCCCTTTACAGAGAAAAGTTAGGAAGTCACACTGACAGAGGGAGAATGTCCCCAGACCTCAGCTCAGACTTCAAGGGAACATTTTACACCCCAAACCTTCAGAAAGATTGATTCCCAGCTCGCCTTCCTCATGTTTGTTTGGGTTTTTTTCCAAATGAGGCCAACCTGCTACCTTGTTCATGCTTCAGAGCAGCATTTGACTTCTCCATCAGATCCTGCAAGCATTTCATAGATGCCTGCTCTAATTCTGATGGGCTGTTGCTTATCCAGGTCAGTTATTCCCAGCTCTCACTCCCCAAGGGCAGCATCTCTGCAGGCCCAAGCTCCAGGCTGCTCTGAGGCACAGCTCCACAACTCCAAATCCATGGCACAGCAAGGAAAGGGATTACTGGGAAGGATTTTTCCTGCTACATCCAGCTCACCTGCATTGTCGTAGTTTCGGAACCACGTTCTTTCTGAAACTGGCCTCTCTGGGCAAGGAATGATAAAGGAGAAAGCAAAGACAATGATCAGGCAGAGGAACAAGGAGATGAAGAAGGCAGCAGTTCGCCAACGGGACAGGCGGGACAGCTGGGAGGGCTGCTTGGTGAGAATCCTTCTTCTCTCCACTGAGTTGTCATGGTTCTCTTGAAGTTTCACATCCTCAGTCTTCAGAGGGTGGATCTCAGCCTCTGAGTCTTTGTTATCCATCGCAGCTCACTCATGGGTGCTCAGACACCCTCCTCCCCCTTCACCTGACACACAGTGGGAAGAGCAGTTAGAACAGGGTTTAGGAGGGTAAGAAAAGCAACCAAAAGGTTCTGCTACTACCTGATATCCACACTGGAAACGTTGGGTGGGAGGAGAGGAAATCAGTGTGTTGTCACACAGAGCTGGAGACAAAGTGCTGTTGGTACCAGGGGTCTCCCAGATGGAGGAATAGGGAAGAGACCATGGGGATGCAGGAATTCCAGTGTTTCTCCTTCCTCAGAGATGGAAATCAGCTCTGCTAGACCCGGACAAAGAAGGCTACAGGCTCTGCATGGAGAGGACTGACTGCTCTGGAGGTGTTCCTCAAGGAAAACACACCAAAAGCTCCTTCTGCTGCAAAGACTTCTTGCCACCTCCCCTGTCTGTCAGTCTGCCTCCCAGCTGGAGAGGTGAAAGGAAACACTCCTGACCTTTATATCCCAACCTAAGGCTGTTCCCTAACGTAATGAGCACATGAGCTTCCCAGAGAGGGAGAGAGAGAAACAAACACCAGCATATTCTGCCCAGGAACAAAGCAAAGCCATCCAACACCTTAGATGAGAGACCACTTGAGAAGTTTCACACCCCAGCCCTCCAGAAGCCAAGAGAGTGATTATTTCCCTCCCCAGGGGTGAAAGAAGGCAGGAGCTGAGACTAAAATCAGGCAAATCTGGTTTCATTAGAATGGAAGAATTGCTAACAACTGCTGGTTTAGCTCCTCCTGCTAAAAATCATAATCTTGAGCTGCAGCTACAAAAACGAGGGGTTCTGTGCTAATTTGTTATGAAAAGGGGAAAAAAAGAAAAAGCTCTAGTTGGTTACAATAAACATCAACTTGATGCACAGCTTCTCTGATGGTGTTTCTTTAAAAAAAAATAGCAGAAGGGAAGAAATGAAGAATCACACATTCCAGCAGGCTTGGAAAAAGCTGCCTGACAGTGCCATAAAAAGTTCTATCAGGGCAAAGAGACGTGACAACTGAGCCAATTTTCCATGACTGTGCCCCAGCAGTCACGTGCCTGGGTTGTCTGCTGGAGCAATTCACTTCCCCAACAGAAAACAACCTAAACTCAGCCCCAACACAAAGCAGAGAGCCTGGGCTCTCAACTCCACCAACATCAGGGCTTGTTAGGTCTCATGTTTCATGCCCAAGCTCATTTACAGGTTCAGAGACACAAGGGAGATGCCTGGGGGGGTTGTCTCACCTCCCTGGGATGTCCCTGTGCCACCATAGGGAAGAGCTGTGGAGGCCTCTTCTCTTCTGGGTACAAATTGCAGGGGACACAGACCTAGGGCAAGGCAGGGGCTGAGCTCAAGGCGTGAGTAGGACAGCCTGACATGCTGCTGTTGAGCCCCCAATCAACCTCAGTGCCTGGCGGACCCACAAGGCTGGAGTTCCACCAGCACTTATTGCATCCCAATATTCCTCCTACACCAGCACATGGAGCACAAGATCTCACCCCAGACAATTTAATTCAAGCTGCACTCTACCAAGCAAATGCAATTCAATCAATAATGTAGAAGCTTTATCTTCTTCCAAAGACCTCTTAGGCTTTGGAAGACTTAGTCCAAGTATCCAAGCATTTGGAAGTATCTTAATCCAAAGACCTCATTGCCCTTCACATCAGTCCACCAGCAACAGCAGGGACACCCCACCAGACCAGCTGCTTCAAGACCAGGCACCAGACAGGGACAGGGAGTCTCCAGGTGGAAAGGGGAAGGAAAGGAAGAGCTGTGCATGCAGCCTTCCCCTGACCAGGCACTGCCCCAGCAGGGGAGCTGGCTGAGCCCCTGAGCTGCAGCAGGTACAAGGTACAAGGCTCCAGGCACAGGCTGAGCAAATGATTTACCAGAGCGGAGCAAGGGCAGGAAGGGGACACGTGGCCTCCCTGGTGACAAAGGCAGATGGCCCATGGGGCCCTGGTTGTCTGTCCCCAGAGACAGGGCATGGGGGATCTCTCCCTGCAGTACCCAGCTGCCACAGCACAGGGCCTCCCCACAACCCCACAGCCCCCCAGCCAGAGCCCTCCAGGGCACAGCCGGGTGCTTCCAGCACCTGCAGAACTTCTTGAGAAGAACCAAACCCAGGCTTCTTCTCCCTTAACCCAACAGGGCCACCATCTCAACACCCTGTGGAGCATTATGCTGTGTTTTTATGCCTCACGACATCACACCAGTGTCATCCAGAGTGGGATGAGAGCAATAACATCTGGCAATTATCCTGACAGCCCCAGTAATTCCCCCTCTTTTGCAGCAATGACCCTGTGAGCCACAGATGACAAAAAGCCCTTGAAGCCTTTAAAGCAATTCCTTCTCTTCCCTTTCAGGATTTGAACAATGCCCTTTGCAGCCCTGCCAGAGCAGAGGCAGTTGCCAGAGCCAGGACCACAAAGGTCCATGGCAGAGACTCCCAGAATGCAGGGAACCCCACGCCAAAGGACATGCTGGCAGCATGTGGAACGCTCTGAGCTCTGAACAACAAAGCAGCCTGGTAATCAGCTTAATTGAAGAGAAGCAGAAAATGACAGGGTGTGTTTCAGAGGGTTTTACCCTCCTCTAGCAGCCAGCTTGCTTGTCTCCTGCTGGTAGAGGACATGAAATAATGCACTGGGAAGTTTAAGGCACCTTGTGAGGAAACACGAGGTGACAGGACTTTGTGCTGCTGCATCATGAACACAGGCTGCAGGCACCAGATCCTGTAGCCAGCACCAGTGGGTGCACCAGTGGGTGCTCCAGATGGGAGACCTCACTGGGAGAAAACATGGGAAAGAGGCTTCATAGGAAAGGAAACAATCAGAAACTGCAAGAACCAGACCCGAGCCCAGGACTGCTGCGCTCAGGACAAACAGCTCCACTCACCCTGCGGGGGGCATTGACTTCCCTCTTCTCCCAGAACTGCAGCCCAGATTTATGGATCTGGTCTGAAGCAGAGCAGTGGGAGGGGGGCAGCAGGCAGGGCCACAGCCAGAACCAAGGGACAAGCTGTTATTAACAGGCAGCCTGACGAGCACAGAGACCCACACACAGGCAGGTGTACGGGAACCAGGCACAGAAACCACCCAAGTCTCAGTGTGGTGGAAGGTTTCACTCATTTTCCACCCCTAAAACACCAAACCACAGCATTTGTCATCTCAGCAGGCACCAGTTCTTCCTGGAAAACCTCTGGCAACGTATCCTAACTTAGATTGGATGTTCCACATGTTTGTGTCTTTCACAGAACGATGAACTCAAGACTCTGGCCATCTCAGGAACACAAATACAGCACTTGGATGTTTTGGTTCTGTGGTTTTTGGCTTGAAGCACCTCACAGGTTCCCTTCCCATCAGCCAGAAATTGCCAAAGCCCCACGCTGTGACCAAGAATGACAGAAACACTCCCCAAATTTGAGTCTGAATGAGATGTGTTCCCTCCGTGGCTGCCTCCCACTGCTCCACAGCTAAGCAGATGTCCCGGGTGGGCACTGCAGGGAACCCACCAGGCAGTCACCTGCTGCAACACTGAGACATGACAGGGTCACTTTTCCCCCTTTCTGCAGCCCCAACACCAGGGTCCAGCCACGAGGAAATGACAGGAAAGGTTTCCCCCAGAGGAGGAGATTTTCCTCTCCAAACACACTGAGTGCACAGCTTTGCTGGACCACCTGCAGCTCACAGCTCTTTCTAAAAGCCACAGGAAGGGGCTGGAGGGGAAGAAGTGCCTGGAGAAGACCACCCCTTGCCACCACCAGGGGACCAGAGCTCCCGCTGGCTCCTTACAGCCCTCAGTTTGTAACACAGGTGGCAATAAAGACCAGACTCAGAGAAACACCCACGTTCTGCTGCCACAGCTGCCCTTCTCCCTCCCCTGCCTCTGGTTATTTTGCCTCGGTTCAAGTCGGTCTCTTCCCATCACCAGGTTCTTCTCAAGTGACACTCAACCCTCTGGTGCAGACACAACACGTGTCTGGAGCATCTGCAGCACATGGACTGGAAAACTCCTCCAGAGCACAAGCAAATGTCACCTTAGAACGTGACACATCTGTCATTTGTAGGAAAAAAGTCCCCTCTCCAGGGCAGTTTTCCCTGCAGTCAGGGTTCCAGCAGAGCAACTCAACTTGGTTAGTGAAGAGCAAAACACAACCCAGCTTTTTTTTTCCAAGATGAGAAGAAGAAAACTCCCCAAGGTGAACAACAGCATTTAGCTGCATGGAACTGATCACAGTTTAGGTCAGTAACAACTGAGCAACAGAAATACCTGTCATTTAGCATCCCAGCCCTCACAGACTTCTGGGATCCAAGCCACTCGTCCTCCCCAGCTGCTGCAAAGCCCTTTGATCAGCTCCATGAGCAGCAGGGAGTGAGTTGTTTGCATCTCCCAGGTCAGAGCCATCCCCTCCTCACCCACAGGGCTCCCCACCTGCACCAGCAGCACAGCCACTGCTCCCAGTCACCAGACACAACTGGGAATCAGAGGAGATCTTGGAGCAGGAAAACCCTTCAGGAGAGGCTGTGGGTCATGACATCTAGGTTTATTAAGAAGCCCAAAAGAAACCCTGCTTCTCAAGTGAAACACTTGTTCCACAGGTGACAAACTCAGTGCTGCCCACTGAGTCCTTCCTCCTCCAGCCACCATCCTCCCTGCCAACCATCTCCAAGAGAAACCACCTTTCAGAAGGTGGATTTTTATCTTCCTCTCAGACGTGCAGAGAGAAAAGCTCAGCTACAGGCTATTCCACCCACACACCCAAGGTCCTGTGGAGCCTCTTGGCTTCAAGCCTCCTCAGGCAGCTCCTCACACAGGGGTGGGCTGGCTCCAGTCCCTCCCTGCAAGCCAGGCTGCAGTTATGCAAGAGGCTGATGCTCTCCAAAACAAGGAAAAGGTGGAATTTAACACATGAATGCGTTGGGGTTTTTTATTCACTCCTGCAGGTTAGGCTGGTGGCCTGCTGAGGGAGAGCTAAGCAGGGAAGTGAAGCTCTGAAGGCAGTTTTGAGGGCTGTGTGTGGGGCTGTGTGTGGAGCAGAGGGGCTGTGTATGGAGCAGAGGGGCTGTGTATGGAGCAGAGGGGCTGTGTATGGAGCAGAGGGGCTGTGTATGGAGCAGAGGGGCTGTGTATGGAGCAGAGGGGCTGTGTATGGAGCAGAGGGGCTGTGTATGGAGCAGAGGGGCTGTGTATGGAGCAGAGGGGCTGTGTATGGAGCAGAGGGGCTGTGTATGGAGCAGAGGGGCTGTGTATGGAGCAGAGGGGCTGTGTATGGAGCAGAGGGGCTGTGTATGGAGCAGAGGGGCTGTGTATGGAGCAGAGGGGCTGTGTATGGAGCAGAGGGGCTGTGTATGGAGCAGAGGGGCTGTGTATGGAGCAGAGGGGCTGTGTATGGAGCAGAGGGGCTGTGTATGGAGCAGAGGGGCTGTGTATGGAGCAGAGGGGCTGTGTATGGAGCAGAGGGGCTGTGTATGGAGCAGAGGGGCTGTGTATGGAGCAGAGGGGCTGTGTATGGAGCAGAGGGGCTGTGTATGGAGCAGAGGGGCTGTGTATGGAGCAGAGGGGCTGTGTATGGGGCAGAGGGGCCGGGCCCAGCCCTGCTCTGCCCCCCGCTGCCCGCCCAGCTCCGCGGGACAAACCGCCCGGGATCAGAGGCAAGAATCAGAGCAGCCACCCCTCTCGGCACAGCCCCAGGCTCTTGCGAAACGGGTTCAGTTCTTTCCCAAGCTCCTGACGCGGCCCGGGCCCCTGCGGAGCGGCGGCCGGGGGGGCAGCAACGGCCTCCCGGGGCAGGAACGGGCTCAGGACCCTCCCGGAGCTCCCGCCTTCACGGAACCGTGTTCCAGCTCCGGGAGCCGGAGGAGCGACCCGGGGCGGCGGGAGCTGCACGGGGCCCGGCCAGGCCCGGGCCCTCCCGGTCTCCCCGCTCCGTTCCACTCACCCCGCGCGCGCCGCCCCCGCCGCCATTCCCGCCGGAAGTGACGACACCGCGCGGGCTCCGCCCCGCCCCGCCGGGAACGGGGCCGGTTCCGGGACGCGGCAGCCGATAAGAACCAGGCCGGGCAGGAGCCACAAACACAGATCTTTTTAATTGCGATCAGAGAACAGCACAGTCACGTACAGGCATCCCGAGCCGCCGCCGGGCCCCGCGCCCCGCTTACCGAGAACAAGACGTGAAACCGCGGAACCCCGTTTGTCACGACGGGCACGGGAGGGGCTGGCATGCACTAAAGGGCTAACACCGAGGGGGCGGCCGCGGGGAACCGTGAAGCAGCTCCGGGAGGGGTGAAACACCCACCCCACCCCCCTCCCGCGCCGGTGACAGCACCGGAGGGGCAGCCCCGGTTCGGCTGCCACCGGGCAGCCCCGCAGCCAGGCCCGGGCACTGCCCCGGTACCGACACTGCAGCCACCCCGGGGGGCTGGGCGTCCTGCCCCCCGTGTCACGCTAGGAAAGGCCCTGGCGCTGGGGCACGGGAGGAGCAGCTCCCACCCCCCGGCCCCTTGGAGTTCTCTCCATGCCGGTCACCCCAGCCCCCTTCTGCCTGGCCTTGGGAAAACACACACCCGGGAGGCTCCAGGGAGGAAGCTCTGACTGGAGGGCACAGGGAAGAGGCAGAGTCGCCGTCCTCCCCTAGAGAAGAAATCAGATTTCCCACCTTCTTGTTTCCACCCCTCATCTGATCCTTCAAGGTACTAACACGAGCCCATCTCAGGAAGGTGCTCCAGCAGATTTGGTCATCAGCCCCGGGGTGGAGAGCTTTCAAAAAGAGGCAGATCAGGGCCAAATGGTGAGCTGAGCTAGTGAGGCAAGGCTCAAAATGCTGGAGACATAAACCTAAGGTGGCCAAGAACTCCAAGGTTAAAAAACAAACCACAAAACCAAACCAACAAACCCACGTCTCATTTTCTTTTAACATAGATCAACAGAAGGGGAAATAATAAAAAAAAAAAGCATTAAGTGCAACCCAAGTGGATCTTTTTGGGAAGGGCTGAAGTGTGACAAGGGCAGGGCAGCCCAGGCCTGTCCCCACAGTGGCCTGAAGTGACAACCACCCCTCCAGATGGGATTTATTCCTACTAAAAAAAAACAAACAACAACAAGATCCTGTTAAAACAGTACGCAACTCGGTGTCTCTACCACCTCACAGCTACCTGCCAAACAATAAAAACCCCCAAAACTACAAAAAAGATGAGAGTTGTATTCAGTAAATATAAATGGGAAATTTAGGCTTTGTGTAGAATGTTTCTCAGACTATTTACAGTGCAACACAGCTCGCCCAGGTCAGATCTCGCCAGCTTCTCTCTCTTCCG
>NW_009952891.1:583169-584986 GCF_000747805.2 Chaetura pelagica | reverse complement strand
TGTGCTCTCCTGCCTCCTCTCAGAAGAGCTCTTCTCTTTCCTCTCTCTGTCTCGTGACTTTTCTCTTGAAGATCGATCTCTAGAGGATCTGAAGGACAAAGGAAACCATCACTGGAAGCCTGGCAGCTGAAGGATTTTTTTAAATACACCCTTGTCTATCCCTAGTTTCTTCCAGGAATGTGCCTGAGATGGCAGGAGTGCTGTCCCCTCTCTGACCTCTGAGCTCTTCCCTGTGCCCCTCATCAGCTCCTGGGCCACACTAAAGCACCTGCAGGTTCTTCCTCAGCTCTGTCTTCTGGACTGATTTTCATTATGCCCTGGGTTAGTGCCTTTCTGCTCAACTGCTCTGAACATGCCCCATCCCTGGCAGTGTTGAAGGGCAGGTTGGATGGGGCTTGGAGCAACCTGGGCTGGTGGGAGGTGTCCCTGCCCATGCAGGGGGTTGGGACTGGGTGATCTTGAAGGTGCTTTCCAGCCCAAACTATGCCAGGATTCTCAGAATGCCAACTGCATTCTTTGGGCTCCAAGGCTTTCCTCAGCCCTGGGGTTTTCCTGCCTCACCTCCTGACAAGCCCTGTCCTTGGCAGCACCCTGGGATCATGGTCAGGGTGACACAGATTGACAGTCACAGGCCCCAACATGGGCAGATCTTTTGCCAGCCAGAATTCCAGCAGGGCTGGATCAGCCCACACAGAATGAAGCAGAGGGCTTCACATCAGGTCCAACAGAAGAGGGGGTTTGTTCTCCTGAGGGATTCCTGCCAGCCTTCCAAAGGTGCTGATCCCAAAGGAGCTCCAGCACCCACACCCCTTCAGAAGGGGGCAGAGGCTTTCACAGAGCCAGCACATTCTACTCTAGGACTCAGCAGGCAGGTTCTTCTGTACAGGCACACAAAAATCACCTGGCAGGTACCTGAGAGGTTCCAGCTTCCATTCATGCTGACTGCAAGGCCTGGAAATGCTGCACAATTGAGATACTGAAATCCAACAGCTGTGTCACAGCAGCAATTTCACTGTGATTAAATGGTGTCATTCAACCAGAAGACAACACTGTGATGAGGTTAACTCCTCCTGTTCCCACAACAGTGCCTGCTGCCCATGGTCCTCCTACCCCAGAAAGCCTAGATCCTGCCCCAGGCTCTCCATCTCTTCACACACGTGAAACCTCAGGCCAGCAGAACTCAACTGCAGGATTCATTCACCATCAAGGTGAGAAGAGAAGCTACTCTCTCTCTCTCAGGCAACAGGCTTTTCCTGCTTGTTCTCTTGTTTCTATTTCCTTAAACTGTTCCTGGTCTCTCCCATTTCTCAGGAACTCTGTGAAAGGAGCTCAACTAGCCAATCCCCCTACAGGCTCAATGGGCTGATTTGAATGTATTCAAGGTTTTCAAAGTAATCCCTTACCTGCTCTTTAGTAATAGTTATTACAGGGTCTTCCTCACTTCCTAATTGTCCAAACTTCTTTTCTTTATTTTTCATGTTCAAGACAGATTTAAAAAAGCACTTTAGTATCTCAGCCATTGGAGAATCATCAGTATTTACACCCCCCCTCAATTATTAACAGACTTATTTTTTCAGACCATTATTTCCCTCCCCTTCACCAGGTGTCTTTAAAACCTCTTCTTACCCCTTAGCCAAGTGACACAAGACACACAACAGCAGGTTTGTTTCTAGAACTGTACTTGAGTACTGGTGCCTCACCAGGTGACACAGTGCTAAAAGCACTTCCCTCTTCATTAGGGCATTTTAAAAAAGTCATATCTAACTTCAGCAAGCACCCAGTGACTGACTTGCTCCTGAGCTTAGAAGGGCTGTAGG
>NW_009952891.1:571417-583152 GCF_000747805.2 Chaetura pelagica | reverse complement strand
TGTTTCAAATACTCCTACATGTGCTTGTCTCATTCCTACTCCACCACAGTGGGTGTTTTGCTGAGTTTCAGAAGAGACTGGAGCCCTTCTTGGAACTATAGCAACAGGAGGGGGATACTCCTCCTCCTGGCTGCCTTTTCCCCTCCCTCTAGTACAGACTCCTGAAGAACTCTCTCCCAGCCAGCCTTCTTCTTACCCAAACAGGCGGCTTCCCCAAGGTCCCCAGTCATACATTTCCTTCTCCAAGCCAGCACTGAGAGGAACAAACTGGGAAGCAGAAGGTAACCATAGAAATGTAACATCAAAACAGCCCCTGGGGAGGCTCAGTTAGCTCAAGTTGTGCTGCTGCTTATAGAAGAGAAGCAAGCAACTTGTCAAGGCTCAGCACTACAAATCAGGGAACCAGTTCTATCTCCTAGACCCTCCTTTCCAGCTGGGATCTCACTGCACAGCTACTGCTGTCACCTGCCAACAGCCCCTGGGAACAGGGCGGGACACCGGCTGCCAACCCCAGACCTGCCGCGCTCCTGCTGGCTCTAAGGGACGGGCAGGCTCCCTGCCGTGCCAAGGACTTCCCCGGAAGCACTGGTGTCAGGAATACCTACTTGTGTTTTGAACTCCTGTCTCTGGAACCCCTCCGGTGCCCTCTGCTGTGGCTGCGGGAACGGCTCCGGTGCCGCCTGTGTCGGTCCCGGGACCTGGAGCGCGACTTGCGCCGCTCGCGGGAGCCTGACCTGGAGCGCCGCCGCCTCCGCTCCCGGGACCGGGATCTGCAAAGGACACGCACTGCCTCAGACCTCAGGGGATGGGCACAGACACCCCCAGCCCTCTACACCCCCAGCCCACCCCTCAGGCATTCCCAAGGGAAAACCCATCCAGAGCCCCAGCACCGCTCCCCCCGCGGGCAGGTCACCTCCCAGGCCTCGCTCTACCAGTGGGTAACCTTGGTTTGCTGGGAAGCTTAGGTAAAAAATCATGTACCAAGGATTAGCAGAGCTTACCAACCCATCCTCAGCCTGTGTCTGCTGTGTCAGCAGAAAGGCCCAGGTAAGGGGCATGTGAAATGACTGAAGCCCTGCAGTACTCTGAACCTGCTGCCCTTCAGAAGCAGAACTGTTTAAATCTGCTCTGGAAACAAAACACAGGGTGTCAATGTGTATGGAGAGCAGCAGAGAGAAAGAGCTCCAGGTATGTGAGCAAGCTCTGCAGAGGTGGGGGGGGGTCTGACCTTCAATCTGTTTTTACATCTGAGGTGTTATGTATCTAACAGATACATCTCAGACATTAAAAATAGGGAAGTGTGTTAGTGATGACTGAAAAAGGCATCGGGTACATTTAGGCTTGTACTCAGGAGCACACAGCACCATTTGCTTCCCAGCCCAATGGGTGCCATCAACTCTCAGAGCACCACTGAAGTGCCCCAGCAGCAATTCCCACTTCCTTCAGGGAGCAGAACAAAAGAGGCTGGAGCACTGAGGGAACTCCATTTGGGAATCATAGAAACACAGACTGGTTTGGGTTGGAAGGGACCTTAAAGATCATCCAGTTCCAATCCCCCTGCATGGGCAGGGACACCTCCCACCAGCCCAGGTTGCTCCAAGCCCATCCAACCTGCCCCTCCAGGGAGGGGGCATCCAGCACCTCCCTAGGCAACCTGTTTCTGGAGACCTAGGAAAAAACACAGCAGCTGGACAGAAACTGGGAGAACTGGAGAACTCTCCACTCACCTTCGACGATCTCTATTTCTTGATCCAGACCTAGGAGGAAGAGGAGAAAGAAAAGCTGAAGGTGTGATACAGTCAGTGCTCATTAGAACCTGTTCACCCTGGCAGCCCTGCACAGGAACTCAACAATAGTTGAGTGTCTCACCACCCTCACAGTGAAAAATTTCTTCCTAATAACTAAGCTCATTCTCCCCTCTTTCAGTTAAATAACCATGTCATAATTCTTTCAACTCAGCCATCACTTAAAACACCATTCCTTGTGAAAAACACACCCTCCCTTTTCCTCTACAGTCACATTTCCAAGCCAACCTACACCAAAACTTCACACATTGTCTAAACAGCCTCATTTTTTGCTTTAATTGAGAATTGGCTGATCTCATTTAGTGGCTTAGAGAACCACACTGGTCACTGCTGCCACCCCACTGTGTCCAGACTCAGGGGGGTGTTCAGGGCCACAGCCCCAAAGCTGACAGGGGATGGGGCTGAAAGCTACAACATTTAAAAAGCAATAGAGAAGCATCTATTTCAATAAGATCATTTAAAACCATGCCTGGATAAGACAAGATTAAAAGAATGTGCAGTGACATTCCTTCACAATGAGATGGGATTGTTCAATCATGGTGGAATGGAAAAAAAAACCCCAACATTTAGAAAGGAATTTGGGTAGGACTGTAAACAAGGTGGAGCTCAGGCAAATGAACCACGTGCTGAGGCAACACACAAGAGCAGCAGGGGAAGGAAAAGCTGACAAACCAGGAGAGCAAGAACCACAACACCTCCCTTTTCATCTAACAACCTGAAGGAACAGCAGGGCCTCTTGGGGATGTCTGGCAGGCAACTGAATTGTTCTGGTGGTTGTAATTAGTCCAAGTTCTTAATGTTGTTCTCCTCCTGATCACTTAATTCCAAATCACTGGTGCACACCTCCAAACAAAGCCATTCCACATCTCCTGAAAAGCCTGGCTGCCCTTCCATGCCTATGATCTGAGCAGGAGTTTGCACAGTAAACTCTGGATAATCACTCCCTGGTGCTAGATTTCCAAATCCAGGAAGCACCCAACACAACAGCCCTTCCCTCACAAGCCTGGATCAGGGTACAGCAGGAGACAGTCAAGTTTGCTGCCCAGAAGAGTGAGAGGCTGAGTGTGTTTTGTTCTCTTCTTTCTCCCTCCATCACAGAGACCATGTGCTGTGTTTCACAACCTGTTTTGTCCAACTGACTACAAAGGAAATCCACAGGGTGGCAACTCCACCCAGACCTGTTTGCTGGTGCACTTGGGAAGCAAACACCAAGGTCTGCACTTCCAAGTACATTTCCTCTCCACAGAATTCCAGTCTTAGGAGATTACTGGGTAGCCCACAGTCATGAACACCACCAAAGGAACCTGTGTTTATTTACTACTAGGGGTGACAACCCAGTTCACTCATTCCTATGCAGAAATCACAGCTGAGTTGGCAAATGAATAACACCTGTGAGAGGCAGTTTCACAAGTGAGTCTGCAGGTTTCCACAGTATGTCACAGGGCCTGCAAGTCACCAAGGACTTCTCCAAGTACTCGTTCTCTGACTAAGGAACACCATGAGAATGGTGCCTTTGAAGATATGGCAAGAGGAGATAAGAAGGAAATGTGCTTTCTGTGGTTCCTTCAAGCATCAAGCTCTGGGTAAGAGGCTGTCTGAAAGGCAGCAGAAGTCTTTGTTGAGTTTTTGATGGAAAAATGCCCCTGCAAGCACAGATTTGCAGAGCTCCTGGTGGGTAAGGTGCAGAGGAATGGAAAAATCTGGGCTCTAAGCTCAGTTCTGACACTGGGAAAACTATTTCCCTTCCCTGGATCATGTGGAGAGGCAAATAATTTGACCCCCCCCATGTGGCTCCTCTCCTGGCTCCTTCATAACAAGCTTATCTTGGGCAACCTAAGAGAGAAGCAGAGGAATTCCTCCATATGGAGCAGGAGCCAAGGCTGGCCAAAGTCTAAGGAGTGCCACATAGGGAGCCAGGAAGATCTCAGACTTCAGGCCAACTCAATGCAGTCCTCAAACCCTTCATATTTAAAGCATCAAATAAACATTCAGAAGCAGCCTCATCAGATGCACACCTGTATTGAACTACTTGTGAACACAGGAGGCTCCTGGACTCTAAAGAACTGAGGATTTGTTGATTAATTTTTATTCTAAACTTGAAAAACAAACCCTCAGAACTGCCACAGGAGGAAGCAAGCCAGCATTCTGGGGAAATGGAGACCAACTAAGAGATCCATAGAGCTCTGAAGGCAACTCAGCTGAGCAATTTTTACGCAGGAAGGACCTGCAGGAAGGAGGCATATATGGTCACAATCACCAGAAGCAGCTACTCCTCAGGATCCCTTGGATCCCCAGGAATGTTTTCCAAAGCTGTGCCTCACTGTTTCTATAGAAAAGTTTCTGAGCAGAGACAGCCCATCATCTGGCTCATGATTGCAGCTCCATCCTGCTGTCACCTCCTAGCCTAGATGTGAGGAGGGATGTCTGGGGAATTTTTGCATGACTGGTGCCATTTGAGCAGACCAAGCACTCACTCATCAAGCCTTCCCACTCAGATTACTTGGATGAGGGCATTTTGTCCAGATTCAGATTCCTAAGGACAGGGAATACAAGACCAATATAAGCCTGAAGACTCCAGAGAGCTCACATCTTGGAGACACATGGAGGTTAAAACAACACACAGACAATCACTCGAGGGTGGGGGAGTTGTGCTTTTGTTTGCAACTCTAATTGAATGTCAAGGTGCCCACACAGCATCCAGACCACATCCAACAACTGCTCCTGCAGCAAATGCTGCCTTCCTGCAATGCTCAGGTACAAGCAATCAGAACATATCAAAGCCAACTCCCCAAGCCAGTGATCAGCCTCCCCTTACCGTCTGCCCATCCTCTCCTCTCGCTCTCTCTCCTCTCTCCGTCTCAAACGATCCTGGTTTCTCTTCTCTTGCTTTTCTGCCACTGTTTTCTAGAAAAAAACCCAAAAGTTCACATTGTGTTTCAGCCACACAGTTAACAGGTCAGAGAGACCTGCAGAGAGACTGTTCAGGCAGTAAGACAAAGAACCATTTAACTGTGTTTTCTGCATCAGCCAAGATCTCGAGCCAGGTTCTCACTTCCCTCACAACTTCACCATTACCCCTCAGTGCCAGAAATGCCACCCTCTGCCTTCAGTGCTTGTGCTCTGAGGGACAAGCCCCACAGACTTTGGGGCAAGGGACTGCCTCATCCCAAGCACACACAGCACAATCAAGCAGGGCTCTCTGAGGGACAAGCCCCACAGACTTTGGGGCAAAGGACTGCCTTACCCCAAGCACGCACAGCACAATCAAGCAGGGCTCTGGCCTCAGGCCAACCATCAGTGGAGGCACTGACCTCAACATGCTGCCTGGTGAATACAGAATCACCACTGCTGCTTGAGCAGGCTCAGTCTGCCTGTGAGCAAGGCCAGCAATTCCATGACAAACCACTCCAGAAAACTTGTGATCACTTCAGCTACTTAAGATCTTCCTCACTAACAGCACTATGTGAAACTTGCAGTTCAAGCACTTCTTTAGGAGGTCTGGAAGTACTTTTTGATAGTAAAAAAAAAACCCCAGAGTGACCAACCTCATCCAAAGCTATGAGAAGTAGCAATAGTACAGTCATGTGCATTTAAAGAAGAAATGACAGCAGCACTCTGGTTGGACTAATTCTGGGGGGATTTAGTTACCCAGGAACTATAGACCACAGGAAGCTCCACTGGAAGTTTCAAGGATCAGAAATTTCTGATTCTACACTATGCAACTCACCCAAATCCTGTGTATATTGAATAAAAGAGCTGAACATCTTCAGAACTACAAGGGGAAGGTTTAAAAGAGCCAAGATTACCCTCAGCTGATCCAGCTTCTCACGAATCTGAATGAAACCCAAGTGTAATTTGCCTCCAAAGTGGTCAGCAAGACGTCGGTCGTTGTCATGGAGCCCCAGATATGCTGAACAAACTTCACACACACGCAGCTTCTGCTGCTGGAAACTGGAGGCAGGCATGGAATTCCTGTATTCTTCCTAAGGGGAGGCAAAAAAAAAACCCAGGCAAATGTCAGGGAAGCCTTACATAGTCATAACCCTCCAGGGAAACCTCTGGAAAAAGCTGCTCTGCCCTTTCAGGGATGATAAAAGCAGCCTCAGGATCAAGGAGGTGCTGTATCTGAGCCCAGCCAACCTGACAGGTCATCCCTGCAAGTGACTGGTGACCAAGTATTGCAGAGGGCAAATCCCCCACCCACCCCAGTTTTCTTCACTAGATGAAAGTTTCTACCAAGCTTTTCTTCATCTACCACAGTACTCTGCTTGCTAGAAGGGGATGGAACATGGGGAAAGAGGTGGGAACCACCCAGCCCTTTGTCACACACTCAGCCCAGCCCAGGTTCCTGTTCCAAACCCCAGGAGATCCAAGGCCATACCTCTGCCTCTTTCTTTTTTGCTCTGACTTTCTCCACTTCCATCAGGATCTTTTGAGACTCATCAACATTTCCTTCAGCTCCCAGCTGTTCAGCTTTAGCTAGCAGCTTTCCAATGTCTTCATTCAACTCATGGACTTTCTCTGCCTAAAAAGAATGGGTAGTTTTTAGTGAGACAGGAAAACCTGCTAAAACTTGCAGGGTAACTTTCTCTTTTCCCCTAAAAAAAAAAAATATTGCTTAACAAAAGTAGTTGTTGGAAGGTGACCTTAAATGTCCAAAAGTCAAAGGAGTCCTATCAGAAAGGGATTGGTGGGCCAAGTACAGGCAATGCAGTCACAGGCATGTAGTAAAGAGAAAATATGGACAGAGAAGGGGCATCATCAGTTCTTCTGCAAACACTGGCACATGTCTGGCTTACAGGACAGGACCCACCAAACCAGCTTCAGAAATGTTTTGGATTGTCTGGATGAAGCTCCCAAAGAGGAAGCTCCATGAGTGTTTATAAGCAAAAAGACAACAATAATGGGATGGGTTTACTATTCTTAAATTATGATATTAACATTGAATAGTGGGGGGAAACCAATCCTTCATTGCCCAGCTAAACCAACCTACTTCAGAGTTCATGTTTTATGCCACCACAGGTCTCTAGACCTTTAAGTTTGTCACAAGAATGGTGAGAGAAGCACTGGAGGTGGATGGGTGGAATCCACAGAGTCCACGTGGAACCTCACTTCCCAGTGTCACAGCCAGGAGAGCACCAGTGCCCTTGCCCAGACTCGTAGCACCAAGGTTTAATGGGGACAATACCTTTGCAGACACTTCAGCACTGATCTCCTCCTGTGTCTCAGCCAGGCGTTTCTTGGCCAGTTCTGTTCTCCTGTCACACTCTGCAATGAAGGATTCCAGGTGATCCATGGCCTGCATGTTCAGACAAAGAATGGTGAATAAAAATGCTCCCCATGCCCAGCCTAGCTCTGACAGCCAACAGCTAGCTGGGGCAATCCCTGTAAAATGCACAAGCACCCTCAAGAACAGATGCCTTGAGGGAAAAAAAATAAAAATGACACTTTGCAGAACAAATAAAATTGGATCCCTGATCTTCAGTCCATCATCTGCCCAGAACCTGACACAGTTCCTTTGCTGTGACACACAACAGAGTGCTCACATGAAGGCTGGAGCTTCCAAGGAACAAGCAACAGGTGCAGAGACAAATGTACTGGAATAATACAAAAAAGGAAGGCAGAGTGGTTCTTCCACTTGATCTGTTCCATCCCAGAAAGCTCAATCTGGCCAAAGCAAAACCACAGAGCAGAAGGCTTTTAATGTCAAACCTCCTTCTGGGACAGGCCACCAGGTTACAATGACCTGGTATAGAGCAGCAGGTGTGGGATGCAAGGAATGCCAGAGGAGCCTCCCAGGTAGCTGGGCCATAATTACTTTTACAAATTGAAGCCAGCATTCAGGAAGGGGCACATTCTTGCCATAACACATCAGGCAATGCAGCTGAAATGCCCACCGAGTTCTACTGTTCAGTCAAACAGCTTCAAGAGGCAGTTTCCACAAAAGCAGTCAAGATTTCTCCATACTCACATCCAGCTCAAAAAACAGGTCTCTCTCTTTACTTGCAATCTCATAATCTGCTCGCAGTGCCAAGTCATGGATCTTTGTACATTCTCCCAGGTCCATTCGCTAGTGAAAAGAACAAGAAAAATCAATGCAAGAATCCTCTCCATGATTGCAACAAGCAGCAGATATTAATTCTTGCCAACTCTACAACAACATTAAAACACCCCAAATGTTTCATGTTCAGTCTTCCTCCTGCTCTAGGTCACAGCACAGCCTTGGAGCTGGCAGGGAGCTGGGAAGGTGCAGCACACTGCAGTAGTTACTCCTTCAACAAGAACCAACTCCAAATGTCTCCCAGATGGAGCTGCAGCACAGCAGAACATGCAGCTTTGGGCCCTGTTCAAAGCTCCCCTGGAAAAGCACATCTGTGTGAGCACCAGCCTCAGTGATGGCCCCAAAGACACCAGAAGATAGACAGAATGCTGCCTGCAAAGAACCTGGGGAGTTGAGAGGGACAAGGGGTATGGGCTGCAGAAAGGCACAAACCCACGCTCAGCAAACTGGTAATTCCACAGCTCAGCCCTTCCCACACCCAGCTGGGGCCTGGGATTCTAAACCCTGCCCAGCAAAGCTCCAGCTAATGAGACTTCTCGGAAGCATCTCCTCTCCCAGGCAGCCCTGACTTGCTTGCTGCCCTTCACTCCCACTGCAGTCAATGCTATTTGCATTTATCTTCCCCAACCTCACAGTTCACAGCCACAGGAACCACAGTTCATTCTGCTCTCAAAACATGGAAGCTGCATTTTGACATTATCAGGAAGTAACAGAGACCATTTCTCCTCTTCATGAAGTAGAAAAAGAAGATGCCATTTCAAAAGCCAAAAGAATAAAAGGCCCAAGTGTGAGCAACAGTACAAATGGCAGGGTACCCATCATCATATGGAACATTCCAGCCATCCTCTGCTCTCCCAGTCACCACCAGTCCCAAGGAACTCCAGCCTGAACACAGCACCACAGGTGTCAGAAAAAGCTGAATGCAGCTAAACCAGGATCAACAGAGAAGAATCCCTGGGGAACATCACAAACTAGAGCTGGAAGACACACCCATGTGAGGCAGTGCAGTGGGACAGCAGCACTGGAAGTGTTTAGAATGAAGCAAAGCAAGCTCTACCAGGTAATGCTCTGGGTTTCAGAAGTTACATCTGTTATTAGCTTTTCTTTTTTAAACAAAGAAAACAAATTCTGGATGACTTGTCAGCATTTAGTCTTCCTCATTTTGGTCAGATTTACCAGAAACAGGAGGTCACAGCCAGCAGGCTACAAAAACAAACCCTGTATCCAGGAATAGTCCTGCTGAGCTCTCTAATGGGAAAAATTTAATGCCTACAAAAAAAAAAAAAAAAAGAGCTTAATCATGTTAAATCTTCAGGCAAGCTTATTCAAAGAACACTAGTGAGCTACTGTTATCTTCCTACAGCAATAACTTCCCATGATGGGACTTCAATCTTTTATTCTTATGGATATTCTACTGAGATTCCTTCCCAACATAGGGGAAAAAAAGTCATGGTATTGGATGGGATTGTCTGGGATTGTAAGGATTCTTATCTGAACTCCTCTTGCAAGCTGAGCCACTAGGTCCAGAGAATGGGCTCCAACTCGTGGTGAGACATTGGATCAGGTTGCCCAGGGAAGCTGTGGCTGCCCCATCCCTGGCAGTGTTGAAGGGCAGGTTGGATGGGGCTTGGAGCAACCTGGGCTGGTGGGAGGTGTCCCTGCCCATGCAGGGGGTTGGATCTAGATGGTCTTTAAGGTCCCTTCCAATCCAAACCATTCTATGATTCCATGGTGACACCATGCTTTGTATTCCTCAATACAGACAACAAATCCCTCAGCCTCTGGGGGAGAAGGTTCAGGTCTCATCAGCACACACACCAAGTCTTGCTCTGTGTCCTTGGAGATGACCAAGGTGCAAGGAGATTTTTCACAGGTATTGCTCACCTCAGGTAAGAGCACAGGCCCTCCTGCCTCACAGAACCCTCTTATCTCAGAGAGGCCTGTCCTCAAACCCTCACCCTTTCCTGCAGGGATGGTGACTTGGTCCAATCAACACCCATGGCTGGTTTATAATCCATTTGGGACAGGAAACCAGCAGAGCCCAAAGCCTGAACTCTCCATACACACCAAGATGTAATACATTTCAATGCCACACTGTCTGAGCAATCCACATTCTGAGGTACCACTGATGATCTTCACTAAACTGCTAACTCACCAGGAAGTCTATTCCCATTAGGAAGGCTCTTTAATAGCAATCAGAGCTGCAGTTTCACCCCAGTCAAAAAGGAAAGGCACAGCCAGCCACAAAAAGATTCTGCAACCTGCAGATTTCAGCTCACTGTTCTCTCCCAGTGGGGGATGCAGTTAATTCCCTGAATATCATTTCCAAGCTTAGTTGTACCTGGGCAGCTTTCAGACTCATCTGTCCAATTATTAGTGGAGTTAAATTTCAGGATTATCATCTGATGCCACCTCTGAGGATGCTCCAGCACTTCCACTGACAGAAATACACCTACCATCAGCTGCAGAGCTAACTCAGAGCAGGCCAAGTGCAGGATAACATGGACATAATAAACTAACTTGTGTTGTCTCAGAATTTTCCTCCTTTCCCAAGGAGGGAAATGTATTTATCTTACTTAGTGAAAAGTTCAGACAAGTTTCTGGGGCCAAAGGCTCTTATAACCAGGAACAGGGGCCCACCTAAGCCCACCAGCACACCTTCTGCAGCTCTCAGAAATACCCCAGAGCTTCACTCACAGCCTGGGCTCCTTCCTTTACTCCACATCAGTGGATGGGACTGCACCACATGTCACTGAGCATAGCTACCCAAGGGATTCAGCTTCCCCCTCCCATCTCCAATCAGCCCCCTATTAAAGGAATATCCACACACAAGTGCAGGATGCAGCAGTAGCAATGCCTTTGGGGGAGGATACAACATAACCAGCACCAGAAAACATGAGGCATCTGTTTCAAGTTTCCCAAAAGATTCAAGGTCCTGATTTCTGCAATGAAACACATCCAGAGATGGACACTGCCCCATCGAGCTGAAGCTGGTTCATCCACACAGGTCTTCCCAAAATGGAGCACACGAAGCTGCCAGTGAACTTGACAGGGATCACGAGGAATGGCTGCACATCCCAGATGAGTTTCATGCTGTGCTGATGGTGCTGGCAGCCCCAAGTGCTGTTCCTGTTTCATCATGTGTCTCCTCAACACAGATCTGTAGCACCAATACTTCTTGCCCTCAAGAACCTGCTGACAGCAGTGCAGAGAGCTCCACAGCCACTTAAAGGCCACCACAAGATCTGAATGATCCACAAGATCCAGACCCTTCCCTCCTGCTCCCATGTGAAATTTCTGGGCACAAATTCCACAGCAAGAGGGAAGAGACAACTCGATACAGACAAAGCACAACAGAAGCAAGAGAAACAGATTTACCAATGTGCTTCTCTACCCCAGAGTCTTGCAACTCACCTGAGCACCTCAGACTTCCTCTGTGCTTTGGCACTAGATCCAACAGTCACACACATCCCTTCAATCAATCCCTTTGCCTCACCTTTTACCTTCTTCCTGGGAACGTGCCAGAAGAGGTAGAAGGCAGCTTGCACCTTCAAACCACCCAAATTTGGGCCCCAAAAAACTGCTGTGAGTCACAGGTCATAAAATACAGTGACCTGTATGAAGGATGGAGGTGGGATTTATGCAGCTGTACCATTCTGAAATGGAAGGGAGGTGAGATGGAGGCTGACAGAGCAATCAGCAGAAAACACATCTGTGCTGCAAATGAATAAAAAACAAACATACAAAGATATCTAGAGCTTGGGATTCAAATTTCAACCTTACTCTGCAATAGCAGCCAATGAGAAGCTGAAGTCTGAGTGCCTGGAGCAGAGGCAGCTTTTGCTGAAGCTCTTTCCAGCAGCTGCTGC
>NW_009952891.1:568615-571351 GCF_000747805.2 Chaetura pelagica | reverse complement strand
AGCAACAGCAGGGAAGAAAGGAGAGCCAGCCCTGCCAGCCCCTCTGCTGGCAGCCCATGGAGTCAATCCCAGCTCTTGGAATGACAGCTAGGAATAACAATGGTATCTAAACAAGCTGCTGAAGCGGATGGACAATGTGAAACACCACGGTGTTTACTGTCAACCAGTGAGGGTGCAGATGGACTCCAAACACCGGTGCCCAGCTCCATCCCGCAACTCTGTAGCACAGCAGCAGCTCCAACAGACACAGATTTCCTTGGAAGGCTGGGCTGCACTTTTCATCTGGGCACAAAAACTGAGTCTTTACTTCTCTAGAGCTGGCTGTGAAAGTCCAGCATCACCTTTTGCTCTCAGAGAGCATGAGAACCAAACTTGTGAAAGCTGGCCAGCTGTCCCCAGAGGGCAGCAGCCAAGGACCTGACCCAGCTGTCCCAAACCAGTCAGGCAGAGTGACATTCTGCTCAGAGCAACCAACTCTATAGTCAAAGTCGGCCTGAGCTACCACTGCCACACCAACCATGGAAAAGGGGAACATCACGTGGTAGGAGAGAGGAGATGGAAAAACTCCAAGGGTTAAGGGTTATTGCAGCTGGTAAGACAAAACTTGCCATACTGAAGATGCAACTAGAGCACCCAGGAGAGCCAGCTAGCTATGGTCTTGCAACCTGTGGAGGTTATAGAATCATAGAATGGTTAAGGTTGGAAGGGACTTTAAAGATGAGTCCCTTCCAACCTTAACCATTCTATGATTCTATAACCTCCACAGGACAAGTTTCAGGCCCTAACCACTCCAAACTGCTAAAAGAGAAATAATCTTGCAACTTCTTAGGGGATTATGAGAGAAAAGAACATGACAAGTGAATTGTGAGAGCTCCTGACTTCAGTGGTTCCACAGGACAGGTCACAGAAACTGAAACTAGAAGAGTGACTGCTCCTTGGGCACTGAAAGCCTCATCTCCCACTGTGCTGAGATAAGACCAGAAGTGTTGTGAAAACATCTGCCTCACCAGAATGTCTGATCACAGGGAATATAGACTTACTGTGCCAGCCAGGATATCATGAGGACAGCAATCCAAAAGGTGGCTCTTGCAAACACGATCGTCTGTAAACTTCACCCTTTGTCTGGTTTCATCTCCTGAAATTCATTTGTGGTTTGAAAGAAGGAGACATTAGAATGAGATTGATAAAAGGAGACGTCGATACCATCATTTTGCTTCAAAATGCAGATTAAAAGACTTGATGTTCCTGCTCCCCAATATTACTCCAAAAATAAATCAAAAAAAGCTCAAAGGATAACAGGATATTCTGGAACACTGATAATTGGCAACAAACACTATTTTAGCATTTACTCCTCCAGCACACCATGTTAAACACAGTGTTGGGTGAGCCAAGTAACATCCAAGGCCTGTCATCCATATAAAGAGACAGCAGAGCCAGAAGAGGGGAAAAAAAGGAGACAGACAATCTGGCTCCCAGCCAAAACCTTTTCATTTTCCCCCCCTCCTCCTTTTTTTACTGTCAGGAAGGGGCAAGACCTACCAAAACCCAGGTTATTGGAAGGCCACAAAGCACAAAACAGGGTTTTGCTGGCCAGTTTTTCTAGGCTATTTGCTCATCTGGCTAATTAAGACCTGGGTCCATTTGGTTTGAAACCCAAGCAGGCAGTGCTTGAGTTTCCAAGGCCGTGCAAAAGCCAGATCTTGTCAGTCTTGGCCTGGAACAGTTTGTTTCCCACCCACATCCCACCCTCAGGAGACATTTTACACTCAGGAGCCACTTAAAAAAAAACCAGACAGTATTCAGAAAAGCAACAAAAGAACAGAAAAAGAAACAAAGTTAGTCAATACTCCAACACATACTATACCCATCTGCATTCTTCAAGACCTCAGCTGCAGAATTTTATGCCCACTGTTGAAAAGTTTTTAAAGGCAAAGCTTTCTTGCCCACACCTGCAGTAAGGAAGTCAGGGGAATGATACATCAAAGTCAAGGCAAAGTGGTAATGGTGACAATTTTAAAGCCCATCTGTGTATATGACACAGGTCTGGGTAATACTAAAGTATGAATAGAGTTTAGGATTTGCAAGCATCCAGGAATAATGTTGTGTCTACTGAAAATGGCTTGTTGGTTTTGTTGGTTCTTAATTTATTTCTTTCTAAGCTACACTTTTAAAGTTACTCGTGAAAAATAAAAAAAAAACAAACACTTTTTTGTTTTGTTTTTGTTATAACAGCTTTAAAAATGGGTTTGTGACTCACGGCTCGATGAACATGAGGCTTTTCTGCAACTCCCTTGCAGATTGATGTAGGCAGGCAAAGATACACTGAACCTTTATAAATAAAATAGAGGGGCCACAATTGTTCAGTTTGTATGAAATAAAAAGATGGGAAGCAATTCAACAGCAACTCAACACACGAAATAAAAAAAAAAAAAGAGAGAGAAAGAAAAGCACTTATTCACTGAAACAAAGTGCTAAGTACCTGAATGTGCCAAGGGGGGGGGTAAGCACTGAGCGGGTGGCAGGAGGGAGAAACAAACCGCAGCGGTTTTGCACAGGTTGTCATATTTCTTGGACAACAACTAGAGCGGCCGGCTCCTGCAGGCACACACACCTACCTACCTACCTCCCTACCGACCGACCGACCGACCGACCTACCTCCCGCCTCCGCGCGGCCTGGCCACGGAGCCTGCCCCACCGCCTCTCCTCCCCGGCCCGGCCGCCTCCTAGGGCCGAGCC
>NW_009952891.1:560919-563647 GCF_000747805.2 Chaetura pelagica | reverse complement strand
GAAGGGGGCGGGAACGGGGAAGGGGGAATGGGGAGCAGGGAATGGGGAATGAGGAATGGGGAGGAGAATGGGGGATGGGAATGGGGAGGGGGGAATGGGGCGGGAATGGGGAATGGGGAATAGGGAACGGGGAATGAGGAATGGGGAGGGGAATGGGGGATGGGGAGCAGAGCGGTCTGTTCTCGCAGGGAACAAACGATGCGTCTTCAGGTTGCACCAGGGGAGGTTTGGATTGGATCTTGGGAACAGTTTCTGCCCCGCAGGGCTGCCCAGGGTGAAGTTCCCGTCCCTGGAAGGTTCAGCGGGTGTGTGGACGTGGTGCTGAGGGACGCGGGGCAGCGCTGGGGGAACGGCTGAACTTGGTGGTATTAAAGGTCTTTTCCAGTGGAAACGAGTCTGTGGTTGTATGTCAAGCCGGGCCACTCCACCCTAGCTGTGCCAGGCAGTGCCGAGCTGTGCCAGGCCGTGCTGAGCTGTGCCGTGCCAGCCCGTGCCGTGTTGAGCCTTGGGACCCACCTCAGCACCGGGGCAGCTCAGCTGGGGGTGCAGGATGCGCGGGACAGGGTGCTGGGGGGGCTCTGAGGGAGCAGGAGCTGTGGTCACCATGAGGGCAGGGAGGCAGCTCTGGAGCAGGGCTCTGGCTGTCCCCAAGCCAAACGATCCGTGTCCCAGCCTGTGAGTGTCCCCAGCACAGGTGGTGACAGGGTCTGGGTGCTGTCTCAGGCCCCCACCATCCTGTGCCCTCCAGCTGTCACTGCAACGACAGCCTGTCCGGGTCCCCCCGCCCCCCCTGTGACCCCAGCCACGCTGCGTGTCCCCAGCCCCCCCGCTGCCCCAGCCATCTGTGTCCCCTGGCCAGGCTCTGTACTACCCCAGATGACCTCTGGATAGAACCTCTGGCCACCACTGCCTCACCATGGTCACCATCCTCACTCACACGCTGAGCCCGCATGGCCAGAGTGGAGACACTGGGCACCCCAGCACCCCAGCCATGGTGACCAAGCTGACTTGGTGCTGTCCCCACTGCGGGGCTGGCTCAGCCACTTCCCACACAACATGTCCCCACCTCCGTGTCCCTGGGGCACCGCGTGGCAAGACCCACTGTCCCCAGACACCCAAACCCCACCCTGGGGAGCACAGCACCCCAAAACTGTCAACCCCAAACTCCTACTGTCCATGCCATCGGGGTCACGTCCTACAACTTCCAAAGGTTCCAAATCCCACCCTGGGGCTGGCCAGGGAGCCCCACACCCTCCTTGGGAGGGCGGAGATGAGGGGTCCGGACACACGTGGGGGCTGCAGGGCCCTTGGAGGGGACCCCACGGGGAGGTTTCACCCGCGGCAGCAGCGCCTGTTTGCAGAGGCATCGCTCGATACGCAGCGTGTCCTTCAGAAGATCCCTACTCCAGGAGTCAAAATAGCATGAAATTTAATTTTACGCCTATTTGACAAAGCTTGATTTCGCCTCCAATCAGCGGGGAGATAAGAGCCCTCGGCACAAGTGCGCGGGCAGTTTGGCAGCTGGGGCTGCCGATTTAATAGGTGAATTTACAGGAACAACACTTGAAAATCCCCTGGCTAGTGAACCATTAAGGTGAGCCCTGCCTTCCGTCCCCGCGTCCCTCCCCGCGCCGCTCTCCCGTTGCTGGGTGCTAAAGCAAACCCCGGCTCTGTTTACCGAGTCTACTATTACAATACAGCCACCAAATATTTGCCAGCCGGCAGCTCCCTGCTCCGCTATAAATACTTCCAGCCCAGGTGGAGGGACGGCGAGGGGGAGCGGCGCGGGAGCCTATGCATGGCTGGGCGGCCGCCCCGAGGTGAGTGCTGAGCCCTGGAACCCAGGCCATGACCTCCTGCCCCGCCGGGTGACGGGGGGGGGGGGCGGCGCGGGAGCCTATGCATGGCCGGGCGGCCGCCCCGAGGTGAGTGCTGAGCCCTGGAACCCAGGCCATGACCTCCTGCCCCGCCGGGGATGGGGGGTTTCTCTGGCTGAGGGTCCAGCAGGGGAGGCCGGTTCCATTCCTAGGGTGTTCCCGGGAGGCTGAGCCCCTGGGCAGCAGGGAGGGAGGTCCCCCAGGGGGATGGCACAAAGAGGAATGCATGGTGGTCCCAGGGGTGGCAGCGATGCTGGCTCAGGGTGGCTGGAGGGCTCAGCTCGCTGGCAAGAGCAGGATTTGTCCCCCAGTGTTTGACCCCCAAGACCCTCTCGGGGCTGTGGTGATGGCAGTGCCAGGCATGTGGGAGGGACGCCCGCAGTGAGGCAGGGCTGGGGACCCTGGGGCAAAGGCAGCATGAACTGCAGAGGGGCTTCAATCAACTCAGAAGAACCCAGCCCTGACCAGAGCCTGCCAGAGGGATGTGGGATCATGGCCAGGTTTTCCCTGTCACAGGGAAACCTGTGGGGACATTGCATGGGCAGGGCATGGGGCTGAGTGTTCTGGGGCTCAGCATGCAGCGTGGCAGGGACAGCTCGGCATCCAGGGTGGCAGGGACAGCTCAGCCCCATTCACCTCCATGTACAGCCCCAGGGTGACTGGGAACATCCTGCCGCCCTCCAGTTCTGGGGGATGTCCCTGCTACCTCATGGCTCAGAGGGATGTCGCCACTCCCCAACCTCCCATGGTTTGCCAGGGAATGTCCTGCCACCCCATGTTGCAGGGATCAGTGGGGACATCTCTGCTGCCCCAGATGCCATGACTTGGTGGGGATGTCCCCATTACCCCAC
>NW_009952891.1:559076-560806 GCF_000747805.2 Chaetura pelagica | reverse complement strand
GCGCCTGTTTGCAGAGGCATCGCTCGATACGCAGCGTGTCCTTCAGAAGATCCCTACTCCAGGAGTCAAAATAGCATGAAATTTAATTTTACGCCTATTTGACAAAGCTTGATTTCGCCTCCAATCAGCGGGGAGATAAGAGCCCTCGGCACAAGTGCGCGGGCAGTTTGGCAGCTGGGGCTGCCGATTTAATAGGTGAATTTACAGGAACAACACTTGAAAATCCCCTGGCTAGTGAACCATTAAGGTGAGCCCTGCCTTCCGTCCCCGCGTCCCTCCCCGCGCCGCTCTCCCGTTGCTGGGTGCTAAAGCAAACCCCGGCTCTGTTTACCGAGTCTACTATTACAATACAGCCACCAAATATTTGCCAGCCGGCAGCTCCCTGCTCCGCTATAAATACTTCCAGCCCAGGTGGAGGGACGGCGAGGGGGAGCGGCGCGGGAGCCTATGCATGGCCGGGCGGCCGCCCCGAGGTGAGTGCTGAGCCCTGGAACCCAGGCCATGACCTCCTGCCCTGCTGGGGATGGGGGGTTTCTCTGGCTGAGGGTCCAGCAGGGGAGGCCGGTTCCATTCCTAGGGTGTTCCCGGGAGGCTGAGCCCCTGGGCAGCAGGGAGGGAGGTCCCCCAGGGGGATGGCACAAAGAGGAATGCATGGTGGTCCCAGGGGTGGCAGCGATGCTGGCTCAGGGTGGCTGGAGGACTCAGCTCGCTGGCAAGAGCAGGATTTGTCCCCCAGTGTTTGACCCCCAAGACCCTCTCGGGGCTGTGGTGATGGCAGTGCCAGGCATGTGGGAGGGACGCCCGCAGTGAGGCAGGGCTGGGGACCCTGGGGCAAAGGCAGCATGAACTGCAGAGGGGCTTCAATCAACTCAGAAGAACCCAGCCCTGACCAGAGCCTGCCAGAGGGATGTGGGACCATGGCCAGGTTTTCCCTGTCACAGGGAAACCTGTGGGGACATTGCATGGGCAGGGCATGGGGCTGAGTGTTCTGGGGCTCAGCATGCAGCGTGGCAGGGACAGCTCAGCATCCAGGGTGTCAGGGACAGCTCAGCCCCATTCACCTCCATGTACAGCCCCAGGGTGACTGGGAACATCCTGCCACCCTCCAGTTCTGGGGGACGTCCCTGCTACCTCATGGCTCAGAGGGATGTCGCCACTCCCCAACCTCCCATGGTTTGCCAGGGAATGTCCTGCCACCCCATGTTGCAGGGATCAGTGGGGACATCTCTGCTGCCCCAGATGCCATGACTTGGTGGGGATGTCCCCATTACCCCACGTCTTGGTGGGGGCATCCCTGATGCCCTACGTCCCATGGCTTCGCAGGATGACATCCCTGCTGCATGATGTCCCAGGGCTCAGTGAGGAAGTCCCTGCTGCCCCACGTCCCACGGGGCATATTCCCACTGCCCCGTGTCCCACGGCTTGGCGGGGACATTCCCACTGCCCCACGTCCCATAGCTTGTGGGGGATGTCCCTGCAGCTTCCCCATGACCACGGTACAGTCCCCCTGCTGCCTCCGGGCCAAGTGCCCCTGCAGGCAGCAGCTCAGGGAGGGTGCCATGGTGCTGTCCCTGCCCGCAGGGTGAGGCCAGGCCCCGGGGTGCCCCTGTGCACTGACATGGCTGCGGGGGTCATCCGGCCCCTGCCCGAGCTGCGCCTGCCCTCGCCCTTCCCGCACGGCCTCCTGCCCACGCGCCCCGAGCCCGGCTGCCCCGACCCCTCCGAGGAGG
>NW_009952891.1:557397-558323 GCF_000747805.2 Chaetura pelagica | reverse complement strand
GCCCCTTCTCGCGCCGCCGCCGGGGCAAGGGGCCCCGCGGGCCCTCCCAGCGCGCCCGGTTGCCAGTCCCCGCCACCACGGGTACCCACTGTCCCCCACGGCTCTCCTGCCCCACAGCTGTGCCAGGGAACTGGACCCACACAGCCCTGGGAGGGCAGCCAGCCCTTCCCTACGGCCTCACCCCTGGACCAGGCTCCCAGCAGAGCCCACAGGCAGAGGCAGTCCCTGCTCCATGGCCGCTCTTTGTCGGCCTTAAAAGGGAAAAGCCCCCCCCCCTCCAGCCCTACCAGGGGCTGAGGAAGGTCTGGGGGCCTTGGCCTCCTCCCCTGGATCCCCCCCAGCTTGTGCCCTCCCAGCCCAGCAGTGGGGAGGGGGCTTGGACAAGCATGATGCTGAGCCTGGGCAGGAAGAAAGGGGCAGCACCACAATAAAAGTACAAACAGGCTTTATTTGAGCACAGTATCCCGCAGTCAAAAGCCCCCCCCCAGGCACCAGATTGCCCCTGCCCAAGCAAGGAGGGGGCAGCCCCAAGCCAGGGCAGAGTGAGGAGTGAGGGTGGTGGGAGATGGGAGAGGAGCCAGGGCTGGAACCCTCCTCATTGCCCATGGGAGTTCAGGCTCTGCTTCCCTCCCCCTGGCCAGATCTGGGGCTGCGGGTGAGTTTTGGGGTGCCTGGCAGGGCCCAGGCTGCTGGGAAGGGTCAGAAAAAGCTGCAGCAAGTGCAGAAAAACACCCAGGGTGACTCTGGACCCCAGCAGGGGCAGAGGGAGCAGCAATGGTGGGAGGAGGGCAGGAGTGGCATAGGGGCATGAACCAGGGCCACCAGCTGCAGGACTAACAGTGCCCCAGAGCAGGTCGCTCTCCCCTCCCTGCTCCAAAGCCCAGAGGTGTCTCCCCACATGCAGGTTGGGGTCAGAGTGGCCAAGG
>NW_009952891.1:556272-557350 GCF_000747805.2 Chaetura pelagica | reverse complement strand
GCACAGCTGAGCAGGGCACAGCCCCCTTCTCCAGCCAGAGGTGCAAAGAAGCAAGTACCTGCCCCAGGGTTCAGCCTGACCCAGTCAGGAGCAGCACAGGGCAGGTGGGACGAGGCTCTGGGAGCAGAAAGGAGTCTCACCACGTCCCCTCCACTCCCCAAACAGGTCCTGCAGCAGGGGTCAGGGCAGGGCTAGGTCCTGGACAGCCTAAGTTGGGTGGATGAGGTGACGAGGCCACGTGCCATGGCAGAGGGACTGTGTCCAGCTCAGCCCAGTGAGGCACAAACCAGCCTTCACCCCACCCTCAAGGGGAGCCTACACCAGGAGCTAATGGATCCAAGGGTGTGTTTTGATCCCTTGGGGAAGCAGAGGAAGGGGGAGAAGAGGAGGCAGTAGATGTGGGAAGGCAGCAATGGGCAGAAAAACTGGGGCAGGAGAGCTGTGATGGTGCTCCAGGCACCATGATGCCTGCCCAGTCTGGCCCAGTCCTTCCCCACCTCCCACAAAAGGGGGTCCCCAGCTCCGAGGGGCTGGGGCACATCTCTGCTGGGCAGAGCCACCCCACGTCACGTCTGTGCCAGCGACAGCTCCTCCAGACCTTCCTTCCCCAGCCGGTACCTGGCGAGGTCCTTGCGGGTGACCATGCCCACCACCTGCAGGGAAGGGGACAGGGTACAGCCCCGGGCTGGGACAGTGCCCAGCGTGTGCCCCTCACCGAGGAGCCCAGGCTGCAGGGACTCACCTCGTTGCGATTGTCCACGACCACCAAGTGCCGCAGCCCCAGGGCCCGGAACAGCTTGAACACCCGCGGCAGAGACGCCTCCTGCAGGGCAGCGCGGGGCCAGGTGGGCTCAGCACCCCCAGCCTGCACCCCTCACCCACCCACCCACCTCCCCCGGGGTCCCTGGCCAGTACCTGAGGCACGGTGTAGGGCGAGGGGTTCATGAACTCGCTGAGGTCGATCATGCACTCGCGCTCGTCCTGGGAGACATGGATGGACTGGATGGGTGGGAAGCGGGGGTAGGCGTCCCGGAAATCCTTCAGCTTCCGCCGCCGCTGCCCCAGGCTCAGGTTGGCC
>NW_009952891.1:547833-555883 GCF_000747805.2 Chaetura pelagica | reverse complement strand
CTGAAATCCTTCAGCTTCAGCCGCCGCTGCACCAGGCTCAGGTTGGCCCTTTCCACAAACACCTTGGGAGGAGAGACAGAGAGGCCATCAGGGACCATCCCACAGCACCAACAGGCAGCAGGGGCCAGGGGAAGGAAGAGGGCAGGAGCACAAGGCAGGTGGACCCTCTGCAGAAGAACAGCCCGTTTCCCGTTCACTTGGGGGGTGTGAGCCCAACGGGGTACAGGGTGATGCTGGGATGACCCCAGCATGGCACGACAACCCCCAGTGTCTCCTCCTTTGAGCTGAGGGAGATGAACAGGGACCCTCCTGAGCAAGGCAGGCAGCAAGGGGCCTCAGGCCACCACGGGACAAGGGCATGGGCAGCCCAAACTGTCTCCAGGCAGCCTCACCCACCTTGTGCTTCGGCAGGACGATGAGCTGGGAACGCAGGATCAAGCCCCGCAGTCCTGCCACCTGCAACAGAGCAGCACACGTGAGATGGGGCTGGAGGGCAAGGGAGAGGGTCCCGTGGCAGCCCCCTCTGCTGCAACCCCTGGCAAGCAGTGCCCAAGCCCACCTGAGTGGCATCAGGGTTGCTCTCCACCACCGGGAAGCCATTGTGGTTGGAGGAGGTGTCACTCAGGATGTCCACAACGGTGCCCACGCGCTCGATCCTCCGCAGGCAGGTGACAGGAGTGCTCATGACCTCCCTGTGGGGAACCATGGAATCACAGACTGGTTTGGGTTGGGAAGGACCTTAAAGAGCATCCATTTCCAAGCCACCTCCCACCAGACCAGGTTGCTCCAAGCCCCATCCAACCTGCCCTTCAACACTGCCAGAGATGGGGCAGCCACAGCTTCCCTGGGCAACCTGGGCCAGGCTCTCACCACCCTCACAACAAAGAATTTCCTCCTCATGTCCAACCTCAATCTCCCCTCTGCCAGTTTTGATCCCTTCCCCCATGTCCTCTCCCTCCCTGCCCTTGTCCCAAGTCCCTCCCCAGCTTTCCTGGAGCCCCTTCAGGCACTGGAAGGTTCTCTAAGGTCTCCCTGGAGCCTTCTCTTCTCCAGGCTGAACACCCCAACTCTCCCAGCCTGGCTCCAGAGCAGAGCTGCTCCAGCCCTTGGATCATCTTCCTGACCTTCTCTGGACTCACTTCAACAGCTCAATGTCCTTCCTGTGCTGGGGACTCCAGAACTGGACCCAGCTCTGCGGGGGGCGGGGGGGAGGGGGGTGTTTCATGAGAACAGAGGGGAAGAATCACCTCCCTTGACCTGCTGGTCACACTTCTGGAAGGCTGGGTGTGAAACACAGCCCCCTAGCCCCAAATTCTTCCCTCCTCTATCCCTGTAACCCACTGGGGACTCAGGGGCTTCCTCATGGGGGGAGGGGCCGTGCTGGTGGCACTGGGGATGAAACACATCACCACCTCCGTTTCCAGCTCAAACCAACAGCACGATCCAAAAGTTGCCACCTTGGGAGTGTCAAATGTCCCCCAGCCCACCTACCTGGCTGTGAGGGAGTGGGATGTCACCGGGGCCTCCCAGTGAAGGAAGGGCACACTCTGCAGCTGGATGTGCATGTCATAGAGCCCCTGCAAGGACAGCCAAGCCCAACAGGGGAAGCCTGGTGAGATGCTGGGGAGGTACAGCCAGGCAGCAGCTCCCCTCCAAGAGGGAGCACATCCTTGTCCTGGCCCCTGCACCTTCCCAGCACCCCCCAGCCTCCCAGTTAGCACCCCAGCCCTCACCTCCACAAAGTAGTCTCCCACAATCTTTGCTGTCATCAGCACCAGCATGATGGGGAACCCATAGGTGACGTTGCCTGTTGCCTCCATCATGATGACTGTGAGACTCAGTGTCATCCTCACAATGCCACCTACAAGGGGTACCCGAGAGGTGTGGGGGCTTAGGGGGGCAGGGAAACATAGGGTGAGGGGATAGCAAAGCACCTGAGACCCCCCAGGTCTCTGCCATGGTGCTCCATGACTGCCCACACAGGCAGGACTGCCCTGGATGAGTCCATCCTCAGCTGCCCCAGCACTGCCTGTGCCTGGCAGTGCCATCAGGAAGCTGAGAGCCAGGCTGGGGAAGGAGCTGCACCAGGGAAGCATGGACCACGTTTTCCTACACCACCTTCCCCCCAGCACAAGCAGGAGGTGTCCACAGTGCCTGTGGGGAACTCACCTAGCTGGGCAGCAGCTCCCATCAGGGCGTACTTTCCGGGGTCAGCCCAGATCTGAGCATGGGAGAGAGAAGTGGCTGAGGCAGCTGTTGGCTCCAGGGCATCCAGCAGTAGTGAGCAGTGCCCTGGCCCCCAAACCCCTCTCCAAAGTGGGGACAAACACCTGAGGGTGCCTGCGCTGCTCTGGCAGGGCTCCATTAGGACATGGGAAAGCCCAGACCCAGCTCAGGAAGACATCTAGTGAGGAGCCAGCCCACTCCACACGTCTCCATGCCAGCTGCCTGCCCCTACAGCCTGCCCAGGGCCATGGGAGGAGGGCTGGGTGCCACAAACCCCCCCTACCCAGCACCCATCCCCAGCAAGGACTCACTGAGGCATTGGTCAGGTAGGACAGGGAGATGCCAAAGAGCCTCCCCCAGGCAGCGCCGATCAGCAGGGAGGGGATGAAGACCCCGGCGGACACCGTGAGGCCGTAGGTCCAGCAGGCCAGGAAGAAATACATCAGTGTGAACATCCCCAGGGTCATGGGGTTGTAGGAACCTGAGGTAGAGAGAGAATGCAGTGAGTGCTGGTCCTGCAGCCCAGAAGACAGCGTGATGGGCTGTGAGCAGGGGGGAACAGACAGCAGCAGCCCCAGGACACTCTCCCAGCAGTCCAAGCCCCTCTCGTTGGATGCACCTCCCACCCTGGCAGCACCAGCCTTTCAAACCAGCTCTTTAGGTTGTTTGTGCCACCTCAAGGCCCCACCAGCCAGCCAGAGCCACCCCAAGCCCTCCCATCCCACCAAGTCCTGCCTTTCCTCCATCTCATGGCCTGTGACGTGTCCCCTCCCAGCCCTACAGTTCCCAGGCTCCCACCAGGCAGCCTGACCCACTTCACAAAGCCCCAGGGGACCCACCAGTGTGGGAGGACTAGGTCAGGAGGACACAGCACTGCTGAGCTGGCAGAGGTCCTACTGCCAGCTTCAGGATCAAACACAGCAGGTTCTGCAAACCCCCTCCTGTCCCACAGCTCCTGTGGCTGTCCCACTGCACAGGCTGTGCCACCACAGCAAGACCCTGCTGTCCCCAGGACTCAGCCTGCTGCTATTTTAGGACTTCTGGGCAGCTCAGTCCAGTTTAAACAAGTACTTGGCAACCTTTCTTTCACAGAGAGGTCAATGGACCAAAGCCCTGAGCCAGGGAGGACCCAGCAGTGCAGGGAATGGCCCCAAGACACAGGATGGTCATCACTTGGCTTGAGGTGGCCAAGCTGCACTCTTTGGGCTGAGGTCTGGAAATTTGGAGCTGTCTGCTCCCTGCCCATGTGAGGCTGGGCATGAAACCCAGAGCAGCAGGTAGAGGGCAAACTGGTGTTACATGAGGTCCAAGGGAGACAGGAACTGAAACGTGGGAGCCAGACTGCAATTCTCAAGCAATTCCAAATCCACTTCCACAACCTGCCCAGAAGGTAAAGTCATTCTGGGGCAAGAGGCCCTGCTAATTAAGAAAACAGGCAGGGACATTTCCAGGATGGACTTCAGACAGCCAGCAAGGGTCAGACATGCCCCCACACACCTCAGAGGAGCTTGCAAACATGCACAAACAAAACCAGCCCCTCACCCACAAGTTCCTGAGATCACAGCCCTTTGGCTGAGCTTGTAGGTGCCACAAGGCACAGAACCCACCCCTCCTCCTTCCACCACTGCAGGAAAGGAGCAGGCACAGGGCTTTGCTGGATCCTGTCCTGCCCTCCTGGGCATCCCCTGCCTTGTCCCAACACAAGTGGCCAGGGAACAGACTGGCCACCCCACACCAGCCCTGCTCACGTTCACCTGCTGGCACACAGACCTGGAGGGTCATGGAACAGGTTGACAACGCTCTTCTCAGGTGTGTTGAAGAAGGCAGTGGCCATGGAGTTGTACTCTCCATCAGCACAGAAAAGCTGAGGGGGAAGAAAAGAGAGTTAGACATGGCAGGTCTGGGCTGCCCTGGGGTGGGGAAGGCTGCCAGGCCCAGGGGGACACGTGGCAGGAGGAGGCAGCTCTGGGCAGCAAGCACTGCCACACCACGCCTGGGTCTCCAGCTCCGTGGCAGAGGACACTGACTGTGGTGTCCAGGGTCACAAAGCCCAGCAGGGTCTCATCTCCCTGCTTTTTCCTCCACCCTGGGGGCCATATCCAGCATTTCCTACCTGCAGGGGATAGGCCACTGTGCTGCCCTGCATGGGCTGGCAGTCCCTCGAGCAGTAAATCATGACAAAGCCCACGGTTGCTGTCACTGCTGCCACCAGCATGGCCTCCACCACCTGCAGGCAGGGCCGGTGGATGTACCTGTGGAGGGAGCAGAGCAGGGGTGACACCCAGGGGTGCAGGCAGGATCACCCCCAGCCTGGCTTGGCACATCACATCAGGCACAGGCACAGGTTGGCTGCCTCTGCTCCCTCTCCCCAGACCCTGCCAGGCTGTCCTGTGCTCTGTCCTCTGGCAGAGCCACCATAAGGACCTGGAGCAGGAAGGCAGCAGCAGGAGCAGCTTTTCTCACCCAGCTCCAGTGCACCTGCCCACCTTCCCTGCATAGAGCCAGGCACAGCTCCCAGGGAAAGGCTGGTGTGGTCTGGCTGGGGGGGACAGTGCAGAGCCAAGCCCAGAAGCCTGAGGCTTGTGAAGGTTTGAGAGGAGCCCTGGAAGTTCCTGCAGGCCCCTCACCACTCTGCTGCCACAGAACATCCCTCCCTGAGGCCACGAGGCTGGTCCTGGGGTTTGAAAACCCAGTGAAAAACACTGGCTTTGCCAAACTGGGCTCAGATGGCTTTAGCAGCTCTTGTTCCTCTCTGAAGCACAAAACAGTCAGGTCTGCACGGAGTTTGTACTTCTCTGAGCCCCCTCAAGCCAGGGGAGGGAAGTTCTTGGCAGGGTCAGAGCAGCAGTGGGAAGCTGCAGCTCCCAGCCTGGCAGCATCTTTGCCTCCCAGCTCCTGTGGGCTGCTGCTGCTGCTCACCTTGTGTGTGAGATGACAGCCTTGCCCTGGCTGGGGATGGAGCTCTGAGAGGGCACAGAAGGTGGCAGCCAAGCCATGCCCACCCCCCGAGCCACCCACCAGCTCTTACCTGATCCGGAACATCGTCAGCCAGTAATTGAGGGCATTGAACAGGGCCCCCAGGATCCCTCCTGCCAATGCAAAAGAGGAGCAGCTCAGTGTGCAGGTGTCAGACCCTCCCAGGGCTGCCCAGGACACTGAGAGGAGCTCAGCACCAGCAGCAGGGTGGCTGGGGGCCAGTGTCACAGCCCTGGCACTGGGCAGGTGAGGGACAGGCCAAGTCCACAGGGACAAGGGTGGTTCACTCCAAAGCAAAGGGCTGCCCAAGGCTGAGATGCACTGACCCCCCCCTCAACAACTCTGCAGGACATGGGTGAAGGGGTCTCCTTTGCTACAAGGTGAGGGTTGGGCCAGGACCCAGTTCTCCCCCCTCCCATGTAAGCCCCACAAGCAGCCTCTGCTCCAGAGCTTAATGGATTTCCCATTCTCCTCAGGCAACCAGATTCCAAAGCTTTTTAGACCCAGGGGGACAACAGAGGAAATTATTCAGACTGGTCAAATGGAAAGAGCAGCACTCACTTACCAACCACTCCCATAAAGATGAAGATAGGAATTTCCTGGATGGTGTATCCCATTTTCTGCAAGAAAGCAAGACACGGGTTTCAGATCTTCTGGCCCATCAGCAGCCCTGCAGCTTGTCCCTGTTTGCTGGGACAGCACCAGCCTGGGACTCCCAGAGCTGCCCCAAAGTCTCCCCTGGACACCTCACAGCCCCAGCCCCACCAGTGGCTGCAGAAAAGCCTTTTGCTGGGGTTGGTGCAGCTGGGACATGGCTGTTGGGTGAACTATAAGACAGACTGGTGGTCCCAAGCTGCCATGGGCTGCTTCTAACCCCCCAACAAAGCTCTGCATGGGGAATACCCTGTCATACCTCGTTATCAAACCTGCCAAAGTTGATGAGCCCAGGGCTGGAGAGATCCCAAGCATTGCCATGGTAAACACTCAGGACAGAGTTCAGAGTGAACGTAGAGATCATGGAGGCAAAGAACTGGAAGGAGATGCAGCCCTGAGTCACTGCCAGATGCCTCCAACCTCACCACATGCCCCCAGCATTACCCCAAACATCCCCCTGAGCAGAGCTTGGTACCCACAGTGTGGTGGGAACAAGAGGCCACCTCCCCTGGGGCTGCACTCTGGGCAGCTTACACTGACCAGGGACTTGCTCCTCCTCTGGCCTCTCTGTTGCCCTGGGGCACAACCCATGGCAGCTCCCTTGGAAAGGGGCTGGCAGCAAGATGGAGCTGAGCCAGGCCCAAACTCAGCCCCTGAGGACCAGGGCACAGCAGGGTGGAGCTGGGATGCTGTTCCCTGGGACGTGTCCCACACGTGGGGCTGTGGGGCATCAGGAAAGGCAATGCCCCCCACTGGAGATGGGAGCTCCTGCTTTCCAGTACTTACAATTCTCCAGGTCAGGAACTGGTTCCAGAAGGAAGCCCCTTCCTCCAAGCTGAAGAGGACACCCCCTGCAAATGCAAAACACAAACACCTTCACAGAGGACACGTGACATGGACCCTTGGTTTGCAGCAGCAGCCAAGGCACCCAAATTCATCCCAGCACATGTGCCCCACACTGCTCTGCACCTCACAGCCTCCAGTGAAGGGAGCAGCCAAGCCCACCCAGCTACCAGAGATGTTCTGATGGCATTGAAGCCCCTCCCCTGCCCCACTCCACCCCAGGGAGGCACCACCCGGAACGTGGCACAGATGAACCTCCCCTGTTCCCAAGACCCGCACGGCAGGACAGCTCGGAGCAGGGCTGGGCACTTTGTGGGAAGGCTCCTGCAGTGCCCCAAGCAGACCCTGGCAGCTGGGAGCAACCTCCCGAGGAGGTGACCTGTGTGCAGACACTGCTCAACATCAGAGAGCTGAGACACACACCCACGGGGGCACCAAAGGCAGCCGAGACACCCGCAGCAGCTCCCGCCGAGACAAAGTCCCTCTTCTCCGTGTCCCTGCGGAAGTACTCGAAGATCTGGAACACCAAAGGCAAAGGCCAGTTTAGGGGAGTCACAGACTGTGCCAGGGATGAGCCCAAGCCACCAGGGTGACCCGGAGGGACAGCCCAGTTTGGGCTTCAGGGCCTCAACACCCACCTTGAAGTCTCGCTTCAGGGAGGTGGATCTTCCCTGGGAGATCCCAGCAGCAATCACTGCTCCAGAGTGAATCATGGGGCCTTCCTGTGGGCAGGAGAGGGGAGTCAGAGCAGAGGAGGAAGAACCCCAGAGACAGGCAGGGATGGCTGAATGCTGGCTCACCAGGTTGCAGCCCTGAAGAAGCTGGCCAGGAGGATTTCCCTCTGGGAAAGACAGACCTTGCTATCTCCTCCCCTTAAATCCTCATTCTAGCAAGTGGCTGTCATGGCCACCTCCTGTTCCCAACAGCAGGGGTGACAGGGGCCTCCCTTGCCCCCAGCAAACAAGAAGGGTCCCAACAGGGCACCCAGCTCTTCCCCATCCAACATCTGCAGGGACAACCACCGACGGACTCAGGCTGCTCTCCTGCCCTCAGCTGAGCCACACAGGGGCCAGCTCGGTCGCACCACATACCCTGGGGGTTCCCCCAAGCCTGGCCAGCAGCCCAGGGAGTCAAACTGAGGGGTCACCACGGGGCCACCAGAGCCCTGTTCCCAGCAGAAGGCCAGTGACAGGCTATGGCACCTCTGGCAGCCGAGGGCAGCAGGATGGCAGGGGTGTGCTGGGGAGCACTTGGTGCACATCACCTTCCCAACGGCCAGGCCACCGACCACTGAGAGGATCACCCCACAGACTTTGATCACCAGGGTCTGCAAAAGAGACAACAGGCAGAG
>NW_009952891.1:544913-546208 GCF_000747805.2 Chaetura pelagica | reverse complement strand
GGACTCAGGCTGCTCTCCTGCCCTCAGCTGAGCCACACAGGGGCCAGCTCGGTCGCACCACATACCCTGGGGGTTCCCCCAAGCCTGGCCAGCAGCCCAGGGAGTCAAACTGAGGGGTCACCACGGGGCCACCAGAGCCCTGTTCCCAGCAGAAGGCCAGTGACAGGCTATGGCACCTCTGGCAGCCGAGGGCAGCAGGATGGCAGGGGTGTGCTGGGGAGCACTTGGTGCACATCACCTTCCCAACGGCCAGGCCACCGACCACTGAGAGGATCACCCCACAGACTTTGATCACCAGGGTCTGCAAAAGAGACAACAGGCAGAGCAGGTCACACAGGGGGCATGAGAGACACGACTGTGGCAGCCGCAGGGGACACAGACTTGACCAGCCACAGGGGCAGGAGCCAGTAACCCGGGGGACCCTCCCAGCCCCTCGCTGAGGCAACGGGCTTGGCCAAGGTTCTGCTCAGCCCGAGTTAAAAACTGACCAGCCCCATCACACGTCCCACCAGCCCCCCCTCCTACCTTCAGGCGGACAACGTGAGGGATCTTCACGCCGTTGAGATAGCACTTGATCTGGGGGATGCCACTGCCAGCTGCCACGGGCTGCAGGGGGCAGGGAGAGCATCAGCAGCTGCCACGGGCAGGGTGGGGACATGCTGCCCACCTCACCCCTGCTCCTCAGCACAGGGCGCCCTGAGAGAGGCCTGGAGATGAGGCCCAAGCCTCTCTACAGGCTCTGAAGATGGCCCTGAGGGAGGCACCTACTACTCCTAAGGGCAAACGTGGTAGGGAGAAGGAGCCAGGTGGGTTCCTGGTGGGGTGTCCCCACCACTGCCCTGGTGTGAGGTGCAGTGCTGCAGAAGACTCACACTTGGTGGCCAAGCAGAGCAAGGGCAAAGCCAAAAGGAAGACACTGCTGACTCAGAGTGGCCCGTAGGGAACCATCATCCCATCCTGGCCATAACCTGTCTCCAGTTTGTCCTCCCAACCCTGTCCCCAGGGCACCCACAGCTGCTCTCACCCACGCTCACGTACACCCAGCATGGAGAGGCCAACCTGGGGCCAAGGCTCACGAGAGCTGCAACTGCACCCAAGGCTGGAGCACATCTCTGCCCTGGGCTGCCAGCCAAGGGCACCATGACCTGCTGGTCTGACACCCCAGGAGAAACTCAACAGCACATCTGGAGCCAGCACTGAGGAACTGGGGCTCCCAAGGGCCAATCTGGCAGAAACACATTTGCCATGACAGGGGTTTTCATGTTTCCTGGAGCTGGGATCCTGCTCTCCCCAGG
>NW_009952891.1:543320-544881 GCF_000747805.2 Chaetura pelagica | reverse complement strand
CCAAACTCTTACCTCTATGAAAGCCACAATCACAGAGCCCACCATCACCACACTGGCATTCAGGGTGGCCCAGAGCAAGAGGGAGAAAGACAGGCCCCCTTTCTCCGTGAACTTGTCGATGTCTGGGGGAGCAGCTCAAGGAAAGACCAGTTACCAGTTGGGTACCACCTCTCCCACCACAGCAAAGCCCCAAGAAAATGCTCCTGGGGCTGTGGCACAGCCTGGGCTGCTGTGAGGAACCTCCTCCATGGTGGCAGTGCCTGGCCAGTGCTCAGCCCCACAGAGCAGGCGGGTGCTCAGCAGCACCTTTGGGTGGCAGGATCTGCCCTTTCCCCTGCAGCCCTCTCCTGGCTCTTGGGAATGGAGATCCCAGAGCTCCCAGCTGGCTCCATGGAAGGATACTGTCCTTCACCACACGGTACTTCAGCCCAGCCAGGTTCTCCACCACGATGTCAATGAAGCAGGCAACCAGGCCAGTGAGGATGCCAATCATGGCACAGATGACCCAGCGCTTGATCTCCACCGTCCGGAAAGCCTGAGGGACAGACAGACATCAGCCCTGCTGCTGCCAGCCCCACCAGCATCCAGGGAGCTCCAAACCACCTGGACACCTTCCCCAACACAGCTCCAAGGGGAGCTGCCCAAGGAACACTGATGCCACCTGACCCAGGACGGCAAAGCCTGGTCCACACTTCACTTATTCTAAGCCAGTGTCCCTGCTCCTGGGTGGGATCCCCAACAGCAGATGTGCTTCTCCAGCTCCCCTGCCTCTCTCAGACCTCTCCTGTTGGGCTTCTGGCTGCAGCTCTGACCCCCAAAGCCCCCAGAGCAGGTGCATCTCATGGCTCCACGAGTCCCTCTGCTCAGGGACCTGCCTCATGTCACTCAGCAATGCCACCACACACACACCCAGGCCAGCTCCCATTTGAACCACCCTGTGGCTGGGTCCTTGCTCCTGAGGTTTCATGGCTCCCCACAAGCTGGGCAGTGCCCACAGGGCCCCCCAGCTCAGGCACTGCTTTGAGTGTGACCTCCCCCAGCAGCAGGCAGGGGGGAAATGGCTTCCTTGGGCCACCCCAGCTGTGGGAACAGTGGACAATCATGTCACAGCAAGACTCACCGTGTGGTTTATCCTCCTCTCCTCCTCCAGGAACAGCTGGTTTTCACTGTTGTCATAGTCCAGGCTCTAGTTCAGGACAGGGAGATGCTGTTACTGTCTGGCCCAGGGTAAGAGATGCCCACACCAGGGAGGGCTGCCCTCAGGCCCTTTCCCCTCCACACACCTGTACCCTTTTCCTCCTTCAACTCTGCTCCTTCCCTGCTGAAACACCTCTAGTTGGGCAACAACAAGCCCCCAAGCCCACTTACCTCACCTGCTGCCCCCCCAAGGGCAGAGCCCAGAGGAGGGAAGATGGGCAGATGGGCACTCACCTCGTACTTGAGCGACAGGAGCTTCTCATTGTGGGGGATCTCGTTGGGATGCTGCCCAGGGAGCTCGGTCTCCTAGGAAGGTGATGCACAGGTGAGGAGGCTCAGGTCCAAGTCCAACCCTCCCCTCTCC
>NW_009952891.1:539352-543181 GCF_000747805.2 Chaetura pelagica | reverse complement strand
CAGGGACCCTCACCCACCACCTCTCCACCACCTCTCCACCCCCAAGGCAGGACATCTCCCGACAGGCAGACGAGGCTTTGCCCAGCTGGCACCTCCAGCCAGAGCTGCCTCCAAGCAGCTCCAGCAGGGGAGCAACCCTTCAGCTGGGCAGGAAATCCCTGCAGCAGGAAGCAAGGAGCTATTTCAAGCACACCCGAGGTTTTTTGGGCAGAAACCAAATTCTGTTTCCCAAACACTTTTGACCTGGCAAGTTGTTCCCAGCCCCAAAACAGGGCAATTCCTGAAGATGCCAGAGGGGCCCCCAGGGCAGTAGCACCCTGCCCTGGCCCTGTGTTACAGTGACAGCCAAGCCAGCCCAGCCTGTCCTCTTGAGGTGCCAGATTCAGACATATAATTCCCATTTAAGAATTCCACAAGGAATATTGAGCAAAAGTTGTCCTTCTTTGTCCTTCCTACAGCTCCATGGCTGAGGCAGGAGTAGCTGGGAAAGGAAAACTTCTTGGGTGTTTGATGGGTGAGGGGTTTCTGCAAGATGCCAGCTCTGTCCCCAGGGCTGAGATGTCCCCTCCCCTGCCCATGAGCTGGGCAGGCAAGAGAAACAGCTTTAAGGGGTTCTCAGGGCAACAAGGAAGAAACCCCTTTCCCACCCCACCTGCTTCTGCATTTACTCCAGCAGGGGGAAGGTCTCTGTGCCAGCTGCCACCTGGAGAAGCTCAGGGGACTGGGACACCCTTGGGACAGCCAAGGGAAGTGGAGAGGGTTGAGGCAGAGGTCACCCAGCCCAGGAGGAAGCACTGGAGCCCTTGTCAGACACAGGGGATGTGAAGGGGGGAACAAAAGCAGCTGCTAGTGCTGTCAGTGGAAGCAGGGAGGGGGTCTTGGCAATGCTGGGCCCCTGCCTGTGCCACTCACCAGCTCTCGGATCTCCTCGTTGAGGTCCACATTGCTGAGCTGCCCAATGCGCAGGAAGGAAGGAGTGAGCTGAGGAGAGGAGGGAAAAAGGGGTCATTCAGGATTTCCTGAATGTGCTACAAGCCTTGGAGAAGGAAGGAGCAGGCCCGTGGGCACTGCTGCTCTTACCCCCCTGGCTGAGCTCTGCCTGCCAGGGCAGCACCTGCTCTCGGAGGGCACGGGGAGGAGGTGGGACCTCCCACCCTGGAGAGAGCATAAGGCAGCTGAGGTTTGGAAGAGCTGCTCCAACCTGGCATCTGGCAGGGCTGGCTTGCCCTGGGGCTGGTCAGCAGCAGCTCAGTTGGGACCAACAGCAGGTGACAGTCACCAACAGCCCCCAGCTGAGGAGCCTGGCACCCCGACCCAGCAGCCAGGCCACCAGCAAAACCAAACCTGCCCTGAGCAGCAAGTCCCTGGAGCTGGAGAGGGACAGATCCCTGGAGAGAAAGTGCCACCTCTGTGGTCTCCAGCACACCAAGGCCTGCTGGGGCCACCCCTGGGCTGGGCATGTCTGGCTCTGCCATCTGCTCCCCAGCAGCAGAGACGAGCTCCTTGGCACGTCCCACTCCCCGCCCGCAGGGCAGCTGCCAGCCAGCAAAAGAGGAAGCTGACATGTCCTCCCCCTGGGGACATTGGGTGACTCTGAGCTGGCCCCAGCACCACACTGGGAAGGAACACTTGTATCTCCCTGTCGGGAGCAGGTTCTCCTTTCTCTGGTGACCACTCGGGCTCGTTCCTGGCAGAGCAGTTGCACAACTCGGGGCTTTTTTTTTTGACTATTTGGGCACCTTTTGTCTCCTGGGTGATGCAGGCAAAGAGCTCAAGCTGCAGCTGAGCCAGTCTCCAGTGCCTCAAGAGGACCTGGGAAAGCAGGCAAGCTGCCCCCCCCCCCCCCCCCCCTCCCTTGGGAAACACAGGGATGCACCAGGGTGAGAGCAGCACTGGCATCAAGTGCAGCCCAAACACCATTTCTCAACTCTAAGATCTCCTCCCCCAGAGCCTCACCCCTTCCCAGCTGCCCAAGGACTGGAGAATAAAAGAGGGATGGTGAGCAACAGCAGGGCCCTGGCACATCTGTCCCTCTCTGCCAACAATCCAGTAGATCCCAGATAAAGCCCCTGCTCCTGTAATCCCCACCGATCCCATCTGGAATGCCCAGGCCAGGAGCCACACACACCCCTGCAGACAAATAACACCCCTTTGTGTTTGCAGCCTGACCTCTTTTCCTATTTCTCCCTCTTTTCCACCTTCTCATTTACTCCCTGACCCACAGCCAGGGGTTTCCCCAGTTTCTCAAACCCTCTCCAGTGCCTTTTTGTCCCCAGCAGCCTGAGCCCACAGCAGGGGCTGAGCACAAACTGCTCCTTGCAGCCCTTTTTTGGTTCAGTGAGACCAGCCTGGGCTTCGGTTCTGGTCCATGATGGCTCCACAATCCCCATGGAAAGGGCTCAGGTGGTCTTTCCCAGCAGTCAAGAGCAGACCACCTAGGAGCCAGGCACACCCAAAGCTGTCACCTCCCTGTGGGGACAGAGATGGGAACTTACACAGAGTCACGAGCTGGAGGCAGGAACTGCCCGTTTTGCTGCCTGCTGGTGCCCAGGCACTCCAGTGGCAGATTCCAGCTGGGATCCCTGAAACCTTGGCAAGGACAAAGCTGAGACCTTGCAAGGGAACCTACCTCCACCTGGCTTCAGGAAGCACCAAGGTTTAAGGCTCCTGTTCAATGCCACATGTCCAGAGAAAGATCAAGGCAACGAGATGGAAAACAGCCACTCACGCCATGTCCCCTGCTCACAGCTGGGCTCAGACCTCAGGCAGGACCAATCCTGCAGGAATTCTCCTCCTGCTAGCCATGGGGGTCCACAGAAAGACCACACATGGCTGAACTGGTAACATCCCCCCCAACACTCCTTCCCTATGGAGCAAGCAGGCAGGGCACAGCAGCTCTGCTCCCCAGGGATGAGGCAGCAGCAGGACCAAGGCACAGGGAAAGGAGCTGCAGCTGGACCTGAAGCTGAACTTCATTAGACAAGCAGCACGTTTGCAATGTGCCCCAACTCCTCCTAGGTCCTGGCATCCCTCAGGCACCCAGCCTGGCCCAGCTGCTCTGTGAGCAGGGGGGTGCCTCCCATCTCACCCAGCACAGGGGTCACAAGCCAGAAGGACAGGAGAAAGCTCCTTCCATCAGCACTCAGCTTTTATCAGAGGGACAGGGGGCACTGAGGCAGCCAGGACAGAAGGTTATTTGTGCAGGGCTCCCAGATTCACTGAGCACATGGATGGCACTACCCTCCTTTGGATGTTTTTCCAAACTCCAGCCAAGGCAGCTGCTGATCCCGGGTACACATGATGTTGGTGTGACCTTAACATGATTATCTCCACAGAGCACCAGGCACTGCTGCCAAAACCCAGAGGACACAGCTGGGGTAACAGCTCTCCTGTCCCAGGAGAGGCTCTGGGACCAGCTGAGCCTGCCTCCCACCGCAGCACACACAGGGACAGCACCCAGCACTCACCCTGTTCAGGTGGTAAAGCCATTTTGAGCTCTGTAAAGAGGTGTCTGGAGCCTTGACCTGGACCTAAACTGCTCCTCAGCAGGCTTCAGGGAAGCCCCCAGAGATCCACAGAGGCCAATACAAGGCCCAGCACCTGGGATGGAGCTGCCCTGGTGGTTACGAAGCAGTTTTGCTGATCATCTCTTGCAGGTCAATGTCCTGGGAGACACTGGTACTGTCCTGGCCCACCTGCCTTTCTCCAGAAAACCTTGTCCCACACCCTCCCTGCAGCCCATCCACCAGGAATCAGGGCTCACCCCACCAGACTTCCTCTTTTCCTCCTTCCCTCCCCCTCCACAAGATTTTCCAGCAGAAGGAATTAC
>NW_009952891.1:537029-539335 GCF_000747805.2 Chaetura pelagica | reverse complement strand
GCTGACCTGCACCAAGTGGTCCAGCCGTCAGCAGGATCAACCCCCTCCGATACCAAAGGTTTCATGCATGTTTTCCAGTCACTGTGACTCACAGCCTGACATAAAATTTAAACTGCCATTGATTTCACTTTGCACCGATCAATAAGACTGTGGACGAGGTGGTGGAAGAACAAGCAGACAGTACATCCTAGTGCCCAGGTGGTGTTCCCTGCTGAGAAAGGAGGCGAGGAAAAAAGCCTTGAGCAATTGTCCTGTAAATGTCCAACACAAATCCACCAGGAGAGTGAACTAAAGACCTTGCTCTGTTCCAGCAGCAGCTCCTGGGCATCCCCACACAAACTGGCTGCCTTCTGCACCCTGGTCCTTCAAGTTAAAAGAAAACAAGACCAACATCATCTAGAGATGTCAAACAAAACACACAAGGGTTAGGAAGGATGAGCTGCCCAGCAGCTCCACATCTTGGTGACCCCCTGCCCACAGTCCCTCTTTCCAGGCACCCTCTGGAGCAGGAACATTGTACCCCTCCCAGAGTCAAGGCATTTTAGCACAAACATGGAGCACACCTTCAATGGGTAGTGAAGGAGAAGTCTCATTTTTCAAAAAAATGCCCAATGAGGGACATTTTCTGCTCTACCTAAACTGCTTCACACACTTTTCAGCCTGAGAAAGGAGGCATAAAGCTCAAGGAGGTGGGAGAGGGGTGGTGCTCAGATGTACTCACGGCACTAGAAAGTCCTGGTGAGAGAACAAAGGCTCAAGCAGCTCCAGAGCAGGGCTCAGCCAGCCCCAAAACCAGAGGAGACCTGCAGCACAGCCCTGTAACATCCCCTCTACAACCACTGGTGTGTTTACCCAGCCCCTCCCCACGTCCCACCCTCAAGCACTCAACCCCAGCCCCTTGCAGAGATCAGCCAGAGAACTCCAGACCTGTGTCTCCTTTCATCACTTGAAGATCACTTTCACTTCCATTAAACCAGCACGTGATAAAGAGAAGAAGTTCTGCTGGGGAAATTTTGTGTGACCACAACCCCTAGGTAAGGCTCCAGCCTCCCTTTTTCTCTGCCAAACCTGCCCTGCCTCCACTTTCCCACTCGTACATCAACCGAGCACCAAGGGCAAAGCTCTGGGTGAGGGGGAGCAGCTGGAAGTGTCACCAGCTCTATGGTGACAACCCACCTGGCACTGCCAGGGACACAGGTGGCCTGGCTAGCAGCTGCAGGCCTGGAGCTCCAGGAAGGTGCTCACTCTCCTTTGCTAAGGAAAAGCCCACACAGCACCTCAGCAGCAGCTGGGACCTGCGCTCTGAAGGGACACGGTGACAAGAAATGAGATCAGCAGGGCTGGGTTTCCCCCACCACACACTGGCCCTGCTGCAGAGGGGCTCAGGCATTTCTTCCAGCCACCAGGAAAACCCTCTCCCAACTGACCTGCAGCCACGAAATCTGGTTCACCCCTATTTTAACACTCCTCACACCTACAGAGTTCCCCGGGTGCTCCTTAAAGTCAACCCAAGCTGCAACCACACTGGGTCCTGTCGTGCTGCCTGGGAAGATCAGTTTTATTTCCCCACCAGAACAGCTTCCAGAGCAGAGGAGGCTCTTCCCAGCTCCCATGCCACTCCAGCACCACCCCAGGCCCCTTCCAGCCTAATGAACTCTGCATTTCCCTCTAATGAGCCTGTTGTTCCGACTTGCCTGGGAGCAGGATCGTGCTGGGCCAGATGTCCCTGCTCACCTGGCTCTGCTCCTCCTCCTCCTCTCAGCTCAGCCAGAAAGCTCTTCAGAGGAAACGTGAGGCCATCAGGCCCCTCTCCCACCTGGAGCTGGCACGGAATCACCTCCTGGCCTTTACATCCCCCCCCAGAGCAGGGTCCCTGCCCAGCACAGCCCACCCAGCCACCACATGGCTTTCTAACTGGGAGCCCCAGCCGGGCAGACTGGCCAAGCAGGGACACTGCAGAGAAGGTTCTCCTCACTGATTTACCCAAATTCCTGCTCAAGAAGGAGCTGCCCCCCTTGTGCCTGCAGCACAGCCCAGCCTGGCCTTGCCTGCAGCCAGCACAGCCCCACGGGCAGCTCCCAGTGCTCAGCACCCCCGTGTTTGAGCCCCAGCACAGGGACAAGGGGAGAACGATGGTCTGAGGAGCAACTAAAGGAGCAGGCCCTGCCCTGGGAACCCTCCCGGGCACTGCCACCCGGGGATGGAGGCAGCTGCGACTCACCCCGAGCTCACATTTTCCTCTGGGCTCAGATTTTCCCCCACGAGTGACACCCCCACACACACACACACGTGGCTCCCCCCCCACT
>NW_009952891.1:535240-535588 GCF_000747805.2 Chaetura pelagica | reverse complement strand
GCTCTGGCTCCGCGGCAGGGACGGGCAGCAAACGGCCACGCGTGACCCCGCCCGGGGCTCCGGCTGCCACCCGGCTGGAGGGGACCCCGAGTGGAACCGTGACGAGCCAGACCAGACGTACGTGCGGTTTGTTCTCTGCCTGGAGCAATTTAATAGGAACGACGGGGCTGTGCATCCCCCGGGGACAGGAGCCGAACCCCAGGACAGGGTCCCACCTCTTTCCCCACCCGTCCTGAGACCCCCTCCCTGCCTGGGGTCCCTTCAGCCCGGGAGGACGCAGCCCGTGCCAGCACCAGCACCGTGAACCCGCTGTGACCTCCGAAACCCGGCGGGGCTCCCGGGACCCGG
>NW_009952891.1:528676-532939 GCF_000747805.2 Chaetura pelagica | reverse complement strand
CGTGGGCAGGGCTCTCCCCACACCCCCACTCAGTGGGTCAGTGCCCCCAGTGCCCCCCACTGTGGGTCAGGATGTCCCCCCTGTGTCCCCACCGTGGTCATGGTGTCCCCATGTCCTCCCTTCAATGGGTCAGGGTGTCCCCATGTCCCCCCTCAGTGGGTCAATATGTCCCCATGTCTCCCCTTCAATGGGTCAGGGTGCCCCATATCCTCCCTTCAATGGGTCAGGGTGTCCCCATGTCCTCCCTTCAATGGGTCAGGGTGTCCCCATGTCCTCCCTTCAATGGGTCAGGGTGTCCCATGTCCTCCCCCAGTGGGTCAGCACGACCCCATGTCCTCGCCCTGCCCGTGCAGAGCCCTTTTGGGGGGCACACTCCACACCCGTGGGGGCTGTGCCCTGCCCACCCCTACTTGCTTCTGTCCCCCCCAGGTGTGCTGCCCCTCTGCCACGGGCCACCAGCATGGGGCAGGGCCTCCTGGCAGCTCCACAGCCTCCTGCTCACCCCGTCCCGTGCCTTCAGCAACAACAAGATCCTGGTGGAGCTGGACGAGAGCAAAGGTAGGGTGGGTGGCACCTCTGCAGCCTTCCCTGCATCCTACAGGGCCTTGTGGGGGGCATGCAGGGGGGTCTCTCCCATCCCTGCCCCACAGCACACGTGGCCCTGGGTGTGGGAAGCCACCCAAGTCCACATGTTCCAGCTTCAGCTGCTTAGGACCCTTGGAGAGGAGCATTTGGGGACCAGAGTCTCACCAGTGGTGGGTGCTGCTTGGGTGCTCCAGGCAAACCCAAGCTGTCCCCACGGGCAGACCTTGTGCCCTGTCCCCTCTGTGGGGTCCCTGCTGTGGGGAGCTGGCAGAGTGGCAGGAGCTCCTTCAGGGAGCAGCTGTTGGCTCTGTGTGCCCTGGCTGCCAGGAACAGCTGCCACGGGGCCATGTCCCCACACTACACATAAGGTGCTACTTCTCGAGGCTTCCCAGGGCCTGCCCAGCCCTCTGGGTACGTCCTCACTCAGTTCCCAGCCTGGGCACAGCTGCAGCACACAGGCTGGGCACTCAGTGGGGACCTTCTGGGGCTGGGAACTGCTGCTTGGAGCCCTTCCCGTGGTGCTGGCTGGGGTGGCAGTGCTGCCAGCAGGCTCAGAAAGGTGTGTGACCCCCTGGACGTGGGGCGTTTGCTGTGAGGCTCAGTCTGATCCACGAGCCCAGACAGAAGGGACCTGCCAGGCAGTGTGACCCCCAAGGTGTTGGGGATACACAAGGTGGCCCCTGCACACCTGCTGGTTCATGCACTGGCTGAGCAAGCCTGGCTTGTGGGCAGGTTTGGGCAAAAGTAGGGTCCTGGCTTGACCCCCCAGCTCTGGGGGCTTTTTGAAGGGCCAGAGTGGAAAGACAGAGTCTGGGGTGAGCAGGGGAGCGGGCAAAGCTCCCTTGGGCAGGGCAGCACCAGCCCCTGTGCTGGGGGGTCCTGATATCTCTGTGTTTATCATGGCACAGGTGTTGCCACCATGAAGTTCAAGAGCCCCCCAGTCAACAGCCTCAGCCTGGACTTCCTCACAGAGTTTTGCATAAGCCTGGAGAAGCTGGAGAACAACCGGGCCTGCCGGGGTGTGATCTTGACATCTGTACGTGTTGTCCTGGGCTCAGGGTGTCACCTGTGGGGCCATGTGGCAGGCATGGGTGCTGTTCCCTTCCTGCTGTTTGCCCTCCTGGCACTGGAGGGCTGGGAAACATCTTTGATCAGCTCTGGAAGAAGGGGAGAGGGTTCTTGGAAAGACTGTGCTTTTTCTTCTCTGTCCTTTACTAGCAGAAGAACAACTGGATGTTATGATCTGTCACTAGAATCAAAGCTGCATATCTGCAGACTTGACACATCATCCCTTGAGACCTCCTGAGCTGCCCAGAGGCAGCTGCTTGGGGCTGCCAGTGTTGTTTTCAGATGTGATGTGGGTACGAGGTGGTGCCAGGGAGCAGGACAGGGCAGGTTTTGTGCCGCGTGGCTGATGTGCCCACACAGGGACCCTGATAATGAGAAATCATGTGGCAAGCAGAGTCCCAGCCCTGCATGCCATGGTGATGGGATGATCCAGGCTGTGGGAGCACTGGGGAGATTATTTCAGAACCCCAAAACACCCTGGTTTATGTCATATTCAACAATCACTTTCCCTTTCCCTGGGCTGCCAGGCCGGGCATGTTAGAGGGCTAAAGGCTGATCCCTGGGCAGTGACTCCCAGTGATGTTTGTGTTTTCCCAATTCTAGGATATTCCCAAGATCTTCTCATCCGGCCTGGACATCACAGAGATGTGTGGGAAGAGCACAGAGCACTATGCAGAGTTCTGGAGAGCTGTGCAGGAGATGTGGCTCCGGCTGTACAGCTCCAACATGGTGACAGTCGCTGCAGTCAATGTATGTCCCTTAGAGCCACCCCCCTTTAGAACCACCCCCCTTAGTGTCACCCCCCTTAGAGTCACCCCCCCTTAGAGCCACCTCCCTTAGAGCCACCTCCTTCCTTGCTCCCCAGGGTCTGTCACTTGCTGTGGCTTGTTTGTACTGCATGGGCAGGGACAATCAAACCAGGCTTGGTGGTGGTGGAACAAATAGAGGGATGTCCTTGTTGGGGTGTCATGGGCAAAGGCTGTGGTGGGTCGGGGTGTTGGAGGGTGGCAGGGAATGGGAGGGTGGGATGGGGCAGGTTCCACGTAAGCTGGAGCTGTGGTGGAGACCCTGCGTGGTGCTCCCGTCCTGCCCAGGGGTCTGGGGTGCCCGTGGCTGTGCCTTGTGCAGCATGAGCCGTGTCCTGCCCTGGGAGGGAGGCTGTGCTGCTGCCTGGGGGAGCAGGAGGGCAGCAGGGCAGAGGGGAAGCAGCAGGGCAGCAGGACAGAGGGGGAGCAGCAGGGCAGTGAGGAGCAGGAGGGCCATCCCTGCCCGGCAGGTGCCGGCGGAGCCGAGCGGCTGGTGCAGGACACAGGAGCAGCCCTGTCCTGTGCCCACCAGCTGCTTCCCATGGGTGGGACTCCTGGGAGTTGCCCAGGGTCATTGCTTGGCCTCTGCAGCAGAGGGGAGGGCATGGCAGGCAGCCCTGCAGTGCTGCAAGGGCCTGTCCTCAGCCCCGCGGGCAGCAAAGCTCCAGCGCCAGGCAGTGCCCCTTGGCTTAAGCCCTTTTCTTCATTGAGTTTTGCTCCTCCAGACGTGGATTTTTTGGCCAGCAGGGATGTGCTGCCTGATTGTCAGTGTCTGTAGATGAGCTGTTACCTGCTGGGTGTCTTGTTTGTGTTTTGAAGTGCAGTGCAGTGCTGCTTTGGCAGCTCACAGCTCTGTGTCTGTCCATGGGTTGTCTCTGAAGGCAGCTCCATCTCTGAACTGCCCACAGGCATCCTGTGCAGGGCTGAGCAAGCACCAAGTCCCAGCAAAGACAGCCTCAAGTGGAAGTTTTAGAGACTGAAAGGGTTACACAGCCCCTGAAAAGAACCGTTTCTGTGGCATTTGGGGTCACAAACTGAAGCAGGGTTAAAGACTTCTGTGGCATTACAAGGAAGTGCCACAGCAGCTCTGAGCTGCAGGGTGTGCAACCCCAGCAACACGGATCAGATAACTAGGTTTCCAGGCTGCAAAATGCAAGAAACAAAGAGCATTGAGAAATGAAAGGATAAACTCTGGGGAACATCTGAGAAAGTCTTTGTTAGTGGCTCTTCTGCTCTGTCCTTGGCAGCTCTGTCACCCTGTGTCTTGCCTGCTCTGGAGGACACGGTGAGCCTGGGGGTGCAGGGACGTCTGTAACCAGCACAGAGGGTTGACCTAGACTCTCTCTCCTCCCTTCTTTTTCAGGGGTCCAGCCCAGCAGGAGGTTGTCTCATGGCCCTGTCGTGTGACTACAGGATCATGGTGGAGAACCCCAAGTTCAGCATCGGCCTGAATGAAGCCCAGCTGGGCATTGTGGCTCCCTTCTGGTAGGGCAGTGCCTCCCACTTCTAGTGTCATGGGTGGGTCTCTCAAAACAATGGATCTGCTGCTGGGTGTTTTCTTTCCCTGACTCTGGCTTTTCCTCCCATCTCTCCTAGGTTTAAGGACACATTTGTGAATGTTGTGGGACACCGAGTTGCTGAGCTCTCCCTGCAGTTGGGGTCCCTCTACCCTGCACCCCAGGCCCACAGGATAGGGCTGGTGGATGAGCTGGTGCCAGAGGAGAAGCTCCAGGAGAAGGTTGCAGCTGTTATGGCTCAGTGGCTGGCCCTTCCTGGTAAGGGGCTCCAGGAAAGCTGGGGAGGG
>NW_009952891.1:524600-528337 GCF_000747805.2 Chaetura pelagica | reverse complement strand
CCCCATCCCTGGCAGTGTTGAAGGGCAGGTTGGATGGGGCTTGGAGCAGCCTGGGCTGGTGGGAGGTGTCCCTGCCCATGCAGGGGGTTGGAGCTGGATGGTCTTCAAGGTCTCTTCCCAACCCATTCCATGATTCTGTGAAGGGCAGCACCTCAGCAGAGGAAGGGGGGATCTGGTCTGGGTGGGAGGGGCTGGTACTTGCACGTGATGTTGTCCACTCAAAGGGAAGGTGTGGATGGGGAGGAGGTGGGAATGCTCAGCACAGCAGCCTGGGCAGCCTTGGGCTGACAGGGCTGGGCTGTCAGTGCCTCAGCACAGGAGGACACGGTGCTGGGTGTGCAGGGCACGTGGCTGCAGCTCAGCTGGCCCTGCCAGCCCTGCAGAGTCAATCCAGCAGTGCCTGAGCTCCAGATACAAACTGAATCCCTGTCAGTGGAGGTGTCACCCCAGGAGCTGAGGGAACAGGCTGGGCAAAGTGCTGAGGGGGCTGCCAACCCACCTCTGGCTTTGTACAGCCTGTGTGGCCTGAGCAGACTGTCCTGCCAGAGGTCCAAGGGGTTGGGTTGAGGGAGCTCAGAGCCAGAGCAGTTTCAAATAGAGAATTTCATTTGGTTGCTCCTGTCCTGAGCCCAGCAGTGTGTGTTAGGCCACCCCAGGCTGGGCTCTGGAGGGCACAAAGAGGAGGAGATGCACAACATTGTCATCCCTCCCAGCAGATCAGTCGTTCCCTCACTGAGCAGGACAAATCATCATTTATTGTGTGAGGATTTACCCAGTTCAGCTTCCAGCCAGTGGGGTTTTTTCTTACCCCTTTCCCTGCTGGTTTGAAGAGCCCTTTGGTGTGTGGTACCTGCCTTTGGAGGCACCTGCACGTGGTGGCAGTGGCTGGGAGCTGGTCAGGGCTGAGGACTGTGCACGTTCCCCATCCTTGCTCTCCTCTCTGCAGACCATGCCCGCCAGCTCACCAAGTCCATGATGAGGAAGGCAGTGCTGGACCGCCTGGTAGCTCACCGGGAGGAAGATATTAAGAACTTCATCACCTTCATCTCCAAAGAGTCCATCCAGAAGTCCCTTCGCATGTACATGGAGATGCTGAAGAAGAGGAAGGGCTGAGGAGCCAAGCTGCCCTGGGGACCGGTCCCAGGAGCTCAAGCGACCCTCTGAAGCCCTGCAGGAGCTGCAAGACTTTCACAGTGAAGCCATCTGCAGTGCCAGCAGCTGGTGAGGTGCTGCCTGCTCCTGTGGCCACCCCGACCACCCCTTCCTGCCCCTGGGTCCCCGTAGAGTGCCTGTCACCACCGCTGCCTTTCCCGACAGCAGGGAGAGCTGCCCCCTCGGCTCCCCCGGGAAACGGGACAGGGAGAGGGTCTTGATGCTGCTGTGGCCCCAGCCCACCAGTCCTTGGGCATCCTCCCTCCTGTCTGACACCTAATTGTGAAATGAGGTCTGTCAATAAAGTCTTTGATGAGGTAGGAGGTGAGTGTTTCATTCCTCAGCCTGTCTCCGGTCACCGCTTGCAGTGATGGGGTGGCCTGTCCCCAGGCTTTGTGGTGGGCTGAGGGAGCTCTGCCATGAGCCATGGTGGGCTGGGGGGGTCTGGGCATGGTTAGCAGCTTGGCTGGGACCCTTCTCCAGACCAGGACATAGAGCAGCCCGTGCACAGGGTTCATGGATGAGCACCTTCCTGGGGGCTTGTGGTGGGAGCTGGAGCTGGATTGTGGTCTGTGGCTGCAGGAGGAGCTCCAGGTGCCAGCTGCACCTCCACTGGGTAGTGGTCACTGACTGCCAGGGCCTGGAGGAGGGCAAGAGGTGGGGAGGTGTAAGGTAAGGGTTTGGTGAGGCACTCACCCCTCCTGGTGCTCCAGCAGGGTGGCTGTGATTGCCCTGCCAGAACCTTCTGCCCGATGGAGGGGGACACAGTGTCCTCAGCCCCAAGACACTCAACACACGAGGCTCAGTTTTGGCACCTCTCACAGAGAGGTGCCCAGGTGTAGCCTAGGGCAGGCACTGCCAGGGGGGCACCTGCCCTCTGAGCCCCCCTCTGTCCTGTTTGGGAGCTCTGTGCCACCGCTGGGTGGTGGAAGATGGGCTTGGATTAGGGTCCTGGAAAGGCCACACAAACCCCTGTGTGTCTCCTCTCTTCCCCACAGGGAGCAACAGCGACCCCAAATCCCTCCCCTGCTTTCACCCATGTGTCCCTTGACACCCTGAGCTCCCTGTTGGCTGGGAGGGAACAATGAATGATGTCCCTCCCCCTGCATCCCAGCAGGCAGACCCCGGGCAGAGCCACCTGGGGCTGCAGCTGGAGCTGCTTCAGCTCCATTTTTTAACTGATCCTTCAACGCAGCAGCTCCGTGGCTGTGGGGCTGCCTCATCCCAAACCTCCTCACAGCTGGGACAGCTCAGCTTGGGTGCCTGTTTGATCCCACGGGTGTGGGATCCCAGCTCACCTCCTCCTGGTTCAGCCGGAAAGCGCGCTGGAAGTCGTAGACGCCGGCGGAGTTGGGCACGATGCTCCTCTTCAGCCTGGCCCCGCACACCACGATCCTGCCAGGGAGAAGTGGACCCTGGGCCCTGCTCTCCTGCCCCTGCTCTCAGGCTGAGAGCACCCCCAGGGGCGCTCGGGGAGGGGGCAGCAGTGCAGGTGACACTCACCTGTCGTAGGCGCAGTCCGAGCTCCCCACGGTGGTGTCGGTGCCCTCGGGGAGCAGCCACTTGAAGAGGTGGCTGGTGTGCAGGCGGATGGAGGACCAGTCCCCTGCCTGCACGTAGGCACAGTCGGCGTTGAAGTCCCCCAGGAACATGATGTTCTGCAGAGGGGAGATGGGGGGGGCTCATGGAGGTGGGGAGAGGGGCTACCTGGGGACCAGGGCATCCCCTGAGGCAGGGGAATGAGGCAGGAGCAGGGTCCTTGTCCCACCAGCTTTGCACTGGCCATGCCTTGGAGCAGGGACCCAGCACAGGCTCTGGTCCCCAGGGTTCAGTGCCCAACCCTCGGTGCCACCCCTGGTGCTGGGGACACTCACATCAGTCTCCCACTTGCTGACAATGGCCAGGTAGACATCGTAGAGCGCGTCGATCTCGGCGACAGCGTCGTGGGGGGCTGAGTGCAGTGGCACCAGCACAAACTCCTTCGCCTCTGCCAGGAGAGAGGGATGTCAACCCTGTGGCCACTTCCTGCCACCACCTGGGGCCACCCATCCTCCCACTTACTGGTGTGGGGCGCTGAGACCCTCAGGATGAAGGGCTCCCGGCTGAAGACATCCTGGGGGTCCTCGTACTGGTAGGTACCCACCACAGACACAACATCTGTCCTGTAGGACCAAAGGGGATGGTGACCCTGGGGCTTGGCGTGGCCTGTGTGTCCCCTCCGTGGCATCAGTGGCCCTGCTGTGCCACGAGACAGGGGGCAGCACACCCAGCCCCATCACCTGTAGATGAAGAGGTACATCTCCTTGTAGTTCTCCCGCCCCAGGGGTTTGCTGATCTCATAGTCATACGGGGACGTGGACACACTGCAGAGACACAAAGGCAGGGCACTGGTGACACAGCTGGCCCTGGTGACACAGCTGGCACCCTCCTGGGGTGGTCCTGGCCCTGCCAGGGGCTGGGTGGCTGTGGGATCAGCCCGGGCCAGTCTCACCCTGCTGTCCCCACGGGCCAGCGCGCCATGGGGTGACACAGGCTGTCCAGCCCCCATACTGTCCCCAGGGTGGCCCCTGGACCACATCCGGCCA
>NW_009952891.1:522187-523596 GCF_000747805.2 Chaetura pelagica | reverse complement strand
TGGGCTGGGCTGGGCTGGGCTGGGCTTTCCCCGCCCCGCTCCCACCTGTTGAGCTGCTCCATCAGGTCGGTGACAGCGCTGAGATCCGAGTCCCGCACCTCCTGCACCAGCACCACGTCGTAGCGTTTCAGGATCTGCGGGGGCAAGAGGGAGGGTGATGGCGAGGGGGAGCCTGGTGCTGGGACACCCTCTCCTCTCCCACTCACCTTCCAGACAAGCCCCCCTGACCGTGAGGACTGGTCCCACAGAGGGACTGCAGCACCTGCCTGACCCCCCCACCTCGGTGCTTCATCCACCCGGGGCATCCCAGCACCAGGATGTGGTCCTGGGCACATCCCCTCACGCCCCTGGCACAGGGGGGACACGTTGGGTCCACCCCAGCACACAGGGCATCATCCCCTGTAGCACTCACCCCGGTGATGACATCTGCCACTTCCCTGTTGGACATCTTGGTGTCACCGAACGCCCTGATGTTGAAGGCACCAACACGCAGTGCAGCAGTGGCAGGGCACAGCAGGGTGCTGGGCAGCAGCAGCAGCGCCAGCACCGGGGTCCTCATCCTGCCGGGAGGGACTCTGAGCCACAGGGATGCAGCAGTGGGAGTCAGGCTGGGGAAACTGGGGAGAGAAGGAAAAAAATCCATGTCAGTCCTTCCTGAATCCAGTGTGTCGTGATGGACACTGCCCAGAGCAGCCAGGCATGGCCTGACTGCTGGTTCACCAGTCCCAGGGGAAGTGATACCCCGTCCTGCCACCGTGAATCCACCCAGCAGCCCCAGTGCCAGTCCCTGGGATCACCCAGCTCTGCTCTCTGCTGGGATGTCCCCACCACCTGCCAGCCCCAGTTGCCCCCACCAGCACCCTGGGCTGCTCCACACCCTTAACACTGATCACAGCCCCCACGGTGGGGATAAGGGAGCAGCTCCTCATCCCAGCTCAGCCCAGTTCCTCCCTGTTTGCGGCTGAAGTCGCCGAGCCCGGATCCGTCCTTACCGAGGGGAACACCCAGCACCTCTGCTGTCCCGCCGGCAGGGCGGGCGGATTTATTCCCAGTGGATGTGCCGGCAAAGCAGGATGAGTCTGTCCCCCCCGGGGGGGGTTTGGCACGGCTTTGCGTCCTTCCTACATTGGGAAACCCAAAACCCACGGGCTGGCTTTGCGGCTGAAGTCGCCGAGCCCGGATCCGTCCTTACCGAGGGGAACACCCAGCACCTCTGCTGTCCCGCCGGCAGGGCGGGCGGATTTATTCCCAGTGGATGTGCCGGCAAAGCAGGATGAGTCTGTCCCCCCCGGGGGGGGTTTGGCACGGCTTTGCGTCCTTCCTACATTGGGAAACCCAAAACCCACGGGCTGGCAGGGTGGGGCTGGCAGAGCCACCCCTGTGCTGGCGGGGCTGGGGGGGCTGGGGAG
>NW_009952891.1:512626-521681 GCF_000747805.2 Chaetura pelagica | reverse complement strand
CCCAGGGGCGGGCAGGCAGGGAGGCCATGGCTGCCGGGTGCTGTGTCCTCACACCCAGTCACGGGGTGAGTCTGGTGCCCCCAGCACCGAAACCCCCCACGGGAGGCACCGAACCCCCCTACCCCCCAGGTGCTGACTCAAGTCCCCCTCCCTGCAACCAGGCAGGATCTGGCAGGATCCAGCCCCGTGAGCTGGTGGAAGAGCATCCTGGCAAGGGGCCAAATCCTGCCCCATTCTTCCCAGTCCTTCCTGGTGTCCCTGCTCTTGCTGCCACAGCTCGGAGGGGAGCTGCACTTGTCACCCTGTATGTCTCAGTGGCAGGAGGGGACCCTCTGCCCTGGGGATCTCCATGGCCCCAGTCAGAGCTGCCCCAGCAGAGGTGAGGGCAAGTGAAGGGACCCTCCTCCAGATCTGCAAGGGCTGGAAAAGGCTCGTTTTTTAATGGAAGCAGAGAGCATCCCACCCTCAGAAGACCCCGAAGAACGGCAGTTCCTGGCAGCAACGGTGGGCAGCTTGGTTGGCACTGCTGGCACATGGGGTCCCACCAGGGACAGGTCTGTGCCAGGGGGTCCTGGCAGCTGCTGGCGTGGGGATGGGCTCAGCGGGCTTTCAGGGTCACCTCCACTGGGAAATGGTCACTGACAGCCAAAGCCTGGTGTGGGAGGAAAGCAGAGATGGGGCTGAGCTCCTCTGGACCCACCACTCCTCCTGTGGCCAGCTGGGACACAAACCCTCCCCTCCAACCCCAACATTTAGACCAGACCTCAAAAGGCTCAGGCTGGGGGGCTGCATCGGTGCAGGGATTGGGGCTGGGCCACCCGAGGCAGTGGCTGCCGGGTGCTGTGTCCTCACACCCAGTCACGGGGTGAGTCTGGTGCCCCCAGCACCGAAACCCCCCACGGGAGGCACCGAACCCCCCTACCCCCCAGGTGCTGACTCAAGTCCCCCTCCCTGCAACCAGGCAGGATCTGGCAGGATCCAGCCCCGTGAGCTGGTGGAAGAGCATCCTGGCAAGGGGCCAAATCCTGCCCCATTCTTCCCAGTCCTTCCTGGTGTCCCTGCTCTTGCTGCCACAGCTCGGAGGGGAGCTGCACTTGTCACCCTGTATGTCTCAGTGGCAGGAGGGGACCCTCTGCCCTGGGGATCTCCATGGCCCCAGTCAGAGCTGCCCCAGCAGAGGTGAGGGCAAGTGAAGGGACCCTCCTCCAGATCTGCAAGGGCTGGAAAAGGCTCGTTTTTTAATGGAAGCAGAGAGCATCCCACCCTCAGAAGACCCCGAAGAACGGCAGTTCCTGGCAGCACAGGTGGGCAGCTTGGTTGGCACTGCTGGCACATGGGGTCCCACCAGGGACAGGTCTGTGCCAGGGGGTCCTGGCAGCTGCTGGCGTGGGGCTGGGCACAGCGGGCTTTCAGGGTCACCTCCACTGGGAAATGGTCACTGACAGCCAAAGCCTGGTGTGGGAGGAAAGCAGAGATGGGGCTGAGCTCCTCTGGACCCACCACTCCTCCTGTGGCCAGCTGGGACACAAACCCTCCCCTCCAACCCCAACATTTAGACCAGACCTCAAAAGGCTCAGGCTGGGGGGCTGCATCGGTGCAGGGATTGGGGCTGGGCCACCCTTGGGTGCACCCTTGGAGAAGAAAGAGCCCACCCACACTCCTGGGAGGCACGGGGGCTGGATCCCAGTGCTGGTGGGCTCCCGTTCCATTGGCCCCTCACTCACATCCTTGCTCTGGAGGTGAAAAACCTTCTGGAAGTCATTGACAGCAGCAGAGCCGGGCTCGATGTCCTGGCGCAGGGCGGTGCCGCAGGCGACGATGCTGCCGGGGCGTCACGGGGGGGGTCAGTGCCCACTGGTTCATCCCCCCACCCGACCCCCAAGCCCCCCACCACGGTCCCCACCCACCGGTCGTAGGCACAGTGGGTGGTGTTTGCCACGGTGGTGTCGGCGCTGTCGGGGATGAGCCAGAGGCAGGAGCTCAAGGAGCGCAGGCGGATCGACGGCCACTGCGCGCTGGTCACGTAGGAGCAGCCGGCGTTGAAGTCCCCCAGGAGGATGATGTTCTGCAGGGCAGCACGTTCTGTCCCTGCCCACAGACCTCCAGGGCTCCCTAAACATCTCACGGGGCAGCAGGAAACCCCCCTTGGGGCTCCCCAGCCCTCAGGAATGGCAGCAGAGCCACCCAGCAGCGTGGAGATGCTGGGGTGGTACCCGCTTCAGTGGGTACAAGAAACCTCCCAGGGGACACACCCACCCAAGGAAGGGCACGGGGGTGTGTGGTGGCCGTACCCCAGCCCACCTGGGCTGCCCCAGGGAGGAGCAGAGCTGCCCACCATGGCTCACCTCAGTTGCCCACTTGCTGACCACGTCGGTGTAGACGTCGTAGAGCGCGTCGATCTCCCGCGCGGCGCTGCCGGGCTCGGCGTGCAGGGGCACCAGCACCAGCTCCTCCACCTCTGCTGGACAGGTGGCCATCAGCCCCTGCCTCGGGTGCAGCACCCAGGAAGGGAGCAGGAACCCCAGGGGACCACCCCAGGCCAAGCCCCAGTGACCAGCTGGGAAAAGCTGCCCGAGGGAAAGGGCACATTGGCTTTTTGTGGTCTCCTTCTCCTCCAGGCTGGAATTTCCAGCAGGGAGTTGTGTCCCTCCATGCATGGTTTGCTGCTTGTTTCCCATCAGTTTTTCCAAGGCAGTGCAGTTTTGGGAAGGAGATGGGGGTGGGAGAGAGATGGGAGAGTGTGTGTGTGTACCCTGGGGAACTGCTGGGGGGGTGAAGGTGATGGCACAGGGTAGGGCAAGGCACAAGGTGGGAGATGGGAGCTGATGGGAGATGGTAGGTGAGGGGAGGTGGCCCATGATGGGAACTGGCATGTGATGGGACATGGTGAGTGGTGGGTGTTGGCATGTGATGGGAGCTGGCATGAAACTGGAGGAAGCAGATGGTGGAATATGGTGCAAGGTGGGAGGCAGCAGGTGATGGGATGTGAGACCCACTGGGAAACAGCTGGAGACACAACTGGAGAGGGACCAGGGTGGGAGATGACAGGCAATGGGAGGAGATGGGACATGGTGGGAGATGACAGATGGTGGCAAACAGCAGGCTGTGCTAGGCAGGTCCCCAGCACCTCTGGGCACCCATGGGTGGCAGAAGGCCCTGCAGCAGTGCAGGACCCCAGTGGAGCCCCTGAGCTGAGCTCCAGGGTGCAACCCCCCTGGCCTGGCAGGCTCAGCCCCACATGGAGGGGACCCCGTGCCAGGTCTGGGCAGCCCCCAACAGCAGCTCTGCTCCCCTGTGGTGGGGGAGGAGAACCTGACGATGAAGGGCTCCCTGCTGAAGGTGTCATTCCCACAGGACTCACAGCCATCATCATAGTAGTAGCTTCCCAGCACGGACACCAGGTCTGACCTGAGGGGGGAGAGCAGGGCAGCCCCCAGCACTGCTCCCACCACGTGCCCACCACCCTTTGGGGGCACAGACCCTGGTGGCAGCCCTTACCTGTAGATGAAGACGTACTGCTCCTTGTAGCTGCTCCGACCCAGGGGGATGCTGTCCAGAAAGCTGTAGGGGTGTGGGGACACCCTGGGAGCCAGAGGTGGGGAGGGTGAGAGGAGGATCCTGATGCCCCCAGCACCCACTGGGCTCCCTCCAGAGATACCCCAGCACAGGGAGACACCAGCTGGGGTCTGTCCCAGTGTCCCATTGGCAGGCATCCCCTTGCCCTGTGCCACCAGGGTCACCTGTTGAGCTGGTCCATGAGCTTCTTCACAGCACTCAGGTCGGCGTCCCGGACCTCCTGCACCAAGGTGAGGTCGTATCCTGATAGGATCTGGGGGGACAAGCTCAGAGCTGCTGGCACACGGGCGGGAGCTGCTGGTGGTGCCACCCATGGGTGCCCAGTCTGGGCTGTGAATGCTCCCAGGATGGAAGCAGGGGGTCAGCAGGGACCCGAGAGCCAGGGAGGGAGCCCCTCTGCTGGTGTCCTCTGGCTTGGAAGGACCCTGGGGTGACACAGTGCCCTGTAACACCCACCTGTCTACCACCCACCAGCCCAGCAGCTCCTTGCTCCCAGCCTGCTCTGAGGGAGGAATCTGGGCAGCACTGAGCATCACCCACCTCAATGGGAACCAGCAAGAGTGGAGATGGCCCAGGGTTGGAGACAGTGATGGGAGAAGAGCAGATGTGTGGAGGGGTGGAGGGATGGATGTGGGGGGTGTGGAGAGGTGGATTGGTGGGTGGGTGGGTGCACAGGTGGGCACAGGGATGGGTGGATGGTGCCTGCAGAGAGCTGGTGTCCAACTGCACCCCAGAGAGCAGGGGGGACAGGACTGCCCCTCTCCCCCAGCACTCACAGAGACGATGATATCGGCGACAGTCTGGTTGGACATCTTGCTGTCCCCAAAGGCCTTGATGTTGAAGGCACTGATTTTCAGCATGGTGGTCACCTGCAGCAGGGGGGCTGCAGCCAGCAGCCACAGCACCAGCTTGGAGGCCACCATCCTGTGTGCAGAGGGACAGGCTCAGCCCCTCGGGCTGGGGCAGGGATGGGGCGCAGATGATGAAGAAGACCAGGGTATTCCCACTGCCCATACTGGTTTCCCTGGGAGGTGCCCATTTTCCAGCACCCCCCAGCCAGCATCTCCTACATCACCTGGGGGTTCATCCTGCCTGTCCCTGCTGCAGGGAGGCCAGCAGGGCCAGAGTGGGAGATCCACTGGCAGGAGCAGGTGCCAGCCCGTGTGACGCAGGGCAGAGAGGAGCTTCCTCATTCACTGTGCTCAGCCAGGGCCTCTCCCGCCCTGGGACACGTGGCAGCACCCAGGGACACCCAGGTCCCTTGCCTCTCCCACCCCTCCCGGGATCCACACAGGAGACCCAAGAGACCCCACAGCAGCCGTGCTGGGACAGAGCAAGGGATGGGACCTCCCTGACCCTCCCTCCACCCCTCCCAACCTCCTTCCCTGCCTGCATCATCCTCCTTTGGGGCCTCCTGCCCCCCCCAGGCCCCCAGCACTGCCCCTGCCCCCTCCTCACCTGGGCTGCAGTCCCCCAGGACCCCCTGCTGAGGCAGCAGAGCAGCTCCCCCCCACAGGAGTTCCCTCCCGGAGGGAAAGGCGCTGGGAAGGATTTCCCGTGGCGCTCAGCTCCCTGGGGTAATATTTCACCAGTGTGTGGGATCTGAGCCCTGCCTGAGTGCCCAGCAAAACACCCCAGCTTTTAGCACAGCCCAAGGACAGGCTCACTGCCCCCTGCCTCACTTTTTCTCCCGGGGCAGCTGCTCTACTTAAATCCTCCCTTTTCCCCCACTTGCATCCAGCTCCAAAAGCTACTGCCTGTCCTGCCACAGTCCCCCCAGCTGGTGATGTGGTGATTTGGTAAGGCCACCGTTTGGGAATGGCAGGATTTGGTCGTGCCAAAAATTGCCTGAAGCCCCACAAACCCTCCCTCCTGCCAGGGAACGTGGCAGCCCCTGCAGCCTCCCAGGCAGAGGAACCTACAGAGGAGCGTGTCCGCCCTGGGTGATGCTCAGGAGCTGAGCCCAGGCAGAGCAGCTGGGCAAAACTGGGCTGAGCTGGAGAAGGTGACACTGGAGAGGGGAGCAGGAGGAGAGGGGAGTGGGACGTACCTTTGGTGTCGTCCAAGGTGTCTGGAAGGGAAAGGAACCACACCTGCATTTATGGGCAGGGACACACTCACCTTGCCAAGTGGTCGCCCAGCCAAGGAGTGAGGCCTCAGGCTCCATATGGCATTTTTTTCACGGAAATAAAGGCTGCTCAGGGAAAAAAACCAACCCTTTCACCCAGTGCCAGCACCTCCTGTGGCAGGTGAGGCTGAGCATGTGCCTGAGTCCATACAAATGCTGACAGGAGATCTGCAAGATGCAAGTGAATCCCAGAGACCACTCACGGGAACTGCTGCTCTCACTCATCACCAGCTTTACTTTTAAATAAAAGTGCTTATTTCACCAAAACTAACCATTCCCCATCCCTGGTTTCAGAGGAGTGTGCTGGCAGTGCTGGGAGCCCAGTGCTGGGGGCTGAGCACAGCTGGTGGATCCCAGTCCAGACCCACCAGCTTTGGATTTAGGGTGTGGAGCCAAGCCCAGGAGTCCTGAAAAATGATGGGAGGTCTCCCAGGGCAGACCCTGTCCCCGAGGGAGCACGTGTGGTGCTGGGGAATGGTGGCCTCACACCCTGCTGCTCGCCCCAGCAGCCTTGGCTGATGTCCCAGTGCTTCCCAGCTTCCCAAGGCAGCTGCTGGGTTTCCCAGGGGAGCCTCTGCAGTTCACAGTGCTCCTCAGGGACTTGGGGGGGTGGGAACCCCTCCTGAGACAACCCCCCCCCCAGAGCAGGGCCAGGACTTGGACCACGCTCCCCACAGTGGGATCAGAGCTGGGCAGGGCTGTGCTCCCCAGGACAGCCCTGGGACCAGCACCCCCAGACCAAGATACCCCCTCCCCCCAGGGCCAGACCTCCCCCTGGGCCAAGACCCCCTGAGGGCTGGACCCACCCCAGGCCAAGACCTCTCAAAGGGCCAGACACCCCAAGCCAACACCCTCCCCATGGCCACCCCCATCCCCAGGGCCAAGACCTCCACAGGGACAGACCCTCCTCTGGCCCAGATCCCCCCGAGCAGCCCTGGGACCCCCAAAGGACCAGCTCCCCCTGTGAGAAACGTTTGTGGTGCCAACAAACAGGCCCAAATGGATCTTCCAGCCAAGCACAGTTTGTTGACACTCTGGCCAGAACGGGTGCCCTAAACAAGCAGGCACACCCATACCAAGGTGAAGAAGGGTTTATGTTCCCTATTCCCAAAGTTCCCTCCCCTGTTTCCCCACTGCCTGGGCACTCCAGGGTTTCCAGCCCATCCCACACTTCTAATGATCCTGTAAGTTTCCTGCCTCTGCTCACACATTCCATCCTAGCAGGTCACTTTTTACCTTTCAAGGCAGAATTCTGACCTTTCCTGCCCCCTTGGCTGCCTTCCCAATCCCCACACTGATCTGCACCCACTGGTGTCCTCCTGCCCCGAGGAGCAAACAGAAGGGGCTTTGTTGGGTCTGATCTTGGCCCATCAATCCTGCTCCGTGTTGGGATCCCCCAGATGGAGCCCAATTCAGTCCCTCAGCTTCTGGGACCATAAAATCCCCCCCAGGTGTCACTGGAATGTGCAGAAATCTCACTTATTTCTTCAACTATTCTATCCCTAACACTAGGGTATAGAGAGATAGAGATAGAGATAGAGATAGAGATAGAGATAGAGATAGAGATAGAGATAGAGATAGAGATAGAGATAGAGATAGAGATAGAGATAGAGATAGAGATAGAGATAGATAGAGATAGAGATATAGAGATAGAGATGGAGATAGAGATGAAGATGGAGATGGAGATAGAGATAGAGATAGAGATAGAGATAGAGATAGAGATAGAGATAGAGATAGAGATAGAGATAGAGATAGAGATAGAGATAGATAGAGATAGAGATAGATAGAGATAGATAGAGATAGAGATAGAGATAGAGAGAGATAGATAGAGATAGAGATAGATAGATATACATATAGATAGATATAGAGATATAGATATAGATAGATAGATATAGATGTAGAGATAGAGATAGATAGATATAGAGATATAGATACAGATATAGATATAGATAGATATAGATAGATATAGAGATATAGATATAGATATAGATATAGATAGATATAGATATAGAGATAGAGATATAGATATAGATATAGATATAGATAGATATAGATATAGAGATATAGATATAGATATAGAGATAGAGATATAGATATCGATATAGATAGATATAGATATAGAGATATAGAGATATAGATATAGAGAGAGATAGAGATAGAAATAGAGATAGAGATAGAGATAGATAGATATAGATATAAAAAACCCAAACCCAACACTGTGCTTCTAACACTAGGATGCAGAAACAACCCTACATCTCATTTCTAACACCCCCAAAAAGGGGAGCCATGAACGACATCCGTCACTCGCTGCTGCGGCGGGACGCGCTGAGCGCCGCCAAGGAGGTGCTGTACCACCTGGACATCTACTTCAGCAGCCAGCTGCAGAGCGCCCCGCTGCCCCTGGTGGACAAGGGCCCCACCGAGCTCCTGGAGGAATTCCTCTTCCAGGTGCCCAAGGAGCGCGGCGCTCCCCCCAAGGTGAGCCCCGGCCGTGGGTAGGGCCTGGGGGGGTTGAGGCCGCCAGGCCAGGGCACACCCAGAGAGGCCGGACGTGGCCCCAGGGAGGCCGAGGCTCCCAGGAGCTCCACAGGGCTCTTGTGGAGGTGGTTGCTGGGGTTTGAGTCATGGGGAGGGCAGGGTAGGGTGCCTGGGGGGGTGGTGACAGGGCTTGGGTGGTGGGGAGAGGTCTGACTGGTGAGATCCCTCCTGCACTGGGCAGGGCTCAGGAAGACCAGGCAGGGTCCCAGCGAGGCGTGGGGGGCTCCGGGGAGTGCCCACAGCTTCACAGAGCCCACAGCTTCACAGAGCCCACAGCTTCACAGGGTGTGGGCTACAGCTGGATGATGACCTCCCAGAGAGCAGCGGCCAGAAACGGCAGTTGCTGGTGAATGTCGGTGTGCAGGGGTTGGGGCTGCTGAGCCCGGGTGTGTCCCCCCCCGGCAGTGCCTTTAGTGCTGTTATTTGGAGAGGAAAGAAGTATTTGTCACCCCAGTATTGCTGTTGGTCTCATCCCTCAGACTGTGGGCAGTATTTGCAGCAAGCAGCAGCCTTGGGTATCCAGGTATTCAAATACAGTCTAGAGCTTCTCAGAGTAGCTGGGTAAACACAGGGTGGTTCAGGAAGCTTGAATGTGTGTGTTGTGCACAAAGATGGAATTTCTCACACCTGAGGGGATCTCATGACCTTTCCTGTTGCTGTATTTTATCAAAGCAGCTCTTGATTCTTATCATAGACTGGTTTGGGTTGAAAGGGACCTTAAAGATCATCCAGTTCCACCCCCCTGCATGGGCAGGGACACCTCCCACCAGCCCAGGTTGCTCCAAGCCCCATCCAACCTGCCCTTCAACACTG
>NW_009952891.1:503868-510741 GCF_000747805.2 Chaetura pelagica | reverse complement strand
TGGAAGGGGCCTCTGGAGATCATCTAGTCCAACCCCCCTGCTAGAGCAGGATCCCCCACAGCAGATCCCACAGGTGGATTTGGAATGTCTCCAGGGATGGAGACTCCACAGCCTTTCTGGGCAGCCTGTCCCAGGGCTCTGCCACCCTCAGAGTCAAGATGTATGTTTGGACACGGCAGAAGAGACCAAATCTCTCTCTTAAGATCTGGGCACGAAACACCTGTGTCTGTCTGCCACGAGTGCAGCATGTCAGGGATCTCCTGTGTCTCCTCCTTTCCCACTGTCATTCCCTGCTGCAGACCTTGGGAAGCACAGCTTTGTTCCCGCAGCCTTGCAGGGTGTGCAGAAGTCACCTGCATTAGAGAGGACGAGCAGGAAGGCTGTGCTGGGAAGGGACAGACCAGTGCAGTTTCTGTGGGGTCTCTACTTCCCCTCCAGCAGGGGATGTGGCCTGGTTAGAAGAAGAAGGTGTTTTTTGGCAGATCATAGACCTCAAGGATTTTTTCTATGTTAAGGATGTCAAGGGTAACCGAGAGGTTACAGAACTAGTTTTTGCTTGTGCTGAACTGGTTGAACTACAGAATTAGTTGCTGAAGTAGTAAAAACATCATAGAATCATGGAATGGTTTGGTTTGGAAGGGACCTTAAAGATCATCTAGATCCACCCCCCTGCATGGGCAGGGACACCTCCCACCAGCCCAGGTTGCTCCAAGCCCCATCCAACCTGCCCTTCAACACTGCCAGGGATGGGGCAGCCACAGCTTCCCTGGGCAACCTGGGCCAGGCTCTCACCACCCTCACAGCAAAGAATTTCCTCCTCATGTTTAACCTAAAACTTCCAGTTTTAATCCATTCCCCCTTGTCCTCTCACTACAAGCCCTTGTGAAAAGTCTCTTAAGTCAAAATATTGATGTAAAAAGATTTAATGCAGGTGAGCACTGAACATCTCGTTCTGATATCATGAAATGCTCGTTGTGTTTGATGTGCAGGCAGAGAGAAAGGGAGCTTTAACCTGTGGGGATGTGGCCACATGAAGTGTTGAGACAGTGAAGCAGCTGGGGGAGGTGGGCAGGCTGAGTGGCTGGGCAAGGTGGGCTTTGAAGTCAGCTCTGTAGGACCCTCTTGAGGTTGGGTTTGTCCTGTGCCCCCCAGCGCACCCCCGCCGTGTACTGCGTGCGCCTGGCCCGAGCCCTGGTGGACGACTACTGCAACCTGGTGCCTGGCTCCATACAGACCCTGAAGCAGATCTTCAGTGCCAGCCCTCGCTTCTGCTGCCAGTTCATCACCTCTGTCACAGCCCTCTATGACCTCTCCTCGGGTAAGTTGCTTCCCAGAGCTGCAGAACAATGCCAGACAAGGCTAAAAATAACCACGCGGTGGTTGAAGGGGCTGGAGGAGCAGGCAGGTAATGCCTGACACAGAGGGAAGTGTCCTGCATGGAAGAGGACATGGGGACCTTGTGGAGCAACTCTAGGAGTGACAGTTGAACTGCTGGGCAGGCACTTTGTTCGTGTGTCACCTGCCCAGCAGATAGACTCATAGAATCATAAATGGGATGGTTTGGATTGGAAGGGACTTTTAAAAATCATCTATATCCAACCTCCTGCACAGGCAGGGACACCTCCCACTAGACCAGGTTGCTTCAAGCCCTGTCCCATTGTGAGGACAAGGAGGAATGGATTAAAACTGGAAGAGGGGAGATTGAGGTTGGACATGAGGAGGAAATTATTGACTGTGAGGGTGGCGAGACCCTCGCCCAGGTTGCCCAGGGAAGCTGTGGCTGCCCCATCCCTGGCAGTGTTGAAGGGCAGGTTGGATGGGGCTTGGAGCAACCTGGGCTGGTGGAAGGTGTCCCTGCCCATGCAGGGGGTTGAAACTAGATAATCCATAAGTTCCCTTCCAACCCAAACCATTCCATGATTCTATGATTCTAAATTGACAGGAACATGGTTGTGTTTCCCCTGGGACACACACCTCCCTGTGGTGTCTGGGTAAAACCAGCAGTGTTGGGAAGGTTTTGCAATTGCAGCTGTGACAGTGCAGGAAGAGTGTGTGTGTGAGAGAGATCAATTAGAGACCTCTGCCCTGTGCTGCAGTGCAGGGCTCAGCTTACTCAATAACACCTTTCCTGTCTTCAGATGACCTCATCCCTCCCTCGGATCTGCTGGACTTGATTGTCTCCTGGATCTTTGAAGACCCCCGTTTGATCCTCATCACCTTCCTCAACACTCCCATTGCAGCCAACCTGCCAATAGGGTTTCTGGAGCTCACCCCACTGACCGGACTGATCCGCTGGTGTGTGAAGGCCCCTCTGGCTTACAAAAGGAAGAAGAAAGCTTCTCTCTCCAATGGACACCCCCCCAACAAAATTGCCAAGGACTCAGCTTCAGGAGAAGACCGAGATTGTCACCAGCTGTATTCCAAACTGCACCTCAGTGTCCTGCAGGTTCTGATGATGCTTCAGGGGCATCTAACAGAGAAGAACCTTTATGGGCGCCTGGGGTTGATTCCCTTTGACCACGTGGTTCCCCTCGTTGAGGAAATTAACAGACTATCTGATGAACTCAATCCTCTCAATGCATCCAAAGAGATTGAACTGGCTCTAGACAGGCTGGCTCAGGCTCTGCAAGTGGCCATGGCATCAGGAGCCCTCCTGTGCACCAGAGGTGAGATGGTAGGGGGGCTGGTGGAGACCCTGGCGTGGGATTCTCTTCCTCCAGTGTGTGGATGTTTGTAAGAGGGAGTTTTGGGATGGGGAGAGGAAAAAGCATAAGTTTGCTGCTCTTAAGAAGTGATAGTGCAGGAAATACTTCAGGAAAAATCACTGGATGGGGAGCAAGGAAGGAGAGATGACATAGAGGTGAGTGGTGTGTTGCTGGAGAGCTGCTGGTCAGTGTGCACAGGGGAGGGGGGATATGGGGGTGTCCAGCACAAATCTGACCCCACAAAACTGGTTGTAGCTATTTAAAAAGCAGTGTTTGATGGTGCTTCAGGAGCTGCCATGAACTAGATGCAACATGGGGTGGGTGTGCTGGACAAGGACTTTGAAAAGTAAACAAAAAGGGGTTATCTAAGAACTTTATCCACTGGAAAAAGTGGAACTTCTGGGCCTTTAGCTCTTTTGTAATGAGACCACAAGGTCAGTTAAACTCAGTAAAGGAGGCTGTTTATGTGTCTTTCCTGTGTCAAAAAAGGGAGGAGCCTTAACCCAGCAGAGGGTGAGACAGACAGAAGGTTTGCTGATAACATTCTCCTGCAAACAGGAGGTTCTGGAAGCCACCAGAAGGCTCAAAGCCCCTCAAAGCCCAGGCAGTTGGTGCAGACCCAGCTGCAGAGAGCAGCCTCTGCCCCAGGAGGTGCCTGCAGCTTCTGCCCTCGTGGAACCAGCACTGCTGGCCCAGTATCAGTGTTCTTCTTTCTGATCTTTCCTAAAGTAGCTGTGGATGTAATAAGAACAGACAGAAAAGTGGAGGGTTTTCAGTTGGCTGTGTTTTTTCTCTGGCTGTTCACCTGAGCATTTCCTTTTGCTGTCAAGTGGGAAGTGATTCAGTATAAGTAGCTGCAGAAATACCAGTTATTTCAGCATTTTAGGTCTGCATTTCTCTACAAAGGCAGGAGTTTCCTATCAAGAAAGGACTATAACGAGGATATGTTATTTAATATCTTTATTCCAGCTCTTTTGCTTTAGCAGAAGTTTGGAGATGGTAAAAAGGTGCAAATTCTAGTTGATAAATCTCAGTAAAAATAACCCAACTCTTTATTTACATTAGAACTGTTTAAAAAAGCCCAAACCAATGCAAAGCAGGTACTGGGTAAAATTTGCCCTGCATGGACCTGGTGCCTTTCTCACTATAAATGCCCCATTCAGTGGGCAGAGCCATAGTTTGTCTTTCCTATCTCTTAGTTACTTCTTGATGTGATATTGGTGGTGGGAATTCTGTACTGAGACTTGGATTGGCCTTGAAGTGAAGCTGCATTTCCCATATGGCAGCTTAGGTTGAAGGGTCAACATCCACTGAAGTGTCTGGAAGCTGCAGGAATGACTGGTGAGATGGAGAAATGTTTTGTCTCCTTTGGAAGCTTGAGAGTGGGATTCTGGATCTGTTGAGGGTTTGGTTTTTTTTGTGATCTGACCTTGCTAGGAAGGAGAGTGGAGAGGAAAATGACTCTTAATTTCTGCTTCACCTCATTGTTATGTCTGTGTCCTCTTTCAGATGACTTGAGAACTGTGTGCTCCAGGCTGCCACACAACAAGTAAGAGACCTTTCTACAGCTGGGTTGGTTTTGCTGCATGTTCCAAGACACAAACCTGAGGGCTGTGAGGCAAAATGTCTTCCCAAAGTCTGTGTCTGCTTTCTGGAAGTTTGTTCCCACAGGGTTTAGCGTGAGGGTAAAGGGCATAGACAGGGCTGGCTGCTCCTGCCCTTGCAGGCTGGACTCCTGACTGAGGGACCTCACAGGTGGTCTTGCCCAGCCAGTGTTGGAACAACAGGAGGGGAAAATGAAATTACAGTTGGAACCTGCCCCAGAGTTGTCCCATCTCCCACTCACTCTCCCCTTGTTCTGCTTGGCCCTGAGCTGAACTGCACTTTGCTTCTTTGCAAAGAGCAACCAAATTTAAGGGGGTGAAAGGGGAAAAAGGAAGTCCAAAAGAAGCTGTGAAGAGTTTTAAGTTCCTTCCCAATGCCTGAAGGGGCTCCAGGAAAGCTGGGGAGGGACTTGGGACAAGGGCAGGGAGGGAGAGGACAAGGGGGATGGATGAAAACTGGAAGAGGGGGGATTGAGGTTGGACATGAGGAGGAAATTCTTTGGTGTGAGGGTGGTGAGAGCCTGGCCCAGGTTGCCCAGGGAAGCTGTGGCTGCCCCATCTCTGGCAGTGTTGAAGGGCAGGTTGGATGGGGCTTGGAGCAACCTGGGCTGGTGGGAGGTGTCCCTGCCCATGCAGGGGGGTGGGAATCGATGATCCCTAAGGTCCCTTCCAACCCAAACCATTCCATGATTCTATCATAACTGAATCCCTGCCTCTTCCCTCTGCGAGTTAGTTATGGATTGTCCTTCCAGCCAGGCCCTTCCATGCTGTGCCCATGCAGGGGGTTGGAAATAGATGATCTTTAAGGTCCCTTCCAACCCAAACCATTCCATGATTCTATCATAACTGAATCCCTGCCTCTTCCCTCTGCGAGTTAGTTATGGATTGTCCTTCCAGCCAGGCCCTTCCATGCTGGAGCCAGCCAGGACAAAACCCTCCTGCCAATAACCCTCCTGCCTGTCTGAATGTCTCTCCACAGCCTGCTCCAGCTGGTGATCTCAGGCCCAGTGCAGCAGCCAGCCCATGGCACTCTGCCACCAGGATTCTATCCCCACATCCACACTCCTCCCCTGGGCTACCCCGCGCACCCGGCGCTCCCGGCACATCCCGCGCTCCCGGCTCATCCCGTGCAAACATTCATACCAGGAATGACATTCCCATACCGACCTATCCGCTAAAAGGCCAAGAACTCTGGAGTCTCCTCACTTTCCCTTAGTTTCAGGAAACCTTGGAGTTGGAACCAAACGTCTGGGGAGCCACGTTGTCCTCTTGGGTGTGAAGCCGAGTGACGCGGGCGGGAGCGGGAAGGACGCCCTGGAGCTGGATGGACCAGGAGATCCATCAGGATCCAGCAGATCAGCAGGACTAAAGGAAAGGCTGGGAAAAGGACTAAAGAAAGGGGTGAGGAATTCAGCAGAAACCCCAAACCAGCGTGTGGAATTTGTATTTGTTTTTTTTAAACCCACATTGTTCCCCCTTCCCCCAGGGTCATGGTTTGATCTGGTTGTGGCAGTTGTGCCAGACAGAGGTTTTCCCAAGAGGATTTTTTCCCAGCTCATCTGCTCCAGCCTGCTCCTTTCTTGTACATGTTTGTATCTATAGCTACAGAGGATGTGTACACTGTCTATTTTTGGCACACAAATGTTTGTTTCAGAAGCACAAAGTAGAGTAAAACAGCACTTCCTATTAAAGGAAATGATTTAAGAAGGGTAAAATAATTCTTTACCTTTTAAATAATAATAATAATAATGCTTTGTCTTTTAAACAGTGATTAGAAGGTCCAACTTGTTAGGCCTGTGGTGCTGGGGAGGGAGCACAACCCCTTGGTGGCTGCAGTCACCCCAGGCTTGGGAAGTGCCCTCGTTACACACCCCAATGAAATGAAACCTTGGGGTGAGACCTGGTGTGTTTTAATTAATGGTAGGAAACTGGGCAGTGAGTAGCTGGGTGTGCTGGCCTGCTCTGGGCACGGGGCAGGTGGGTGTGGAACCATCCCTGACCCAATCCCAGCCCCTTCCTTTGAGTTTTACTCTGCCATGATGCTGTGAGCCCCCTCTGCTGGGTGAAAAACTAAGAAAAACGGGTCCTGTCTGTTCTTGAGCAGCTTTAGAGACCTCCAGGGCTTGTGTCCTGATGGGAGGGGATGTGGTGCCTGTGCTTCCTGGCTGTGCTTCCTGGCTGCAAACATGGGTGGATTAGATGGAAGCTGTGAAAACGTGGTTTGAAGGGAACAAGGAAAAGGGTGTTTGCCCTTCTCATGTGTTCCCTGAGTGAGCCCTACAGCAGCCAGACCGTTGGACAAGGTGTCCTGGTGGGTCCTTTCCACTCCCCTCCTGCAGGAGAGGCTTTGTAGGGCTTGGAAGGCAAGCGAGAAACCTTTCAAAGCTCCTCCTCTCAGGGTGAGAGCCCAGCTGGGCACCCAACCCCGCCCCCTGCCCCCAGCGTTGGGCTCCAGGCCGCGCCGCCAATTAACACTTCCCCATTAATCAGCAGCTCCACGTGCCCCGGACCCTGCCCGGGAGCCGCTTCCCTTCCCGCGCCTGCGCGGGGCCCGGCGGTCACGC
>NW_009952891.1:466667-503043 GCF_000747805.2 Chaetura pelagica | reverse complement strand
TGCTGAACCCATCAAATACCTTGATTTTCCTGTCCTGACAAGGGAAAAAAAAAATTATGAGATGGAAATATTTATTCTCCCACCACGGGCTGGGTTTTATTTCTGTCATTAAAGGCTCATCTCTGGGATTCCATCTCAAATTCCTCCCTAGCCCAAACTAGATACATGAACCCATCAAGTTAAAATTTCTCAAGGACTTCTGGTAAAATCAGGGAAGTGTTAAGGAGCAAATCAGGACTTCAAATACCTGCTGAGTGCAGTTCTGGATTCAGGGAGGGCACACGAGGATGCTCTCAAGGTGTGACGAGTTCAGGGCTTTGGGTTGCTGGAACATCTGCCCCCCCAAAATAAATAGCTATTTCAGACAATGAGTAATTGTAAAACCTTTGCTCATATATTTCTGAGCAAAATCTGGGGGTTTTGGGGTAAGGAGGAGGTCTGGGTCCACCCCAATGTGCAGAGTGGGTTTGGGTGGTTCTTGCTGCACAGGACAGGGCACTACAAGCCCTGTGGGTGGATGTTGTGGAGACAAGACAGAGACCACAACATCAGCTGGGAGGGCCAAAATGCTTGGAAACATGAAGTGAGGAGGGGTGTTCAGCCTGGAGAAGAGAAGGCTCCAGGGAGACCTTAGAGCAGCTTCCAGTGCCTGAAGGGGCTCCAGGAAAGCTGGGGAGGGACTTGGGACAAGGGCAGGGAGGGAGAGGACAGGGGGGATGAATTGAAACTGGAAGAGGGAGATTGAGGTTGGACATGAGGAGGGAATTCTTTGGTGTGAGGGTGGTGAGAGCCTGGCCCAGGTTGCCCAGGGAAGCTGTGGCTGCCCCATCCCTGGCAGTGTTGAAGGGCAGGTTGGATGGGGCTTGGAGCAACCTGGGCTGGTGGGAGGTGTCCCTGCCCATGCAGGGGGGTGGGAATAGATGATCCCTAAGGTCCCTTCCAACCCAAACCATTCCATGATTCTATCATAACTGAATCCCTGCCTCTTCCCTCTGCGAGTTAGTTATGGATTGTCCTTCCAGCCAGGCCCTTCCATGCTGGAGCCAGCCAGGACAAAACCCTCCTGCCAATAACCCTCCTGCCTGTCTGAATGTCTCTCCACAGCCTGCTCCAGCTGGTGATCTCAGGCCCAGTGCAGCAGCCAGCCCATGGCACTCTGCCACCAGGATTCTATCCCCACATCCACACTCCTCCCCTGGGCTACCCCGCGCACCCGGCGCTCCCGGCACATCCCGCGCTCCCGGCTCATCCCGTGCAAACATTCATACCAGGAATGACATTCCCATACCGACCTATCCGCTAAAAGGCCAAGAACTCTGGAGTCTCCTCACTTTCCCTTAGTTTCAGGAAACCTTGGAGTTGGAACCAAACGTCTGGGGAGCCACGTTGTCCTCTTGGGTGTGAAGCCGAGTGACGCGGGCGGGAGCGGGAAGGACGCCCTGGAGCTGGATGGACCAGGAGATCCATCAGGATCCAGCAGATCAGCAGGACTAAAGGAAAGGCTGGGAAAAGGACTAAAGAAAGGGGTGAGGAATTCAGCAGAAACCCCAAACCAGCGTGTGGAATTTGTATTTGTTTTTTTTAAACCCACATTGTTCCCCCTTCCCCCAGGGTCATGGTTTGATCTGGTTGTGGCAGTTGTGCCAGACAGAGGTTTTCCCAAGAGGATTTTTTCCCAGCTCATCTGCTCCAGCCTGCTCCTTTCTTGTACATGTTTGTATCTATAGCTACAGAGGATGTGTACACTGTCTATTTTTGGCACACAAATGTTTGTTTCAGAAGCACAAAGTAGAGTAAAACAGCACTTCCTATTAAAGGAAATGATTTAAGAAGGGTAAAATAATTCTTTACCTTTTAAATAATAATAATAATAATGCTTTGTCTTTTAAACAGTGATTAGAAGGTCCAGCTTGTTAGGCCTGTGGTGCTGGGGAGGGAGCACAACCCCTTGGTGGCTGCAGTCACCCCAGGCTTGGGAAGTGCCCTCGTTACACACCCCAATGAAATGAAACCTTGGGGTGAGACCTGGTGTGTTTTAATTAATGGTAGGAAACTGGGCAGTGAGTAGCTGGGTGTGCTGGCCTGCTCTGGGCACGGGGCAGGTGGGTGTGGAACCATCCCTGACCCAATCCCAGCCCCTTCCTTTGAGTTTTACTCTGCCATGATGCTGTGAGCCCCCTCTGCTGGGTGAAAAACTAAGAAAAACGGGTCCTGTCTGTTCTTGAGCAGCTTTAGAGACCTCCAGGGCTTGTGTCCTGATGGGAGGGGATGTGGTGCCTGTGCTTCCTGGCTGTGCTTCCTGGCTGCAAACATGGGTGGATTAGATGGAAGCTGTGAAAACGTGGTTTGAAGGGAACAAGGAAAAGGGTGTTTGCCCTTCTCATGTGTTCCCTGAGTGAGCCCTACAGCAGCCAGACCGTTGGACAAGGTGTCCTGGTGGGTCCTTTCCACTCCCCTCCTGCAGGAGAGGGTTTGTAGGGCTTGGAAGGCAAGCGAGAAACCTTTCAAAGCTCCTCCTCTCAGGGTGAGAGCCCAGCTGGGCACCCAACCCCGCCCCCTGCCCCCAGCGTTGGGCTCCAGGCCGCGCCGCCAATTAACACTTCCCCATTAATCAGCAGCTCCACGTGCCCCGGACCCTGCCCGGGAGCCGCTTCCCTTCCCGCGCCTGCGCGGGGCCCGGCGGTCACGTGGCTTCGGGAGAGCCAATGGGGAGGCGCGTTGCTGCGGGGTTGCCCGGGCAGAGGAAGTGCCGCCGGTGCCCGGTTTGTGCCGCCGCGTCCCGGCCCGGGATGCGCTGAGGCCCCGCAGCGGCCCCCCCGCCGCCCCCCGAGGTGAGCGGGGACAGAAGGGGGGTCCTGGCGCCCGGCGGGGGAGGCGGAACCTGCGGGAGGTCTGGGGTCCCGGGGAGAGGGGGTGGAGCTCCTGGAGCGGGGCCTGGGGGGTGATCCCAGGGCTGGAGCTGCTCTGGAGCCAGGCTGGGAGGGTTGGGGTGTTCAGCCTGGAGAAGAGAAGGCTCCAGGGAGACCTTAGAGCACCTTCCAGGGCCTGAAGGGGCTCCAGGAAAGCTGGGGAGGGACTTGGGACAAGGGCAGGGAGGGAGAGGACAAGGGGGAAGGGATTAAAACTGGCAGAGAGGAGATTGAGGTTGGACATGAGGAGGAAATTCTTTGGTGTGAGGGTGGTGAGAGCCTGGCCCAGGTTGCCCAGGGAAGCTGTGGCTGCCCCATCCCTGGCAGTGTTGAAGGGCAGGTTGGATGGGGCTTGGAGCAGCCTGGGCTGGTGGGAGGTGTCCCTGCCCATGCAGGGGGTGGGACTGGATGATCTTTAAGGTTCATTCCAACCCAAGCCAGTCTGTGACTCTATGTTTATCCATCTGGTGCAAACAGCTCCTCTCTTCTGGACCCCTGTGGGTGGGATCAGGGCTGGTGTCTTTTGCCATCAGGACCCCCTGTGTCCAGCCCTGAGCTCAAGCTTGTGCCTTAGACATTGGCTCTTGATTATAGGCATCAACCTCTTACCATCCCCCATGACAAGCTGTTCAAATGCTGAATTCTGTTTCTGTGTTGGGTTTGAGGTGTGTTGGGCTGCTCTGTGTCTGTGTCTGTCCCTGCCCCTCCCAGCAGCTCTGCCCTGGGCACCTGTCTGAATCTGACTGAATAATTGACAGGTGACCTGTAACTACCTCACCCCAAAGCCTTTTAGATGCACATTTTCCCACTTCCTCTGTTCTGATAGTTCCTAGAGTCCTCCTGGGACTCCTGCTAAGCAGCAAACTAATGTTTTCAGGGATCTCCCTTAGAAAACCAGGATTTTTTTTTCCCCCCCTTGCAGTGCTTAACACAAAGTGAAAACGTTTGCCTCTCTCTCATCTCCATTCCTTTTTTATCTACCAACTTACAGACTTTATCAGCCATTTTATTAGTCTTTTGGCACCATGAGAACTTTCTACAGTTGGGGCCAGCTATAGATTTTACTGTCCTGGGAAGTCTGTGCCCTTTGTCCAAAGAAACATCAGCCAGTTTTGTTGCATCTCCATTCATCTCTTCTCCCATTGATGTTTTTATGAATGGATTATTGCTTGAGTCTCTTTTTACTAGATTTACTTAATTTATTTTAATCTGACTGAATCTCTCCTTGGTCCATTTTAGTCTCTTGAGTTCCCTCAAAAGCTTTTTTTACAAGGCAGCTTCTTGGAAGTGCTAGTGCATGGTGTTTGGTTTTCATGTTGGTTGTTTTTTTTCCAAGAAACCAATTTCCTGTGTGAACAAACTCCAGCAGATTTCTCAGAAATGAGGTTCCTCTAAAAAAAAAAACACCCTCTTGTCCAACGTGTTATAATTAGTGTGAACTCATTGACAAGGTTGGAGCAGCTTCACCCTTGATAGAGACTGTGACACAGGCACTGCCTGACACCAAGCTTGTCAAGTAGGTGGTTTTAATCACACAGAAGAAAAAAGTAGTTCATTTTTCTCATCTGAACTGGTGCTTTAATTAGTCTTCCCATGCCAGGCAGCAAATAAAGAAGAATGGTGGTTCTAATGGTTCTAATACTTCCCTTTGTTCTCTGAAGTTGCTGCTGCTCTTTCTCTCAGCTGGTGGTTTGATGTGTTTAAAAGAGGTTGGCTTGACCTGAGTAGCTGCTGAGTGGCCTGGGTGGTGAGTGGCCTCTTAAAAACCCTGGCACTCTTCATTTTCGTTTCTTTTCCTGACCCAGAAGTGGTATCATGGTGTGTTTTGGGGACCTGGGCTGGCCTCGGATGTCCTGGAGCTGCCAGTAGGGTTCAGAAAACCCCTCTTTTGTAGTTTGGAGCTCAAAGAGCCTTTTAACACTCTGTGTGTGTGTGTGTGTTTGGTTTTGTTAATGGAGTCTGGGGTTTCTTTCGTGTCTGTTGGTTCTTTCCCAGTAAGGATGAGCTGGTTTTGTGTGTGGGGGAGGATTTTTGGGAGTGTTATGAACACAGCATTGGGCCAGCACAGCCAGTGAGTCAGTGCACAGGAACACAGACTGGTTTGGGTGGGAAAGGACCTTAAGGATCATCTAGTTTCAACCCCCCTGCATGGGCAGGGACACCTCCCACTAGAGGAGGTTGCTTAGAGCCCCATCTAACCAGCCCATCATCTGGTGTGAACTGGTCCTACCACCCAAGAAACCCTCTTTCTTCCCGAGTATTTCCCCCTCTCTGCCCCCTCCCCGGGCACTCCCAGGGTGATGCATGGAGTGAGCAGGAGGTGAAGCTGTGATTGCACAGCCTGACTGTCCATGACTGCTGGGAATACCTGAGGAATCACACCCTGGGGGGCTTCCCTGTGAGCAGAGCTGCTCCACAGCTCCTGGTTGCTCTGCCTTCCTGCTCCTCCCAACCTGCTGGGCTGGCAGCAGCCTTGGAGGATGGAAAGGAATTCCCTTCCAGTGACTTGATGCCAGCAGCTGCTTTGTTCCTCTGGTGTTCAAGGCACTTGGAAAAGAAAAAACTGTGTGCTCAGTGTGGCAGCAGAGGAAGGAAGTTCTTTCCTAGCTGAGTGTCTCTTCTACACACTTGGAGTTAACCACCACCTCAGATCCTGGTTGCAGAGGTGTCACTCCTGTCTCCACCAGCCACAGCACGTCTGGTGGCTTCAGTGCAGGGTGTTGAAAAGACTCAGAGCTTCATGTCTCACACTACCTCACCCCACCCACACTTCCCTCCTCCCAGGAAGGTAGGAACAGGAGCTGCTCAGTTTTCCACCCTTAGCTTTTGATGAAGTTCTTCATTCCTCCTGCTCAGGTCCTGTGTGTGTGGCAGAGCAGAGACCTCTGCCCAAATCTGTCTGAAGTGGCTCTACCCAGGAGCTGTGGGGTTTTGGGGTTGAACCTGGGTGTCTCCTGCTGGAAAAACACCATTGAGAAAGAAAGGAAGAAGAGCCATGATGGCTCAGGTTTTAAATTTGGGGTCTTGGAGAGAAGATGTCCTGGTTTTAGTGAGGATAAATCAAATTTTGTACTGATTTGTTTTCTTTCTTCACCCTTTTAAGCAGCACAATTGGCTGAAATGAACAGCCAGGTTTTTTGGCTGATAACCTTGATGTTTATAGTTACTGCTGGGTGACAGAAGAGGGTTTGGGGCTCGTGTCTGCTGACTAGGGAAGGAATGTTCTTTTTCCAAGCTTTTTTTTGTACTTTTAAAGCCCATTTTTAGCCCCTAAAAAGCTCCCTGCCAGTGTCTCCTGCAGAGGGGCAGGCGGAGGGGCTGGGTTTGATGGTCGGTTGGGTGTTGCTGCTCAGTAAGGAGGACAGTGGCTGGGAAACGGAGGCAGGTTCCAGTTCTCCTCTCCCAGGATTGGCACCACACCAGCCTGAATTCCTAGCTGTAGGAAGTTGGCAGGGTTTTGGCATTTGCAAAGGTGTTGGATCACTCCTCTAGTCAGCTCCTTGTTGTAAATGTGCCTCTGGTGTGACCTTTGGGTTTTGCTTCCCCGCAGAGCTGCTGTCACAAAGCAGATTTTCTCTTCTTAACGAGGGAAGATTTAACAGCAAAACCTTCTTAGAGATTCCTGTTTGCTATTCCCTGGAGGAATTGCTGTATCTGGGGCAGCAGGAAGCCCTGCCTTTTTGCAATGTGCTGTAGAGACATTTCACTCAGGTTCCAATGCTTGGGAAATCGGCAGCTTCGGGAATGGATCTAGAGCTGTAGGGGAAAAGAAAAGCCCAGGAGGTGACTGGCATGCAAATCCTTAACATTTCTGCTGCTGGAAGGCTGCCAGGTCACCCCTCAGGTGGGCAGAGGATCAGGGGTACAAGTGTAAAAGGATTTCACTAACAGTAAGTCTTTTCATTTCAAATAAATAACTGCTGCTTGCTGTGCAGGTAGAACTGCATTTTGCCTTCTCGTTTTTTAATATCCTTTTGGGATCTGTTTCCAATCCTGATCCTTCATGGCAGGAGGCCAGAGTGGTCAGTACTGTGGTTCTGTGGTTCAGTGATTTTTGGCTGCCAGGCTATAGTCCTGTGGTTTGTACACCTCAGTCTGGGCACCAGGGAAGGTGAGGAACAGACCTGAGGACAAGGTGTGAGTGAACGCACGTCTTAGTTTCACAATTAAAACATCTGAGAATGATGTTTTCAGAGTTTCAGAGCTGAGGAAAAATGGGCTAAGCAGCATGGAATGAGCCTTTGGGGTGAGGGCTGGATGCCAGGATGGGTTTTCCCAGGTTGTGTGTGACTGTGCTGCCTTCCTGGCTGTCTGACACAGTCTGGCCAGGTTCTTGTAGATACTCCACTGGAGGAAGGTTTAATATCCAGTGTCCTTGTCTGGTATATTTGGTGTTCCAGGGGGTGTGGCAGGGGGGTGCAGCAACACATGGAATGACAGCACAGGTGTGACATTGCAGGGGACAGTGAATCCCAGTACAAATGTGCCTGTTGCTGGTCTCTATGTGCACATTCCCACAGTCACCAGGAAGGGATACATGGATCAAAGCCAGCCTAGACCCTTGGCTTTCCTCAAAGTGTATTAACTGCTCAGTTTTTATCCTTTGAGTCCAGCCATAGATGTGCTGCCCCCATGCTGGTCTGGCTAGCTCAGGAAGATGTTATTCTTTGTGAATTACCTCAGGGCACCTGAGGATTCAGTGGGACAACTGTCTTACCTAACCCCAAGGTTGCCCTCCAGCCTCCCTGGTGTGGAGATCCGTTTAGCTTTCCTCACAGTCCATTCATCCCCAGGCTCCCTGTTATTTGCCCTCCTTCACTGAGGGGCTGTGCTGCCCTGGCCAGATTTGCTGGAGAGGAAAGTCCAGGCACTGACAAGCTCCTTTCTCCAGAATGATGTCCCTGAGGGCAGTTCCTTAGTGCTTTGGAGGAAACTGGGAGCTGTGGTGTCCTTGGGAGGTGGTGCAGGGGGAGCAGGCTGAGGAGGGCAGTTCTGTGCACAGAAGGAAGCTGCTGCTGAAGGAGTACAAAGATGATTAAGGGAGTGGAACATCTCCCTTATGAGCAAAGGCTGAGGGAGCTGGGTCTCTTTAGCTTGGAGAAAAGGAGACTGAGGGGTGACCTCATCAATGTTTACAAATATGTAAGGGGTGAGTGTCAGGGGGACGGAGTTAGGCTTTTCTCAGTGATGACCAGTGATAGGACAAGGGGTAATGGGTGCAAATTGGAGCATAGGAAGTTCAAGGTGAATATCCGAAAAAATTTTTTTACTGTAAGAGTGACAGAGCACTGGAACAGACTGCCCAGGGAGGTTGTGGAGTCTCCCTCACTGGAGACATTCAAAACCCACCTGGATGAGTTCCTGTGTGATGTACTCTAGGTGACCCTGCTCTGGCAGGGGGGTTGGACTAGATGATCTCTCGAGGTCCCTTCCAGCCCCTAAGATTCTATGATTCTATGATTCTATGATTCTATAAGTTATACATTTGGTCTAATGTTGGAAACAAAGACCAAGGCATGTTGCTATCAGTGGACTGATAGATTTGGAAGAGAAACAGAGAAGGTAATCTGGGGGAACACTGGAGGTGAAAACTTTTTGTAGATGGCAACATTTATCTGTCACCATTAACTGACTTCTGTTCAGGAGAGTGACTTAGTATCTACTTTTTTGCTTTATGGGTGATTTATCTGTATCTAATGTTCAAGAGGCTGTAGATGAGCCCAGCAGTATAAACTTAAAAGTTATAAGTCATACTAGTTTTCTACTTTGACTTCTGATTTTGAGATGTGAATCTTACAAGTTAAGAAGTATCAATTATGAGGAAAGAGGGATTTAAGCTAGGCCAACAGTTAATGGACTGGGGATTAAGTGTGGGTTTATTAAGGATTACTAGAACTATGAAGTTCGTAGAGTCCTTATTGAGCAATCATCTTTGGTTTTCTGCTTTCTGAAATGTTTCGGTAATATTTGGTGTAGATGCTATCTGGTTTCAGTGAGCTATGGTAACCTAGATTTTTCTTTTCTACAGGTTGTACCTTACAATACCTTGAATTAGTGTAGTAAATATGCTTATTTGGCAAAAGATATCATATATACGACACTTCTGTCTAATATATAAGTCCTTTTTAAACGCTAACATTTGTTTTGCTCTGTGCCTTAACATCATTCTAGCACTAATAATACTTTTATTCATGTTACATCTCTTTTTAGCTGGTATGTTTCCTATAATGGATGTCAGGCTTCTAATCTGCAACCCTAGGATCTCCTTGGAGTTCTGTAAAATCATTTGCCATGGACTATGAAACCTCATTGGCTAATTCCTTTAGTACTCTCTGATGGATTTAATCTGGCCTTGCTGATTCAAAACATTAATTCAGTCCAGGTAATTTCTCACTTGCTCTTTACGGTGTTGATGTCTCTTCTCTTATGTTGTTCATCTACTCCCAGCATAATTAATCATTTCACAGAAGAGTTGTTTTGAGTGAACTGAAGCAGAGCAAGTACTTAGAAATTCCACTTTTCCTCCCCTCTAGTGTATTTACTTTCTGATAATTAGAGCTCTTACCTTCCCTTTTATCTTCTCTTTTTCTCTGAAGTAGCTAAATAATTATTTTTTTCATTATCTATTATGAAATTATATTACTACTGAACTTTGCATATCCAATATATTTTTTTTTGTAACTTCTTATCCTCACTTTGCTTACCCTTGCAATAAAATGTTGCAGTTGCAATGAATTCTCATCTCTGTATATTCTAGAACTTCTACCTCCAAAGCAGATTCATTTCTCATGTTTCATTTGTGGAATTTCCTCTTAATGTGAACCATGCTGCTTCAGGGATTTTCATGAAGTTGTGGAAAAAAAGGCAGTGAACAGAATGTAAAGTGGGTATGACTTTGGTATGGATTCAGGACAGCTATGATGGAAAATATGAACAGAAAGAGATGAAGGCTCCAGCATCAATAGACATTTGTGTCTGCTACCAACTTCTCTGAACCTTGATCTGATTTGAATATTTATTTAGCTTTTGACAAACAAGATACCCTCTTTGCTCTTCGGCATATATGGAACTGGTGTGCTGTATCACATAACAACAGCAATGAATTAGCCTTTTTTATTTTCTCAAAAATAATGCGTGCTTTGATAGAATAATGAAAAAAAATATTATTTTAATACCCTTTTACATCTTAGATTTAATCTACAAAAGGAGAGTAAAATGTCAATGAGGACAAAACAGACAAGACAATTTGAAAGTTAAGTGATATTTCTTAACAGCCTCACTATGTTTGGCACTTGAAAACAAAGCTTAACAATCAAGGACACAAAAATTAATATTAAATTCAAGACTGAGAAAAGAATTCTTAAAAATACAAAACAGCCTGAATTCCTAGCTGTAGGAAGTTGGCAGGGTTTTGGCATTTGCAAAGGTGTTGGATCACTCCTCTAGTCAGCTCCTTGTTGTAAATGTGCCTCTGGTGTGACCTTTGGGTTTTGCTTCCCCGCAGAGCTGCTGTCACAAAGCAGATTTTCTCTTCTTAACGAGGGAAGATTTAACAGCAAAACCTTCTTAGAGATTCCTGTTTGCTATTCCCTGGAGGAATTGCTGTATCTGGGGCAGCAGGAAGCCCTGCCTTTTTGCAATGTGCTGTAGAGACATTTCACTCAGGTTCCAATGCTTGGGAAATCGGCAGCTTCGGGAATGGATCTAGAGCTGTAGGGGAAAAGAAAAGCCCAGGAGGTGACTGGCATGCAAATCCTTAACATTTCTGCTGCTGGAAGGCTGCCAGGTCACCCCTCAGGTGGGCAGAGGATCAGGGGTACAAGTGTAAAAGGATTTCACTAACAGTAAGTCTTTTCATTTCAAATAAATAACTGCTGCTTGCTGTGCAGGTAGAACTGCATTTTGCCTTCTCGTTTTTTAATATCCTTTTGGGATCTGTTTCCAATCCTGATCCTTCATGGCAGGAGGCCAGAGTGGTCAGTACTGTGGTTCTGTGGTTCAGTGATTTTTGGCTGCCAGGCTATAGTCCTGTGGTTTGTACACCTCAGTCTGGGCACCAGGGAAGGTGAGGAACAGACCTGAGGACAAGGTGTGAGTGAACGCACGTCTTAGTTTCACAATTAAAACATCTGAGAATGATGTTTTCAGAGTTTCAGAGCTGAGGAAAAATGGGCTAAGCAGCATGGAATGAGCCTTTGGGGTGAGGGCTGGATGCCAGGATGGGTTTTCCCAGGTTGTGTGTGACTGTGCTGCCTTCCTGGCTGTCTGACACAGTCTGGCCAGGTTCTTGTAGATACTCCACTGGAGGAAGGTTTAATATCCAGTGTCCTTGTCTGGTATATTTGGTGTTCCAGGGGGCGTGGCAGGGGGGTGCAGCAACACATGGAATGACAGCACAGGTGTGACATTGCAGGGGACAGTGAATCCCAGTACAAATGTGCCTGTTGCTGGTCTCTATGTGCACATTCCCACAGTCACCAGGAAGGGATACATGGATCAAAGCCAGCCTAGACCCTTGGCTTTCCTCAAAGTGTATTAACTGCTCAGTTTTTATCCTTTGAGTCCAGCCATAGATGTGCTGCCCCCATGCTGGTCTGGCTAGCTCAGGAAGATGTTATTCTTCGTGAATTACCTCAGGGCACCTGAGGATTCAGTGGGACAACTGTCTTACCTAACCCCAAGGTTGCCCTCCAGCCTCCCTGGTGTGGAGATCCGTTTAGCTTTCCTCACAGTCCATTCATCCCCAGGCTCCCTGTTATTTGCCCTCCTTCACTGAGGGGCTGTGCTGCCCTGGCCAGATTTGCTGGAGAGGAAAGTCCAGGCACTGACAAGCTCCTTTCTCCAAAATGATGTCCCTGAGGGCAGTTCCTTAGTGCTTTGGATGTGTCCAGTTCTGGGCCCCTCAGTTCAAAAAGGACAGGGAACTGCTCGAGAGAGTCCAGCGCAGAGCTACGAAGATGATTAGGGGAGTGGAACATCTCCCTTATGAGGAAAGGCTGAGGGAGCTGGGTCTCTTTAGCTTGGAGAAAAGGAGACTGAGGGGTGACCTCATCAATGTTTACAAATATGTAAGGGGTGAGTGTCAGGGGGACGGAGTTAGGCTTTTCTCGGTGATGACCAGTGATAGGACAAGGGGTAATGGGTGTAAATTGGAGCATAGGAGGTTCAAGGTGAATATCCGAAAAAATTTTTTTACTGTAAGAGTGACAGAGCACTGGAACAGACTGCCCAGGGAGCTTGTGGAGTCTCCCTCACTGGAGACATTCAAAACCCACCTGGATGAGTTCCTGTGTGATGTACTCTAGGTGACCCTGCTCTGGCAGGGGGGTTGGACTAGATGATCTCTCGAGGTCCCTTCCAGCCCCTAAGATTCTATGATTCTATGAGGAGCTCCAAGTCTTGAGCTTGTGTGTGTTCCTTAGCAGGGGTCCACGAGGGGCTCCAAGGCTCAGTCCTTCTGGGAGGAATTAAAGGAAAATGTCATGCCTGGATCAAAAGGCATTATGGGCTGTTGTGAAATGATGTGATCCAGCATCAGAGCCTCTTTCCAGCCATATTATTTTCAGACCGAAAGCACAAAATCAGTCATTTTGTCCTAGATTTCCTACGAAGTGTCTCACTGGCTCCAAACACCCACTCCTGCTAATGTGGGGAATGGGGTGATGGCAGTTTTGGGCAGCACTCCTGAGGGGTGTGAGGGATGGCACAGGAGGGGAGGTGACACCCTCACCAAGCTGCTGCTGACTGCCAACCCCCAGCTCTGTAAGTCTGCATTACATACCAGAACTGAGGAAAACCACATCTTAGTTTCTTGCTTGTCCTAAACCATCCTGCATGGCATTCCTAGAAGGAACAGGAGCATTAGTTGGAATAAATAGAGCATAAAAAATAGCATCTAGAGGCAGGCTTGAGCTGCAGGCAGGGCAGAGGTGGCTGTGTTGGTGTAGGCAGCACATTGAACAGCTTTCCAGTTGTTCCTTTGGGTGCAGAGGAACTAGTCTGAGCCCAGGCAGGGTGGAGAGAATTGCTCTGCCATTCTGTGGGTCTGTGGAGCTGTGTAAGTTGGTTGATCTAAGGTGGGTGGAACCCCAAAAGTTGCTTCCAAGCTCATTTTTGTAATCCTCCAATTAGTGTGTAGGTGATACCAAGCCAGGTATTTAAATATCTTTTAAAAATTGGCTCCTATTGCTTTGATAATGTTGCCCTACGTCCTAGGGGTGCCTCTTTGAGATTCTTAGTAATGATTTTGTGATGTTTTCAAATCCAGTTACAGTTTTATTGCATTCAGTAAAAGGAACTTGGTACCCAGAGTGTCCATGTGGAACATTCCCTGCGAGACCAGTAACCTCAAAACTCAATAAGCTTAAAATGAAATGCAGAAGGGAAATCCCTGCTGCTTTGTTGGAATTAGACCTTTGGCTGGTTCAGATTGAAGGTTTTAATGTAAATCAAATCCCCAGTGCCAGATGGCTCAAGGTGGAGACACTTAGAGCTGTGCTCTCCAAGTGATACTCCCCAGACAAGAGCAGAGTTTGTGGCTGTTCTGAGAGCCGTGTTGCTTGGTCACAGCTGAGCTGTGCCTGTCCTGCCTGTTGAGGAGCTCCTAAAATTCTCTCTGGGCTTTGGCCTTACTTATTTATGAGTGAGAGAGGATGACACGTGCCATTAAATTTTCTTCTCTGGGAATCTTGTTGGGGTTCGAGAACTGTCTGTGCAGACATTACAGACTAGGATTTGGTGGTGCCACTGGGGCAGCTCTGGTGAGGGCACCAGGGCTATGGGGCAGCCAGCTCTGGTGAGGGCAGCAGGGCTATGGGGCAGCCAGCTCTGGTTAGGATACCAGGACTAAAGGAAGCCATCTCCAGCCTGTTGTGCCTGCATGGAAACCTCCCAGGGAGCATCCACTCCTCAGTGTTTGTCCAAGCAGATGGTCTGCTCGTGTCAGCTCAGATGCAGCCACTGGGCACGTGTCCAGCACTGGAGGGCTGGGGAGGAGCTGTGGGCAGAAGGCCATGAGCTGCCAGCAGCAGGAAGGGCCAATTCTCATGTGGCCTCTGCAGAGGGACCTGTGTGGCATAGCTGCAGTTCCTCAGAGCTGGACCCTGCTCAGGATGTGCTCAGCAGTTCTCTAGAGGAACTTAATCTTTTCATTCTGTGGAATGACAGGAGATAATCCTTCCTAATAATGGAACAGGTGTATGCTTGAAGAAAGTGTTTTCACTTCCTGAAGGTGAAAAATCTTCAGCCCAATTCAGTAAGAATCTGCACCATTTCCCTGCAGAACTACCTGCAGTGCTGAGGTGGCTGGTCCTGTGTCTTTCAGACAGTACTTCCCAAATTGTAGGGTCACTTTATAAAAATCCACGCACCTGGCAGTGCTTGTTTCCTGTGTTCTTTCCTGCAGGTTTATTTCTTTCTGTTCAAGATTAATTCATTTCAATTAGCTTTTAAATTGGAAAGGAAAAGAGGGTGGTGAGACACTGGAGCAGGGAAGCTGTGGCTGCCCCATCCCTGGAAGTGTTGAAGGGCAGGTTGGATGGGGCTTGGAGCAACCAGGTCTAGTGGTCCAGGACTTGACCTCTAAAGGTCCTTTTAACCTCCATTGAGTCCTAGGGTTGTGTTGCACCCTGAGACTGTTTTCTATTATTTGTTGATGCTTCCAAACGTGCCTTTAATCCTCTAAACCCAAGTTGGCTCTAAAAATGACACTCTCATCACTGTGTTAGCTGTGGCTTTTGTTCAAGACAATGGCTCTGCTAATTAATTGCAGCCTATCACAGGCTGTGCAGAGGACCCAGACCCAGGTCTTGGAACTTCTCCCAGGCATCTGTGAAGAGCCAGAGGTTCTGACTCCACCGGAAGAGAACTGACTTGCCTGGGATTCCACCTCTCTTAGTCACAGCAACCACTGACTGCTCCTCCAGCAGCACCATCTGCCCAGGGAGGAAGGTGCACAGGCTCTCCTGAAGCCTTGTGGCAGGACACAGTGCCAGGGGGGTGTCCTGAATTTCTTTCCAACGTGCAGGAGCTCCAGCTTGGATCACATGATGCAAGTGGAGTGAGTCCCTGCAAACACAACCAGGGCAGGGACACGGTGGTTGGAATTTGAAGGGAATTATCCTGTTCAACAGAACAGTCATGGATTGCTTTTTTTTTTAAGGCTGGCTTCAGCTCTAGGATAATGCAGAGTGCTTGCCTGGCTCTTTGAGAATATAATGTTAAATAAACATGAGCTAATCCCCCCAAGAATGTGTCCTGTGTTGGCTCTGGCTCTGCTGCAGCAGCTGCTGGCAAAGGCTGCTCCCAGGTCCCTGCCTTTTCTACTCATTAGCACAAATATGATTCTATCATCTTGCTTCATTTCTCTCTGATTTATTGATGCTGAGAAGGGGTGTTGCCTTACAGCAGGATCCACACTTCCCAGGAATAATCATGTGGATGAGTAAGAGCATGGCTGCAAACCTAAGTGCTGGTTAATGCCCACTAAGAAAGGGATCTAGTAGGGCTCGGAGCTTCTCCATGGCCAGAGTGGCTCTGGCTCCCTCCTCTTATTTCCCCCCCCAGGTCCTACACTACCTAGGCTTTCACCAAGCAATCCTGGCCTACCAACAGTTGTTTTGCCCTAACTTTGTGGTGGGGTCACTGCTGTGAAATGGCTCAGCAAAGGGTCCAGCAAGGGTGGGAGGATGGGACCTGAGGTGTCTCAGCCAGCAAGCAGGGTGGGTGGGATCAGCCACAGCAAGGGAAGGTGTCCTTCATCAGGTCCCCTTGGGGAAAAGCTGAGGCAAGTTCAAGGGTCACCAGGGACTGGGGGTGGGCAGCACATCACTGCTACCACAGAGGGCAGGATCAAGGTCTGGCCTCAGAGGGCTGGAGCCAGTTGTAGGCGTGCAAAGGCACACAAGGAGTACTGGTTTTGTGGTGGTTGTAGGTGCTGACGTTGTTTTGAAACTAGCATCTGGACTGGTGGTGTATCCAGTCCTAGAACAGGCTGTGAAAGAGCTGTGATTCTTTTTAAGGACTACTTGGAAGAAGAACAATTGATCCTTTTCAATATATGGATTCCCTGGGATGCCCTTCTCAGGGAAATATGTTGGACCAGTCACTGGGGGGAAGTTGTGTCTGGGAAGGATCCCTTGTTTGAAGAACCCCAGCCCGTTTCACCTTTCTCAAGAGCTGTAGAACATCCTCAGACCTCTGCTCTATTAAAGCATTTTGCTGTTCTCTCTGTGTGGGGCAAGGGCTGGCAAAGATTCCTCTAGATAATGGTGGACTTGAATTGGGTCCTTTCTCTTGTTGGTACATGAGCTGTCTGAGGTGTTGCTGGTTGCACACGCACCAGTGCTGGAGTTCCTCCTTCCATCCTGGGAGCTCCAGGCTGATGCAGTGCAGGGGCTTTATCCTTCTGTCTGGGAGGCTGGAGGGATGGGAGCTCAGGCTGCTCCAGCCAGGGCAAAGGAGTCACCCAGGGAAAGTGCCAGAGTCAAGGGTGAATGCTGCTCTCATCAGCTCTGCTGACACCTCTCAGCACTGATGCTGAGTTCTGAGGACCCCAGTGTCTGGGAACTCTGCTCTCTGAGTATCACCGTGTGGGTGATATTGGGAGTTGCTCTCCCAGTTCCTCCAGGGGAACTGCAGAAGAAAGCTGGCTTATGTCCCTTACAAGAGCAATCTGGGGCCAGAATGGCTTAGCAGGCTTTTTTTTTATTAGGGGAACAGCAGAAGGAGGTGTTTCCAAATTCTTAGGAGAGCACAGAGTTGGGTGCTGTCAAACACATCCAACGGGGGGTTGCTGTGCTGCTCCTCCCGTGCATCTCTGCCAATTACAGGACATGTTATGGAGCTGCTGGGGTTTTTCACAGAATGGGCAGATTTGGAAGGGACCTTCTACAGCCACCTACTGCTTGCTGCTTTCCCCTGGTACCTTGTTAAAAAAGGCTGCAGCCAGGGCAGTGGGTGCTGGGTACGTGGTTCACAGGCCTGTGGTGAGAGGAGAGGGTGGCTGGGGATTTCTGCATTTGAACCTTCTCTGCTGGGCTGGAAATGCAGCCCTCCCTGAGCTGTAGCACGTGGGAGGGAGGGGAAATGAAACTAGACCTCATTTTGCCAGCATGAGTTCAACAAAATGAACGTTGTAAAGGCTTTGAATCCTCTGCATATGCCCTAACTGGAGATGGTGGGATTGTTGAGAGGACTTCATAAATGTTCTTCTACCAATGTTCCCATTTCAACTATTTGTTCAGTTCTGTTTTAAATAGATGTTGGCCCTGCACTAGGTTTTGAAGAGCTCCAGGCATTGTAAGGCACCCTTGGCACATTGTTGGCTTGTTCAGTGCAGCATCCTGAGCTCTTTTTGGAAATGGTTGGTGCCACGTGCTCCTTCACAGGCAGGGAGAGGGGGGAGCACAGGCTGGGAAGTGAGCTGTGGGCAGCAGGGCCTCAAGCTGCTGCTTGGGTTAGGGCTGCCATGTTTTGCTTCATCCCTCTTGAAAACTCCTTCTGATAGGAAAAACAGCTTTCTTGGTACTGGGGGACCTTCTGCTGCCTTTGCACAGGTGGGTTGGAGCTGAGAGCCAGAGTCTGTGCTTCATTGTCACTGAATTGTCAGGTTGGAAGGGACCTCTAGAGATCATCTAGTCCAACCCCTCTGCTAGAGCAGAATCTCCACAGGGCTGCATCCAGGGGGGTTTGGAATGTCTCCAGAGAAGGGGACTCCACAACCCCCTGGGCAGCCTGTCCCAGGGCTCTGTCACCCTCACTGGAAAGAAGTTTCTCCTCATATTTCAGTGGCACTTCCCATGTTCCAGCCTGTGCCCATTGCCCCTTGTCCTGTCCCTGGGCACTGCTGAGCAGAGTCTGGCTCCATCCTCCTGCACCCACCCTGAGATACTTGCAGGCATTGATCAGGTCTCCCCTCAGCCTTCTCCTCTCCAGGCTGAACAGTCCCAGCTCTCTCAGCCTTTCCTCATCAGGGAGATGCTCCAACCCCCCAGTCATCTTGAAGCTGGTGAGTGTGGTAACGTGTGTGGCCTCAGCACGGGGGTTCCTCTTCCTCTGGCCATGCATGACTCCTCCCTGTTGGCAGCAGGACTCAGGGGAGGCCTCAGGCCTTACACACCCTCTCCTGCTTAACTCCTTTGCAAAGAGCCATGGCCTGAAATCCCACTGAGTGACACTGAGCACTTCTCACCAGGCCTCAATAAAAAAAAGCTCAAGGTGACACTGTACCTGTTAAATCTGAACATCAGCAACTTCTCTGTCTGCACCCACCCTGAGATATTGGAAGTCAGTGCAGACAAGCCAAGTTTGGGTGAAATTGGAGGGAGAAATGGGACCAGCTGGAGCTGCCTGTGACTCAGGGGTATGTCCCAGTGCTCCCTCTGAGCCACTGCTGCTGGGCACACACAGTGGGTGTGGATCACACCAGGGGGTTCCCCCCTTTGCTAGCTAGGGTGTTGTCATCTGTCCTTGAGCAGCTCAGGTGAGCTGGGCTTGCTGCCAACTGAAACCAAAGTCACGGGATGCTGTGAAGGAGAAATGACTTGGAAGTCAGTGCAGACAAGCCAAGTTTGGGTGAAATTGGAGGGAGAAATGGGACCAGCTGGAGCTGCCTGTGACTCAGGGGTATGTCCCAGTGCTCCCTCTGAGCCACTGCTGCTGGGCACACACAGTGGGTGTGGATCACACCAGGGGGTTCCCCCCTTTGCTAGCTAGGGTGTTGTCATCTGTCCTTGAGCAGCTCAGGTGAGCTGGGCTTGCTGCCAACTGAAACCAAAGTCACGGGATGCTGTGAAGGAGAAATGACTTGGAAGTCAGTGCAGACAAGCCAAGTTTGGGTGAAATTGGAGGGAGAAATGGGACCAGCTGGAGCTGCCTGTGACTCAGGGGTATGTCCCAGTGCTCCCTCTGAGCCACTGCTGCTGGGCACACACAGTGGGTGTGGATCACACCAGGGGGTTCCCCCCTTTGCTAGCTAGGGTGTTGTCATCTGTCCTTGAGCAGCTCAGGTGAGCTGGGCTTGCTGCCAACTGAAACCAAAGTCACGGGATGCTGTGAAGGAGAAATGACTTGGAAGTCAGTGCAGACAAGCCAAGTTTGGGTGAAATTGGAGGGAGAAATGGGACCAGCTGGAGCTGCCTGTGACTCAGGGGTATGTCCCAGTGCTCCCTCTGAGCCACTGCTGCTGGGCACACACAGTGGGTGTGGATCACACCAGGGGGTTCCCCCCTTTGCTAGCTAGGGTGTTGTCATCTGTCCTTGAGCAGCTCAGGTGAGCTGGGCTTGCTGCCAACTGAAACCAAAGTCACGGGATGCTGTGAAGGAGAAATGACTTGGAAGTCAGTGCAGACAAGCCAAGTTTGGGTGAAATTGGAGGGAGAAATGGGACCAGCTGGAGCTGCCTGTGACTCAGGGGTATGTCCCAGTGCTCCCTCTGAGCCACTGCTGCTGGGCACACACAGTGGGTGTGGATCACACCAGGGGGTTCCCCCCTTTGCTAGCTAGGGTGTTGTCATCTGTCCTTGAGCAGCTCAGGTGAGCTGGGCTTGCTGCCAACTGAAACCAAAGTCACGGGATGCTGTGAAGGAGAAATGACTTGGAAGTCAGTGCAGACAAGCCAAGTTTGGGTGAAATTGGAGGGAGAAATGGGACCAGCTGGAGCTGCCTGTGACTCAGGGGTATGTCCCAGTGCTCCCTCTGAGCCACTGCTGCTGGGCACACACAGTGGGTGTGGATCACACCAGGGGGTTCCCCCCTTTGCTAGCTAGGGTGTTGTCATCTGTCCTTGAGCAGCTCAGGTGAGCTGGGCTTGCTGCCAACTGAAACCAAAGTCACGGGATGCTGTGAAGGAGAAATGACTTGGAAGTCAGTGCAGACAAGCCAAGTTTGGGTGAAATTGGAGGGAGAAATGGGACCAGCTGGAGCTGCCTGTGACTCAGGGGTATGTCCCAGTGCTCCCTCTGAGCCACTGCTGCTGGGCACACACAGTGGGTGTGGATCACACCAGGGGGTTCCCCCCTTTGCTAGCTAGGGTGTTGTCATCTGTCCTTGAGCAGCTCAGGTGAGCTGGGCTTGCTGCCAACTGAAACCAAAGTCACGGGATGCTGTGAAGGAGAAATGACTTGGAAGTCAGTGCAGACAAGCCAAGTTTGGGTGAAATTGGAGGGAGAAATGGGACCAGCTGGAGCTGCCTGTGACTCAGGGGTATGTCCCAGTGCTCCCTCTGAGCCACTGCTGCTGGGCACACACAGTGGGTGTGGATCACACCAGGGGGTTCCCCCCTTTGCTAGCTAGGGTGTTGTCATCTGTCCTTGAGCAGCTCAGGTGAGCTGGGCTTGCTGCCAACTGAAACCAAAGTCACGGGATGCTGTGAAGGAGAAATGACTTGGAAGTCAGTGCAGACAAGCCAAGTTTGGGTGAAATTGGAGGGAGAAATGGGACCAGCTGGAGCTGCCTGTGACTCAGGGGTATGTCCCAGTGCTCCCTCTGAGCCACTGCTGCTGGGCACACACAGTGGGTGTGGATCACACCAGGGGGTTCCCCCCTTTGCTAGCTAGGGTGTTGTCATCTGTCCTTGAGCAGCTCAGGTGAGCTGGGCTTGCTGCCAACTGAAACCAAAGTCACGGGATGCTGTGAAGGAGAAATGACTTGGAAGTCAGTGCAGACAAGCCAAGTTTGGGTGAAATTGGAGGGAGAAATGGGACCAGCTGGAGCTGCCTGTGACTCAGGGGTATGTCCCAGTGCTCCCTCTGAGCCACTGCTGCTGGGCACACACAGTGGGTGTGGATCACACCAGGGGGTTCCCCCCTTTGCTAGCTAGGGTGTTGTCATCTGTCCTTGAGCAGCTCAGGTGAGCTGGGCTTGCTGCCAACTGAAACCAAAGTCACGGGATGCTGTGAAGGAGAAATGACTTGGAAGTCAGTGCAGACAAGCCAAGTTTGGGTGAAATTGGAGGGAGAAATGGGACCAGCTGGAGCTGCCTGTGACTCAGGGGTATGTCCCAGTGCTCCCTCTGAGCCACTGCTGCTGGGCACACACAGTGGGTGTGGATCACACCAGGGGGTTCCCCCCTTTGCTAGCTAGGGTGTTGTCATCTGTCCTTGAGCAGCTCAGGTGAGCTGGGCTTGCTGCCAACTGAAACCAAAGTCACGGGATGCTGTGAAGGAGAAATGACTTGGAAGTCAGTGCAGACAAGCCAAGTTTGGGTGAAATTGGAGGGAGAAATGGGACCAGCTGGAGCTGCCTGTGACTCAGGGGTATGTCCCAGTGCTCCCTCTGAGCCACTGCTGCTGGGCACACACAGTGGGTGTGGATCACACCAGGGGGTTCCCCCCTTTGCTAGCTAGGGTGTTGTCATCTGTCCTTGAGCAGCTCAGGTGAGCTGGGCTTGCTGCCAACTGAAACCAAAGTCACGGGATGCTGTGAAGGAGAAATGACTTGGAAGTCAGTGCAGACAAGCCAAGTTTGGGTGAAATTGGAGGGAGAAATGGGACCAGCTGGAGCTGCCTGTGACTCAGGGGTATGTCCCAGTGCTCCCTCTGAGCCACTGCTGCTGGGCACACACAGTGGGTGTGGATCACACCAGGGGGTTCCCCCCTTTGCTAGCTAGGGTGTTGTCATCTGTCCTTGAGCAGCTCAGGTGAGCTGGGCTTGCTGCCAACTGAAACCAAAGTCACGGGATGCTGTGAAGGAGAAATGACTTGGAAGTCAGTGCAGACAAGCCAAGTTTGGGTGAAATTGGAGGGAGAAATGGGACCAGCTGGAGCTGCCTGTGACTCAGGGGTATGTCCCAGTGCTCCCTCTGAGCCACTGCTGCTGGGCACACACAGTGGGTGTGGATCACACCAGGGGGTTCCCCCCTTTGCTAGCTAGGGTGTTGTCATCTGTCCTTGAGCAGCTCAGGTGAGCTGGGCTTGCTGCCAACTGAAACCAAAGTCACGGGATGCTGTGAAGGAGAAATGACTTGGAAGTCAGTGCAGACAAGCCAAGTTTGGGTGAAATTGGAGGGAGAAATGGGACCAGCTGGAGCTGCCTGTGACTCAGGGGTATGTCCCAGTGCTCCCTCTGAGCCACTGCTGCTGGGCACACACAGTGGGTGTGGATCACACCAGGGGGTTCCCCCCTTTGCTAGCTAGGGTGTTGTCATCTGTCCTTGAGCAGCTCAGGTGAGCTGGGCTTGCTGCCAACTGAAACCAAAGTCACGGGATGCTGTGAAGGAGAAATGACTTGGAAGTCAGTGCAGACAAGCCAAGTTTGGGTGAAATTGGAGGGAGAAATGGGACCAGCTGGAGCTGCCTGTGACTCAGGGGTATGTCCCAGTGCTCCCTCTGAGCCACTGCTGCTGGGCACACACAGTGGGTGTGGATCACACCAGGGGGTTCCCCCCTTTGCTAGCTAGGGTGTTGTCATCTGTCCTTGAGCAGCTCAGGTGAGCTGGGCTTGCTGCCAACTGAAACCAAAGTCACGGGATGCTGTGAAGGAGAAATGACTTGGAAGTCAGTGCAGACAAGCCAAGTTTGGGTGAAATTGGAGGGAGAAATGGGACCAGCTGGAGCTGCCTGTGACTCAGGGGTATGTCCCAGTGCTCCCTCTGAGCCACTGCTGCTGGGCACACACAGTGGGTGTGGATCACACCAGGGGGTTCCCCCCTTTGCTAGCTAGGGTGTTGTCATCTGTCCTTGAGCAGCTCAGGTGAGCTGGGCTTGCTGCCAACTGAAACCAAAGTCACGGGATGCTGTGAAGGAGAAATGACTTGGAAGTCAGTGCAGACAAGCCAAGTTTGGGTGAAATTGGAGGGAGAAATGGGACCAGCTGGAGCTGCCTGTGACTCAGGGGTATGTCCCAGTGCTCCCTCTGAGCCACTGCTGCTGGGCACACACAGTGGGTGTGGATCACACCAGGGGGTTCCCCCCTTTGCTAGCTAGGGTGTTGTCATCTGTCCTTGAGCAGCTCAGGTGAGCTGGGCTTGCTGCCAACTGAAACCAAAGTCACGGGATGCTGTGAAGGAGAAATGACTTGGAAGTCAGTGCAGACAAGCCAAGTTTGGGTGAAATTGGAGGGAGAAATGGGACCAGCTGGAGCTGCCTGTGACTCAGGGGTATGTCCCAGTGCTCCCTCTGAGCCACTGCTGCTGGGCACACACAGTGGGTGTGGATCACACCAGGGGGTTCCCCCCTTTGCTAGCTAGGGTGTTGTCATCTGTCCTTGAGCAGCTCAGGTGAGCTGGGCTTGCTGCCAACTGAAACCAAAGTCACGGGATGCTGTGAAGGAGAAATGACTTGGAAGTCAGTGCAGACAAGCCAAGTTTGGGTGAAATTGGAGGGAGAAATGGGACCAGCTGGAGCTGCCTGTGACTCAGGGGTATGTCCCAGTGCTCCCTCTGAGCCACTGCTGCTGGGCACACACAGTGGGTGTGGATCACACCAGGGGGTTCCCCCCTTTGCTAGCTAGGGTGTTGTCATCTGTCCTTGAGCAGCTCAGGTGAGCTGGGCTTGCTGCCAACTGAAACCAAAGTCACGGGATGCTGTGAAGGAGAAATGACTTGGAAGTCAGTGCAGACAAGCCAAGTTTGGGTGAAATTGGAGGGAGAAATGGGACCAGCTGGAGCTGCCTGTGACTCAGGGGTATGTCCCAGTGCTCCCTCTGAGCCACTGCTGCTGGGCACACACAGTGGGTGTGGATCACACCAGGGGGTTCCCCCCTTTGCTAGCTAGGGTGTTGTCATCTGTCCTTGAGCAGCTCAGGTGAGCTGGGCTTGCTGCCAACTGAAACCAAAGTCACGGGATGCTGTGAAGGAGAAATGACTTGGAAGTCAGTGCAGACAAGCCAAGTTTGGGTGAAATTGGAGGGAGAAATGGGACCAGCTGGAGCTGCCTGTGACTCAGGGGTATGTCCCAGTGCTCCCTCTGAGCCACTGCTGCTGGGCACACACAGTGGGTGTGGATCACACCAGGGGGTTCCCCCCTTTGCTAGCTAGGGTGTTGTCATCTGTCCTTGAGCAGCTCAGGTGAGCTGGGCTTGCTGCCAACTGAAACCAAAGTCACGGGATGCTGTGAAGGAGAAATGACTTGGAAGTCAGTGCAGACAAGCCAAGTTTGGGTGAAATTGGAGGGAGAAATGGGACCAGCTGGAGCTGCCTGTGACTCAGGGGTATGTCCCAGTGCTCCCTCTGAGCCACTGCTGCTGGGCACACACAGTGGGTGTGGATCACACCAGGGGGTTCCCCCCTTTGCTAGCTAGGGTGTTGTCATCTGTCCTTGAGCAGCTCAGGTGAGCTGGGCTTGCTGCCAACTGAAACCAAAGTCACGGGATGCTGTGAAGGAGAAATGACTTGGAAGTCAGTGCAGACAAGCCAAGTTTGGGTGAAATTGGAGGGAGAAATGGGACCAGCTGGAGCTGCCTGTGACTCAGGGGTATGTCCCAGTGCTCCCTCTGAGCCACTGCTGCTGGGCACACACAGTGGGTGTGGATCACACCAGGGGGTTCCCCCCTTTGCTAGCTAGGGTGTTGTCATCTGTCCTTGAGCAGCTCAGGTGAGCTGGGCTTGCTGCCAACTGAAACCAAAGTCACGGGATGCTGTGAAGGAGAAATGACTTGGAAGTCAGTGCAGACAAGCCAAGTTTGGGTGAAATTGGAGGGAGAAATGGGACCAGCTGGAGCTGCCTGTGACTCAGGGGTATGTCCCAGTGCTCCCTCTGAGCCACTGCTGCTGGGCACACACAGTGGGTGTGGATCACACCAGGGGGTTCCCCCCTTTGCTAGCTAGGGTGTTGTCATCTGTCCTTGAGCAGCTCAGGTGAGCTGGGCTTGCTGCCAACTGAAACCAAAGTCACGGGATGCTGTGAAGGAGAAATGACTTGGAAGTCAGTGCAGACAAGCCAAGTTTGGGTGAAATTGGAGGGAGAAATGGGACCAGCTGGAGCTGCCTGTGACTCAGGGGTATGTCCCAGTGCTCCCTCTGAGCCACTGCTGCTGGGCACACACAGTGGGTGTGGATCACACCAGGGGGTTCCCCCCTTTGCTAGCTAGGGTGTTGTCATCTGTCCTTGAGCAGCTCAGGTGAGCTGGGCTTGCTGCCAACTGAAACCAAAGTCACGGGATGCTGTGAAGGAGAAATGACTTGGAAGTCAGTGCAGACAAGCCAAGTTTGGGTGAAATTGGAGGGAGAAATGGGACCAGCTGGAGCTGCCTGTGACTCAGGGGTATGTCCCAGTGCTCCCTCTGAGCCACTGCTGCTGGGCACACACAGTGGGTGTGGATCACACCAGGGGGTTCCCCCCTTTGCTAGCTAGGGTGTTGTCATCTGTCCTTGAGCAGCTCAGGTGAGCTGGGCTTGCTGCCAACTGAAACCAAAGTCACGGGATGCTGTGAAGGAGAAATGACTTGGAAGTCAGTGCAGACAAGCCAAGTTTGGGTGAAATTGGAGGGAGAAATGGGACCAGCTGGAGCTGCCTGTGACTCAGGGGTATGTCCCAGTGCTCCCTCTGAGCCACTGCTGCTGGGCACACACAGTGGGTGTGGATCACACCAGGGGGTTCCCCCCTTTGCTAGCTAGGGTGTTGTCATCTGTCCTTGAGCAGCTCAGGTGAGCTGGGCTTGCTGCCAACTGAAACCAAAGTCACGGGATGCTGTGAAGGAGAAATGACTTGGAAGTCAGTGCAGACAAGCCAAGTTTGGGTGAAATTGGAGGGAGAAATGGGACCAGCTGGAGCTGCCTGTGACTCAGGGGTATGTCCCAGTGCTCCCTCTGAGCCACTGCTGCTGGGCACACACAGTGGGTGTGGATCACACCAGGGGGTTCCCCCCTTTGCTAGCTAGGGTGTTGTCATCTGTCCTTGAGCAGCTCAGGTGAGCTGGGCTTGCTGCCAACTGAAACCAAAGTCACGGGATGCTGTGAAGGAGAAATGACTTGGAAGTCAGTGCAGACAAGCCAAGTTTGGGTGAAATTGGAGGGAGAAATGGGACCAGCTGGAGCTGCCTGTGACTCAGGGGTATGTCCCAGTGCTCCCTCTGAGCCACTGCTGCTGGGCACACACAGTGGGTGTGGATCACACCAGGGGGTTCCCCCCTTTGCTAGCTAGGGTGTTGTCATCTGTCCTTGAGCAGCTCAGGTGAGCTGGGCTTGCTGCCAACTGAAACCAAAGTCACGGGATGCTGTGAAGGAGAAATGACTTGGAAGTCAGTGCAGACAAGCCAAGTTTGGGTGAAATTGGAGGGAGAAATGGGACCAGCTGGAGCTGCCTGTGACTCAGGGGTATGTCCCAGTGCTCCCTCTGAGCCACTGCTGCTGGGCACACACAGTGGGTGTGGATCACACCAGGGGGTTCCCCCCTTTGCTAGCTAGGGTGTTGTCATCTGTCCTTGAGCAGCTCAGGTGAGCTGGGCTTGCTGCCAACTGAAACCAAAGTCACGGGATGCTGTGAAGGAGAAATGACTTGGAAGTCAGTGCAGACAAGCCAAGTTTGGGTGAAATTGGAGGGAGAAATGGGACCAGCTGGAGCTGCCTGTGACTCAGGGGTATGTCCCAGTGCTCCCTCTGAGCCACTGCTGCTGGGCACACACAGTGGGTGTGGATCACACCAGGGGGTTCCCCCCTTTGCTAGCTAGGGTGTTGTCATCTGTCCTTGAGCAGCTCAGGTGAGCTGGGCTTGGGAGCAGGGGAGGGCAGGGAGTGAGCCCCATGCTGGAGGGGCCCTGGGGCACCCCGGGAGAGGTCCTGGTCTGGAAACTGGTCTGGAAACTGGTCTGGTCATGCCATGGGAGCAAGAATCACTGAATTGTCAAGGTTGGAAGGGACCTCTAGAGATCATCTAGTCCAACTCCCCTGCTAAAACAGGATCCCCTGGAGCACATCCCACAGGACTGCATCCAGGGGGGTTTGGAATGTCTCCAGAGAAGGGGACTCCACAACCCCCTGGGCAGCCTGTCCCAGGGCTCTGTCACCCTCACTGGAAAGAAGCTTCTCCTCATATTTCAGTGGCACTTCCCATGTTCCAGCCTGTGCCCATTGCCCCTTGTCCTGTCCCTGGGCACTGCTGAGCAGAGTCTGGCTCCATCCTCCTGCACCCACCCTGAGATACTTGCAGGCATTGATCAGGTCTCCCCTCAGCCTTCTCCTCTCCAGGCTGAACAGTCCCAGCTCTCTCAGCCTTTCCTCATCAGGGAGATGCTCCAACCCCCCAGTCATCTTGAAGCTGGTGAGTGTGGTAACGTGTGTGGCCTCAGCACGGGGGTTCCTCTTCCTCTGGCCATGCATGACTCCTCCCTGTTGGCAGCAGGACTCAGGGGAGGCCTCAGGCCTTACACACCCTCTCCTGCTTAACTCCTTTGCAAAGAGCCATGGCCTGAAATCCCACTGAGTGACACTGAGCACTTCTCACCAGGCCTCAATAAAAAAAAGCTCAAGGTGACACTGTACCTGTTAAATCTGAACATCAGCAACTTCTCTGTCTGCACCCACCCTGAGATACTTCCAGGCATTGATAAGGTCTCCCCTCAGCCTTCTCTCCAGGCTTGTCGCGGGCCGGTACCGGGGGCTCCCGGCTGTCAGGATGTTTCCGTGACTTCCCCCCCCAAATGTGGAGAGGTTTGTTAAAAAGCCCGAGCGCCCACCTCTCCCAGAGGAACAGCTTCTGTGGGTCCGTTTCTAAGAGGGTAGATTAAAGTAGGGTAGATTAAAGTACCCTCCCACCATGCTCACAAATTGTAACTGAGACCAGTGTTTAGTTTTGCAAATTAATCAGTTTATTAAGGGTCAATACAAACTAAGGGATCAAGGTTCAGGAGAGGTTAACTAGGTATGTATATTGGAAAAGGGATTCAGAGGCACTATGGTCTATGAAAGGCACACTCTGAAGGAGAGGTGTAAATCAATGGAGTGAAAGGGTAGGAGTTGAGCCCAGTAAGAAAGTTAAAGTGTGTGTGTGTATTTACCCTCCTTCCTTGCATAGCGCAGTTCTCGAAATGTGCTGGGCTGGAGATCTGCAGGGGGGCCGGGGTCCCAGTGACCGGGGCAACCCCTGCCTGCTGCTGGCAGGGCTCTGGTCCCCTGGCTCTGTGGCAGATGCAGGCTGGGCAGGCTCCTTCTCTGGTCCTGTTCGGTGCAGGCGGGGCAGGCAGGGTCCCTGGGAGCGGGCACAGGCAGAGCCCCCCCCTCTCCGTTCCTCCGGGCAGCAGGAGGGGCGTCAGGCAGGTTCAGGTGCTGCAGTGGGGTCTGTCCTGGGCAGGCAGAGACAGACAAGCAGAGCAGATTCTACTCTCTTTTTATGGATCAGAGACCATTGTTTGAGAAAGTAGCCCTGTCTGAATTAGCCAATCACCACTGGCCAGGTACATATTCTGTTAGAAGCAGTTTTTAATCTATTGTTTATTTTTCTGCTAGTTATCATAACCCTTGTGCTGCTCCTTTGCCATGCACTTATCTGGTAGGGCAAGAGGCTCATTCTGTCCTTGAGTGAACCAGTGAAAAGGCATCACTCTTGCTGACTTGAAAGGCATTTTTTGTTTAGTCTTCTGTAGGGGAAAAGAAGATGGACCGTTCCCCATAAGGCTGAACAGCTCTCAGCCTTTCCTCATCAGGGAGATGCTCCAGCCCCCCAATCATCTTTGTCCCTAACGAGCTTCTTGCCTTGCAGGTGTGAATGACCGGGGAGGTGCCCCCCAGGGCACTCACCGACGTCCACCTGCGCCTGCTCTGCCACGATGACATAGACACAGTGAAGCAGCTCTGTGGAGACTGGTTCCCAATAGAGTACGTTCCCAGGTTGGGCTCGGGGGTGGTGGGGATGTCCAGACACTTGCTGTCAACCTGAGGTCCCATCCAGAGCTGACAGCAGAGGCTCTGCAGCCATCTGGACCCGCGCTGAGGCAGCAGCAGGTTCTGAACCTTTCCTGCACTGTGGTGGTGTTGCTGGTAACAGCCCTTTGCTGCCTGTCCTGCTGGGTCCTGAAGTCATCAGAAGGTTCCTGAGTGCAGATTTTGGGAGAAGAATGGGGTTTATAGTTAAAGCTTCTTGGGAAAGGCTGTGTATGAGCTGGGAGAGGAACACACCTCCAGGAAAAAGGGCCTGTGCAAGGAAGCTGTGTTCTGGAGCATGTGCCAGGAAAGCACCCTCAGAGCTGGCCCAAATCAACACAGAGAGACTCTTCCCAAGGGATTGTCTTCCTGAATGTCCCAGCAGGAGGCAGAACACTTGCCTGTGTCCTTGAGATCACTTGCTCCCGAAGCTGGGGCAAAGCTCTGGCTTAGAGCTGCTGTCAGTCTGTCCCAGGGCACCTCCCAGGCCCCCATCTGGCAAATACCAGTATCTGCACAACGGGAAAAAGGAGCTTTGCTGGGAAACAGGGGTACCTTTCTGGCTCAAAGCATCCAGGGGGGAACCACAGCACCCCAGTTTCCCTGTAGTAGCTGCAGGAGGGGAGAGCTGGAGGCCGATGATGGGATTTTTTGTTATTTTGTTTGGACCGATATGGAGTGTTTTTCTCACTTGTGTATCAAGTTAATGAGACCCTCAGGTTCCTACAGGAGGGCAGATGGATCTTGTGTTTAAAAATAACCTACTGAAGCTGGAAGTGAAAGCTCTGGGCAATGATTGTGAAATGAATTTGTGGTTGTCTTAGCAAAGCAGGAGGCCATTCCATGAGCAGCCTGCCTTGCTGCTGAGATGCAATCAGAGAAGCCATGTTAGCACATGGGGCACAGCAGCTCCCTGGTGTTCATTGGTGCCCTACAACAGTTGGGAGAAGAAAGGTGGATCACTTCCCAACCCAGAGTTGGTGGGATATGCTCAGTCAGTAGCATAGAGCCTCAGATTGACACAAGGCTGAGCTGTGTGGGGTGACATTGCAGAAAACTGTGCCCCCCACCTTGTAGTCTTTGTGGGAAATCCATTGGTCTGCAGCTCCAGGACTGGCACTGATACCATGTTGCTGCCCATTTCCAGCTGAGCACCATTTGAGCATAATGTTTCACCAGAGGGTGTAGTGACAGGACAAGGGGGAATGTTTTTAAACTGAAAGAGGGGTGTTGAGGTTAGATATTAGGAAGGGATTCTTCACCACGAGGGCAGTAAGACACTGGCCGAGGTTGCCCAGGGAAGCTGTGGCTGCCCCATCCCTGGCAGTGTTGAAGGGCAGGTTGGATGGGGCTTGGAGCAGCCTGGGCTGGTGGGAGGTGTCCCTGCCCATGCAGGGGGTTGGATCCTGGTGAACTTTAAAGTCCCTCCCAACCTTAACCATTCCATGATTCTCTGTTGGCTGGAGCACCTCCTGCTCCCATGGGCTCCATGTCCCCAGAGATTCCTATTTTTCCTTCCTTCCTTCCCAGGTACCCTGACTCATGGTACCGAGATATCACCTCCAACAAGAAGTTCTTCTCCCTGGCAGCCACCTACAGAGGCTCCATCGTGGGGATGATAGTGGCTGAGATCAAGAGCAGAACCAAGGTGCATAAAGAGGTATGCTGCTCACCTGGGCTTCCCTGGGAGGTAGTGCACCACAGTTAACTGGGAGGGAACCTCTTGAGGGTATTTTTAACCCCCCCCTCTCCACCTAGACATTTACAAGAGCAATGCTGAGTGAATTTAAGAAACCCAGAACATGCCAATGTCCAGATTCTGGAGCCTGGGTGGTGGGTGGGGTGTTGTCTGGACATGTGTGTGGTACCACAGAGTGTTCTGCTGGGGCTGGGCAGCCCATCAGGGGCTTGCTACCTGATAGCATCCATGAGGCCTCATCCAAACAGGACTAGGAGGCCACGTTGCTGCTGCCTGGCTGTCCCCAGAGTGCCTGGGCACACGGGCAGCTGGGAGAGAACAAACCTCTTCCTTCCTTACACAAGGCTGGAGCTTCCCCAGTTGCCCTGCACCAGGGGCTTTCCCTTCCTGCAGAACCTCCTTGGGTGACACAGTCACTGTCTGGAGCACCAAGAGGTAGCCCAGGTGCAGGAAGCTCAGGCTTGAGGGAGAACAGCCTGGAGGCCGGGAGGGACAACACAGTTTGGCAGAGAGGTGAAGAAGAGATGGGCACAGTGTGGGGAAAGGGTTAGTGGGGTGGGGAAAGCAGCACAGGCAAGTGGTTTGACAACACCCAGGGGCAGTGCAGAGAGTGGAGAGACTTCTGAAAGGCCATCCCTGTTAGGATTAAACATTCATCTGAACCTTTGTAGGGACAGGGAGCCTGGAGTGGGATGGATCTCCCCACTCCAGCCATCTGGCTTCACCTCAGAGCTAGTCCAAGTCACAAACTGCATCTTCAGCAGTTCTAACAAAAGGCTCTTGTAGCAGCCAAACTGAAACCCAGGGGCTTATTTAGACACTGAGCCTGCAGAACATGCTCCTTATCCTCTCAGCAGAACAGAGATCTCCAAGAGCTGACACCAAGCTCTGATGGAGCCTGCAGGCAGTAAAGCTGTTGCTGGATTGATGCAGACACTGATGGAATACTCCAGAATGGGCTCTTTGAATCCTTCCTGGTAAAGAATCCAGATGTCTTCTAAGCTCACAGATAATGTTTAGAGCAAGGAATCATCAAGATAGCTCCATCTTCATCAACTTCTCCATCTGGGAAGATGATAGGAGAGTAGGAATAAGCCCTAAGGGACAATACTTGGTTACTTTAACTCCCCACCTCCTTTCCAGAAGCTTCAGCTCAGCCTGTTCAGTGAAGTTTCCTGCTCTAGCCTTGTTTTCAGATGTTCCAGTGCAGGATTCTTGACTTCTCCTGTGCCTCCCTGGCCGTCCTACTAAGTAACTTGTCATATCTCTACTCAGGATGGAGACATCCTAGCTTCCAATTTTCCTCTGGACACTCAAGTTGCTTACATCCTAAGCCTTGGAGTGGTGAAGGAGTTCAGAAAACATGGAATAGGTAAGATAGTGACAACTGTGATGCTGTCATTTCCACCTGTGGCTGGTGGGTGGGACTGAAGGAGCTCCACCATTCCACTGTAACCCCCTTTGGAGACAACCTTGTCCTGGTTTGTCCCAGCAGGATGCCCTCACATCCCCTTCTTGCTGTGAATGCAGATGCCCTGAGATGTTTTTACTGGTGGATCCACAACACAGTGTGCAAATGGTTCCAAAGTCTCTGGTAGACATGGAAAGGCTTTGGTTTCTAGATCTCTGCTCTTCTTCAACCAGGGGGTAGTTGGGTTTCTGTGAGATGGAAGAGTGGAACATCTCCTGACAGAATGAAACTGCTTTCCTGGCTCTTGTGCTTGGCTGATGTAAATTCCCATCAAGTGACCATGAAGTCAGTGCTGTTGACTTCTCTGAAATCCTGTGGCTCCTGCTGGAAGTCTCCTGTGCTCTGGGACTGGTGAAACAGCAGCATAAAGCTCCTCAGTCTGTTCTGGCTAAGCTGCCTCTTCAGCCTGTAGTTCCCACACCTGGTGGCAGAAGTTCCCCTGCAGTTTTTGCTGGGTCCTCTGGGCCATGTTGTGGTGGTTTGGATGAACTTCCAGGTCTTGTCTCTTGGGGCTGGAGTTTCCTCTGTGCCCTCCTCTGGTTTCTCCTGCTGACTAGTGGCTGCACAAAGTCCAGGCTGAGTGAGACTCATCTCTCCTCCTTGGAAGGGACCTTAAAATCCTGCCAGTGCTGAACTTTTCCTTGGGGTTCAGCCACAATAACCAGCTGGGGGAGTCTTGTTTTGCCTCCCTCCTCTTCTAAATGGCTTTAAAAGAAATAAATGGGATGGAGAGATTCTGACTGGCCTCTCACCATGAGGACAGTCAGACATTGGAATCATCTGCCAAGGGAAGTGGTGGACTCCTCCACGTTGGAGCATTTGAAGACTCAGCTCAACAGGGTGCTGGGCCATCCCAGTTCAGCTGTATTATTACCTAGCAAGGTTGGACCAGAGCATCCTTGAGGTCCCTTCCAACCTGGCATTCTGTGATGATCCACTGATTCCATGATGATGGCATTGACAGTGACTCCCTGAGCTTCCCCAGAGCTGCTTGGCTGGGGATGGGAACTGCTGGGAAGAGGCAGATCCTGAATCATGTGGTTATTGATCCAGAAGTTTTGTGCCTTTATCAAATCTGTTTGGTGAAGGTGAGATTCACCTTCAAATCATGGAGTGGGTCCTGTTCAATTCCTGGAAGGGGTGTGTGAGAACTGGGTGGGATCTGGGCTCTCCAAACATTTGGAGCAACCCCTGCTTGGGTGCAGGAGGTCTCTCCTGGGCCCCACCAGCCCAGGGAGGGCAGCTGCACTGATGCCACTTCTGCTCCCTCTTTCCTTCCAACAGGTTCACTCTTGCTTGAAAGTTTAAAAGACCACATCTCCACCACAGCCCAGGATCACTGCAAAGCCATCTACCTGCACGTCCTCACCACCAACAACACAGCAATAAACTTCTATGAGAACAGGGACTTTAAGCAGCACCACTACCTGCCCTATTATTACTCCATCCGAGGGGTCCTCAAAGATGGTTTCACCTACGTCCTCTACATCAACGGGGGACACCCACCCTGGACAATCTTATATCCTTTCCCCCCAGTTGGATTAGCAGTGGAACACTCTAAGCAGACACCCAAGTGTGGGTTTGGTTTAAAACCAGCAACCCGGGAAGGTGTGACCCGGCTAGATCTGGGAACTGATGCCTGCTCAGACGTGGGTTTAATCTGAAGCTGGAAGGAAGGGGCTGTGAGAGGGATGTGGCAGTGACCTGCCTGTGCTCCAGCTCCCCTGGGGGGTGGGTCAGGGGGGCAGAGTAGGATGATTCAGAGTTGGAGCACATTTAATGCCAGAGCTGGTGTTAAGCCAGAGTGCCCTGTGTGCCCTGTGTGGTGCAGGGTCTGCCCAGCAGCCTGGCAGAGAGGCCCTTGGTCTTGTTTCCTGTGGTCCAGGATCCCCTGTGACCCTGCCCTGGAGCTCAGACTGACTTGGGGGAGTTTATTTCAGGTCGTTGGATCATGGAGAAGAAACTTGATCCTTCCTGGGTGTAGCTAGTCCATCCAAACCTCTCCAGGCAGATGGATGGATTGCCATTCCCACGGGAACTTGCTCTGGAGTGCCAAGGAAACCAGCAGCTGCTTAGAGAAGGCATTTCCCACACAGGCTGGGGCCAGTGTTCCCAACTTCCATTCCTTGGTGCTGCCAAGCAGCCCTGCTTCTGAGAGAGAGGAGCAGGCCATGAAGGGAAGGAGCAGATGGTGCCTGAGGGAGCTGAGCAGCCTCTTCAGGGGGTTGCGACTCCGTGGGGTCTTGGGAAGTTACTTCTTGAGTTGCAGAGCAGAGGTTGCTGTCCTTAACTGGTGGCCACTGACTACCTGCAGCACATTGGGTCCACACTGGCCAGCCTGAGCCCCTGCTCCATCCCCCAGAGGATCTATCGCCAGGCCCAGAACCTGCTCTGCAGCCTCCTGCCCTGGTCTGGCATCTCTGCCAAGAGCGGCATCGAGTACAGCAGGACCATGTGAGGGGCTGCCAGGATGCAGGGAAATCCAAGGTGGGTCCCTGGGAAAGCTCCAGCCTGTCCCCAGGGCTGGCACTGCCACCGGGGTGATGCCAACACTGCATCTCTGCCCTGTGTCTGGGGGGGAATTTCAGCTCTGAGCTGTTGCCTGGAGCCCAGGGCCTGAGAGCAGATCCAGCCTGTCCCTGCTGCCTCTCTCCTTCCATCCTGCCAGAGCCACCATGTCCTTGCTGCTTCCCCAGCAGTGTCCCAGGTGACACAGCTGCAGTGCAGCAAGGTCCTCAGAGGCTTTTAAATATCCTGGAAGAGGCCCCTAACACCCAGTTCCCCTCTTTTATCTCTCCACAGGATCGTTCTTCCTTCCATCTCCTGAACCATCCACGCTGATTCCAGCAGGGACAGCTCCTTGGTCACTGACCCCACCCCTGGCCAGGACTCCTTGTCCCACAGGTTGGCCAAGGTTTGGGCAGGCTCCACCCATGACAGGCTGCACTCCTGCTGCCCCCAGGCCTGGAGCCCAGCAGTGCTGCCCAGGCAGGCCTGGCTGTGCCTGGTGTCCTTGTGCATCCTCCACTGTCCCCTCCACTTCCCTTGCCTCTGGTTACTCCTGTTTGTAGCCCTGATGTCAGAGGGGTTTGGTTGCTGCTCCCACACCACTGGCTGCTGAGAGCAGCCTCAATTATGTTAACGAATCTGCACTGACCAACCATGTGAGTGAGCTGTGAGCACCCTGGCAGGTCCCTGCTGGCAGAGCAGGCAGCTGGAGGGAAAGGTGGGAGTTGGGTGAGGGAGCAAGGAGCAGAGATCATGTCCAGGTCCTGCCAGGGCAGCTGCTGGGGCTTCCAGGGAGAGCAATTCCCAGGGAGGGCAACAACTCCCAGGGAGGGCAGCTGCCTTGGATGAGGAACAGCCCAGCCCTGCCAGCCGTCAGGAGTGACTTCTGAAGCAGCATCTGATTCTGGATGCATGGAGAAGGCAGGGGACGAAATTGCTATTTCATAGTGAAATATATATATTATACTGTATAGATCTTTCTGCCTTTGTCCAAGTTGGAAGGTTGCAAGGGAGGGAAGCTGTGGGACACAGAGCTGCTCTGTGGAGCCTGGGCCTGAGCCCTTCCCACAGCACTGGGGCTGGGCTCCTGCAGGAACTGGACATGGATCACAGCAGCTTTTCCTTGCTGAAGAGCCAGAGTGGGCCAGCACTCAGCTTCCAAGGTAGGAGTCTGAGCAGCTCCCCCAGCCCAGTGTGTGCTGCAAGGGCAGCAGCTCTGCACCCTGCTGGGGTGCCCTGGGAAATCCCCTTTCCCTGGCCCTGACTCTTCCCTGCTCAGCATCGTGTTCCTCATTCCTCTCAAATTTTGAAACTGGGACTTGAGTGCAGGAGCTCTGGGCTCAGCCAGGCCTGGGTGTGCAGGCAGGGCCAGTGCTGGGGACAGAGCACAGGTCAGGCTTGGGCTTGAGACAGGAAAAATAGGAAGGTTTTGCAGCCCAGGTGACTGTTGTAAGTCATGTCAGTGTCTGTAAGGCCTTGGGGTGGGAGTTGGCTGATCAAGGGGTGCAGGAAGGGAGTTTGCTAGGAGTGGTGCTGTGCTGGGTTCCCAGGGGGCTGGGACCGTGTGCTGGGGCTCAGGGCTGAGCACAGCTGCTCCTGCAGCCTGGGCTGGGGGAAGCAGCTCCAGGGGCTGGCACAGGGAGTGTTTTGGAGCAGCAGAAAGCCCTTCTTGCAAGGAGGGGCTGGTCCCTCTTCTGGGGCTCAGAGAGGTCTACTGCAGTGAGTGACACAGAAGGAAAACCCTGTTGCTATGAGGCCAAGCAGGCTGGGAGCTGAGAGTCTGAGCTGACCACAGGGTGGGCTGGAGGACCAGAGCACTCCTGAGGCTCCTTCCAACCATGGCTGGGGGTTCCTGGGGAGGGGGGCAGCAGGAGCCTGTGTGGGGCAGCAGCAGGATGGGCTGGGGCTGCTCTGTGCAGCATCAGCCAGGGTGCCTGGGGTGGGGGGGGGAGGTTGAGCTGGGCAGGGGGGTGTGCGGGGAGCTCGGCTCCCCGGGG
>NW_009952891.1:465211-466569 GCF_000747805.2 Chaetura pelagica | reverse complement strand
GGCTGCTGCTTCCTTCCCTGGACGCCAGCTTGCCTGCCTCCAGCCCAGCAGGTGCCTGGCACAGGTACCCACCAGCAGCCCAGGGAGCACTGGAGGGGAGGCCTGGGCCGTACCTGCTGTCCCCACGACTGCTCTGGCAGCAGAGGTTGCACCAGGACTCACTCAACCTCTCCAAGCCAAAGCCCTCAGCTGGGAGCCCTGCAGCCCTTCCAGCCTTCTCTGTTTCCACTGCCTGGGTTGGTTTTTTCTCCCCTCTTCCTGCTTATCCCCTTTTTACTCAAACACCTCTTGATTTATACAAGTTTCTTTAGCAATTCAAGCGAATTCTTGAGCACTTGCTTCCTCTGCCCCAGAATGAATCTTTCTTTCCTGGTTGTCTGGGATTGAGGTCTGTGTCCCTTCCACCCCTCATTTCTATCCTCCCTCGTCCATAATCCAGCACCACGGCTGCAGCACCTGAGCATGGCCCATGGGAACCTGCCACTGGTCTGTGTGTCCTCCTGCCACCCTGTCCCGAGGTGACAGCCACATCCCCACCTCTCAGCCTGTTATTTATTGAAGAGCCTTGTGCTGCCACTGTAAGCCCCTCTAAACGTCCTCAATTAAACCTAATCTCTTTTTTCTGAGTTGTTTGTCTGCACAGGAGCCCTCGATCAGCTCTTTGAGCATCTTCACCTGACCTCGTGCTTTGCCACCAGGGCTGGGAGCTGCTGCTGCTCCAGGCAGAGCTCAGCAGGCACAGGGGGGGACAGCAGGGCTGGAGCAGAGGGGGCAGCTCCTCCAGCACATCTCCCCATTGCTGTGGGGCTGCTGGAGGGTGAGGATTGCACCAAAGCTCAACTGAAACTGCTCACCCTGCAGAGCCCAGGGCCTGGGAGCAGCCAGGCCCCCCCACAACCTGGGTGCAGGAGCCAGTTTGCAGCAACCCAGCAGCAAGAGCTTGACAAGAGTTTGCAGCACTGCAGACCCCCCTCCCCAGCCAGCCCCCAAAAGCCTCATCTTCCCCCCCCAGCCCAGGGGCTGTCAGCAGCAGCTCTGGGCAAGCCCTGCCCCTCCAGCTTCTCACCCTGGCACAGCTGAGCAGGGCACCAAGCCTTGTGGCCAAGGGGGCCCTGTGGCCACCCCCCAGCCTGTCCCACCACCCAAGAACCACCCTGGCTGCAAAGGGTTCAGCAAAGCCATTTATTCTGCCTTTCCTGCTCCCACAGATCTCCAGGTAGAAACTCACACCAGCCCCCCCAGGGAATTCACAGCACCCTGAGTGGGATCCCAGCTGTGGAGAGGAGGGAGCCCAGGCTGGCAGGGGGTGCTGCTTCCCAGCCCTGCCCCTCAGCTGTGCCCCCTGCACTGGCAACACG
>NW_009952891.1:462064-464253 GCF_000747805.2 Chaetura pelagica | reverse complement strand
CAGCCAGCTCCTCCAGTCCCAGCCAGCTCCTGCCCCACACCCCCTGCCCTCACCTCCCTGCCCCACAGCCCAGCTGAAGCCCCTTGTGCTGCCCCAGCAGTCCTGCTCTCCCTGCCCGGCCCAGCCCTGCCTCTGTTCCACCTCCTGCCTGCTTTGGGGGGACCCCGCTCGTCCCAGGCCCCTACGGGGAGCCCCGCATCCCCCTCCACACCCTGCCCTGCCAGGGACACCCCGGCTGTGCCCACACACCCCCCTCAACAGCCACATCACAACTGCCTCTGCTGCCAGAACCTGCACGAGCACCTCCAAGGGGGAGACCCTCACACCCTGCCCCAGGGCACCAGCTGCCCAGCTCCCCGGGAGGTTCCTGCCTCCCCTCAGTGCCAGCCAAGGAGGGAACTCGGGTTAGAGTAACACATCACCACGCTGAGGGTCGACAATTCCAGTCCAGGTCACTCCCAGGCCGAGGGAAATGCCCACCAGACACGAGACGGAGCCTGAGCAGGGAACACAGGGCTCTTCCCTGAGTGAGGGGAACACAGGGCTCCTTCCCTCAGTGAAGGGAACACAGGGCTCCTTCCCTCAGTGAAGGGAACACAGGGCTCCTTCCCTCAGTGAAGGGAACACAGGGCTCCTTCCCTCAGTGAAGGGAACACAGGGCTCCTTCCCTCAGTGAAGGGAACACAGGGCTCCTTCCCTCAGTGAAGGGAACACAGGGCTCCTTCCCTCAGTGAAGGGAACACAGGGCTCCTTCCCTCAGTGAAGGGAACACAGGGCTCCTTCCCTCAGTGAAGGGAACACAGGGCTCCTTCCCTCAGTGAAGGGAACACAGGGCTCCTTCCCTCAGTGAAGGGAACACAGGGCTCCTTCCCTCAGTGAAGGGAACACAGGGCTCCTTCCCTCAGTGAAGGGAACACAGGGCTCCTTCCCTCAGTGAAGGGAACACAGGGCTCCTTCCCTCAGTGAAGGGAACACAGGGCTCCTTCCCTCAGTGAAGGGAACACAGGGCTCCTTCCCTCAGTGAAGGGAACACAGGGCTCCTTCCCTCAGTGAAGGGAACACAGGGCTCCTTCCCTCAGTGAAGGGAACACAGGGCTCCTTCCCTCAGTGAAGGGAACACAGGGCTCCTTCCCTCAGTGAAGGGAACACAGGGCTCCTTCCCTCAGTGAAGGGAACACAGGGCTCCTTCCCTCAGTGAAGGGAACACAGGGCTCCTTCCCTCAGTGAAGGGAACACAGGGCTCCTTCCCTCAGTGAAGGGAACACAGGGCTCCTTCCCTCAGTGAAGGGAACACAGGGCTCCTTCCCTCAGTGAAGGGAACACAGGGCTCCTTCCCTCAGTGAAGGGAACACAGGGCTCCTTCCCTCAGTGAAGGGAACACAGGGCTCCTTCCCTCAGTGAAGGGAACACAGGGCTCCTTCCCTCAGTGAAGGGAACACAGGGCTCCTTCCCTCAGTGAAGGGAACACAGGGCTCCTTCCCTCAGTGAAGGGAACACAGGGCTCCTTCCCTCAGTGAAGGGAACACAGGGCTCCTTCCCTCAGTGAAGGGAACACAGGGCTCCTTCCCTCAGTGAAGGGAACACAGGGCTCCTTCCCTCAGTGAAGGGAACACAGGGCTCCTTCCCTCAGTGAAGGGAACACAGGGCTCCTTCCCTCAGTGAAGGGAACACAGGGCTCCTTCCCTCAGTGAAGGGAACACAGGGCTCCTTCCCTCAGTGAAGGGAACACAGGGCTCCTTCCCTCAGTGAAGGGAACACAGGGCTCCTTGCCCTCGGTGCGGTCCATCCCCCCCGCAGGGCTGGGCAGCCCCGCAGAGCCAGGAGGGGAGCTGGGGGGTAAAAGGCCGAGAGCTGCGCCCGCCCCCACCCCCCTCCCTGGTGCCCCACCTCCAGCCCGTGGTCTCGGGAATGCACCGCGCTGATCTCGATGGTGTGCAGCTCCTCCAGGGTCAGCTGCCTGGCGTAGAAATGTGCCACCACACGGTGTGGCCCCTCTGTCAGGTGCGAGCACAGATAGTCAGCTTCCGTCAGGCGCACACAGCCCAAACCCAAGCCCAGCACCCGATTCAGACCGTCCTCCAGGGACCAGTAACGGCGATCCACGAACCCCCCGGGAAAGCCCAGTAGTCCGTCAAATCGCATCTGCATCTGCAATAGAGGCGGATGGTGTTAATGGGGCACGGCGGGGC
>NW_009952891.1:460052-460373 GCF_000747805.2 Chaetura pelagica | reverse complement strand
GTCCAGCCCCGCTCACGAGAGGCTTTGCTCGTCCTCCAGGTGAAGCCGTGTCTGCTGGAAGAGGAGGGGCTGTGTGGGGCTGCCAGTGCCACGGCCAGGGAGCATCTTGCTGAAGTCGGATGAGCTTGGGGAGAAAAGGGATCCAGCCTCAATGATGCTAGGAAGGAGACGAGGAGACCAGCATCTCCATCCCACCCCCTCATCCCAACCCTGCTCTGACCCACCCAAGGCAGGGCAGGAGCCCATCAAGCTCCTCTGCCCCTGCTACGATCCAGCAAGCACTAGGGGTGGGACAAAAGGGACACACTGGCTGCCACCAGC
>NW_009952891.1:459486-460015 GCF_000747805.2 Chaetura pelagica | reverse complement strand
CAGAGCCCTCACCCAGGAGCCAGTGGGGATGGCTGGGGTTTCTGCTGCCCTGCCTGGGGTCCTGGCACTGGGGGGCAGCAGGTGGGGTGCAGGGATGCTGGTGCCAGGAATGGGGAAGGCAGGACAGAGCCAGTGGTGCAGGCTGGCTGGTTTGCTGCCCTCTCCTTCCCTGCTGCCAAGGATCAAGCCCATCCCTGCTCTCTCCCAGCCTCCCCAGAGGGCTCCTGCTGCCCCGCACACCCCGGCGACGCGGGAGAAGAACGAGCAGACGTACCAGCTTACTCCTCTATACCAACAGAGCAGGAATCAGGACCCAGTGCTGCCCGAGACAGGAGGGAGGAAGGCAGACAGAGAGGGAAGGAGACATTAGAGAGCTGCTCAGAACAGGCCACGCTGCAGAAGAAAACAGGCTGCACCAGCAGCCCCCGGGGGTGACGGCACCGTGTCCCTCGCCAGGTTTGCCAGCAAAGCAGGTTCCCCCCAAGCCCCCCAAGCCGTGTCACCCCCCGTGGCACAGGGGGACGCACTG
>NW_009952891.1:455064-459132 GCF_000747805.2 Chaetura pelagica | reverse complement strand
ACCGAGGGAGGGCGGCTCCCTGCAACCAGAGCGCGGCCCTCAGGAACCCCAGCAGCTCTGCAGGGCCTGAGGGGGGGCGCTGAGATCCCCCGGGATCCCCCCCTCCCACCGGAGGAAGCTCCCCGGGCCCCCCCAGCCCTGCAGAGATCCCAGGAGAACCGGGACTGGCCCCCCTCACCCTGCCCTGTGTGCACACACAGTGTCCCCAAGCCCAGGGCTCCCCTCCCACCCTGTCCTCGCCCCCTCTGGGTGCTGACTGAGCACCCCAGACCCATCCCAAAGACACGGGGCACATCCTGCTTGGCAAAGAAACCAGGGGGATCTGGTGATTTTGCTCCCCCTGTTAGCCAAGAGAGACCAGGGAACTAGGAGGGAGCTGGGGAAGCACAGCAGCTCAGAGATGGGATTTCAGGGGATGGGTGTTTCTGAACTCGTGTGCCCACTCCCCAGCTGTCCCCATCCCACCAGAACCGAGCTGGACAGCAAGACAAGGTCTGTCTGTCCCCATGGCCAAGTGCACACTCACCCTGCTGCAGGGACGAGGCCTCCTCGATCTCCTCCTCAGCCACACTCTGCAAGGAGGAACCACACAGGTTAGTTCTGCTGCACTTGGCTCCTGCTCTGCTTCTCTCCAGAGATTTGTTTCCCAGTGGGAGCAAAGGGGCCACACACCAGTCCTGTGGCACCACAGGCCAGGATAAAGGGGGTTTGCAGGCTGGAAGCCCAGCAAGGCCCAGCTGGGGGAAGGTCAGCTCTGACATGACTGCAGCCAAGTGACTTTCCAGCCCCTCAGCTCCCAAAGACACATCAGGGGCACAGGGAGCACTGACACCCTTCCCCAGGGAGCCCTACAGGTAGATAAATAAAGGCAGCCAAGACCATTGGCTCCAGGCTGCTCCTGCTAACCAGCTCTTCTTCACCCTGTCACTCAGGAAGCTCCTCAGAACACCCCGTGTCCCAGCAGCAGCCTCCCCAGCAGAGGACTCACCTCTGGAGGGCTGGTCTCTCTCAGGACCAGCTCAGGACCCCCCAGGGTTGGCTGTGAGTCGGAGTCCTCAGAGAGCTTCTCTTCATCCTCCTCATGGATGGGGGACGAGGGGGAGCGCAGGGTGCTGCAGAGAGAGGGGCTCCATTCACAAGCAGCCACAGTGCTGCCTGCACCGTGGGTCCTGCTGGATTTGGTGGCAGCAGCTCAAGTTGTCACCACCCCCTGTCCTGTCCCTCCACCAGCAGCAGAAGCTCAAAGGATGGAGCTAAATTCACCAGGGCCCTGCAGGACCAGCTACAGGGAGGAGCAGCAGCAGCAGCGTTTCTGGGGCAGAGCCCAGCAGAGCAGAGCTCTGGCACAGGAACACAGCTTGGACAAATCCTGCATGGAGAGCAGGAGGCCCAGGTTCCACGCTGCTCCTCACACCTTCAGGGGCTCCCTTCCCAGGGGGAAATTCAGAATGGAGCACAGAGAGGAGTGCCAGGATCAAAGCCAGTCTGACCCATCTGTGCAGCCCCACGTGGAGGGCAGTGGCACCCACACCTCCAGGCTCCCCCATAAGCCCATGGAGGAGGCTTCAGACCACAACTACAGGATCTCACTCAGCATTTTGTGCTCTGGAATTCAGGTCACTTCTCTCCCCATTCTTTTGCTCCTGAGGAACTCCATGGAAAGCTGAAATTCAACAAGGTTGGGATGTCCAACACAAATGGAGAGACCAACTGCGTTGGAAAGGAGACATTTCCATCTGGAGTCTGGATTAAATTCTCCCTGTTCAAAATCCTCTTTCTTGTGGTGACAAAGCCAGCCCTTTGGAGACATAAGCTGGTCACCTCAGGCTGAACACAGGGGTGGTGTCCCAATCCTCTCTCACTGGCCAGAGTACCTCCTAAAGTTGTGAGTAAGCAGTGCTACCAGGGATGGGACCCCCCCCAGAGCTCTCTCCTGGCTCCCAATGCGAGTGGCCACAAGTCCTCAAGGGCTTGCAAGAGGAGTGGACCCCAAGCTGACCTATCTGGGGACTTGCTCCTCTTGCCCTTTTGGTGGCTGCTCTCCAGGGCTCTGTCCATGCCCACCAGGGGGCGGCTGGTGGGGGGGATCCCATCCACCACCCCCGAGTAGTTGATCTCATCGTAGAGAGGAGCTGAGGGGATGGAGGGGGAAACAGAGCGAAGGCCATTCAGTGCTTCCAGCAGGGAAATGGGCTCGTAGCCTGGAGGGATGTTGTCAGAGCTCTGTGGGCAAGAAGGAGAGTGGAACGTTAAGAAACCCTCAGCAGGCTGGGAGCAACCCCCACAGAAAGGGGGGGTAACCCAGCCCTGCACCTCCCACACGGCGCATCCCCACAGGCTCCTCCCCAGCAACAGCCACACGTCTCCCTTTGGGCTCCAACACTGCTGGATCATGGAATGGTTGGAGTTGGAAGGGACCTTAAAGATCATCTAGTTCCAACCCCCTTGGCATGGGCAGGGGGAAGTTACCAGAGACTGGACTCTTCCAAAGTCATTAAACCAACACTGGTTTAACTCCAAAAATCCTCCCGATCACCAAGGACTCGGTGATAAATGGGGTTGATGCTGCAACCCAGGAGGTCCCAGGCAGCTCAACCCAGGAGGTCCCAGGCAGATGAACCCAGGAGGTCCCAGGCAGATGAACCCAGGCCACATGAAGAGGCAACACTGCAGCAGTCCAGGCTAATATGAAATAAAGCTGTTTCAGCCCTGCACCCTCAGGGAGGTGGCTTTATGTGGCACCTAAGGTGGCATGTGGCTGCTGAGTCTGGCCATGAACTCCTGGAGGTTCTCTGTGCTCAGTCACCCAGGTGCAGATGAACCTGCCCAGCAACCTGCTCCAACCCAGCCATTAATTTGGGGTGAGCTGATTGCTGACCTGCCTCACCTGTGGTCAAAGAAGGTGCTGGATCTGCTGAGGAGGAAAGAACGAGTGGCACCTGGGGTCAACATCAACCCACATCCCCCAGGCACTGCCCTGGTGATCAGCTTGGGCTGGAGACCACAGCTGGTAATTGGAAGAAAACCCAAGCAGCTGAATAAGGAATCTGAGCACAGCTGGTGCCACCTCCAGGTGGTGGGGCCAAAAGTCATCTCCACAAACACACTCCACCTCCAGACAGCAGCTGGAAGGTGCTGTTTTGTGGAGAGAAAAGTCAGGGAGACAAAACTCCCTGGGGCTGCTGCTTGGGATGTTTTCTTCTGGCTGTGAAGACTAAGGCCTGAGGGTTCAAGGGCTGCTCCCTGCAGTGGAAGCTCAGCTTCTCAGAGCCAGAGGGGGATTTCACAGCTACAATGCCCTCCCTGCAGGTTTCTGAGCTTTCTAACAACCCTGAGACAGGGCTCCCTCCTGGGACACTGACCTCTACACCTCCCCTGGAGCCCCTGCTCCAGCTGCACTTGATGGGAGTACAGAGAGGGCACAAACAGACCCTTCCTGGCCTGGACCCTTCCTCACCTTTCCCATTCCCAGCTCCTGGTCCCCACAGCTGCCATCCACACTGTCCCCAGCACAGCATTCCAGTCACACACTCTCACACCAACTTGGAGAGTCCCCAGCAGAACAAGCCCCATCTTTCTGGAAAAGCAAAGCCCACCACAGTGCTCCTGAAGGCAAGACCTGCTCCAGCAGTGGTGCCTGTTTGTCCACTGGAGTGGAAACCACATCAAGATGTGCCCACACCAAACTGCCAAGGGGGTGAGCCAAGTGCAAGGAAGCTTCTGGGCGACCCAAGGGGACAGCAGCTTGTCACAGTCCTACAAAACCCTCTTGGCCAGGAACCACAAAGCAACCAGGCCCAGGACCTGGGGACAGCCCCTGAAGAATCAGCATCAGACCCTTGTGACAAGCTGCTCCCATCTTGCTTGTCCCTCCCCAGGCAAACCAGGGGGTTGGTGATCATCCATGCAGGGTGGGAGTGTCTCCCTGATGATGGAGGCAGGAGGTGGAGTGTGGCAGCCCGTGGAGGGACACAAATCAAACCCAGTGAGCCCTCGTGTGTGTGACATGTCCCCGTGCTGGTGACACTGCTGGCAAAGAGCAGCACAAGCACCCCAGTCCACTTACTC
>NW_009952891.1:451914-455051 GCF_000747805.2 Chaetura pelagica | reverse complement strand
AGGGAGACAGTGCTGACTTTGAGGGGCTTAAAGGGACACTGTTGAGAGAAAGCCACGATTTAAAGAAGTTGTTCCTTGAGGTTGGTGACACAAAGAGGCACACAGCATCTCCCCACCTGGCTCCAGGTGACAGCACCTGCTTCCTCTATACACCCTGCTCTGCTTCACAGCAACCCTTGGGATTTCTCCCCTGCCCTGTTTCCAGGCCCCAGGACAATGCTGCAGAGGCCAGTTGGACAAACTCAGGCTCTTTCTGAGGTCTCCCCTCAGCCTCCTCTTCCTCAAACATTCCCAGCTCCTTCAATGCTTTTGCTGAATTTGTTTCCTCCAAAAGCCAGGAGAGCATCTGGCTAAACCCCACGAGGAGAGGTCCTGGCTCTCCAGCAGGGCTGAGGGGCTACACTGCCCAGGAAGACCTTGCTCCAAGGCCCCCAGTGTCCCTCCTGAGATCCCAGGGGATGTTGACCATCAGGCCAAGCAACTCGTGGGTGGACAAAGCTGCACGACCCAGGCTGAGCCCAGCACCCAAGGCTTTGTCCCCAGGGTGGTGAGGTACTTACAGAGTGCTCGTCGTGGTCAACGCTCTGCGCCAGGACGGGGCTGAAGGACACGGGCGACAGAGCTCCCGGCTTCTTCCTCACTGCCCGGATCTGCAGCAGGGCACGGAAGGCTGGGAGGGAACAGCAGCCAGGTGAGCACATGGCCAGGCAGGAGCAGGCTGTGAGAGCTCCTTGGCTGGCCACAGACACACCATCCAACACAGGGTTGCTCCCCATCGACGTGGGGAGCAGGACACGGAGCCCACCAAGGATAAGCACCAGGGTTTGGCTTCTAGAGGATCAGTCTGCCCCGGGGAGGGACCTGCTGGCCAGAAAGGTGTGGGAACACACAGCCCTTGTGGAGAGCAGGCACTGCTGCCCTGGTACAGTCAGGTATCATAGCATGATTTGGGTTGGAAGGGACCTCATCTAGATCCAACCCCCTGCATGGGCAGGGACACCTCCCACCAGCCCAGGTTGCTCCAAGCCCCATCCAACCTGTCCTTCAACACTGCCAGGGATGGGGCAGCCACAGCTTCCCTGGGCAACCTGGGCCAGGCTCTCATCACCCTCACAACAAAGAATTTCCTCCTCATGTCCAACCCAAATCTCCCCTCTGCCAGTTTTAATCCATCCCCCTTGTCATCTCCCTCCCTGCCCTTGTCCTAAGTCCCTTCCCAGCTTTCCTGGAGCCCCTTCAGGCCCTGGAAGGTGCTCTAAGGTCTCCCTGGAGCCTTCTCTTCTCCAGGCTGAACACCCTAGCTCTCCCAGCCTGGCTCCAGAGCTGCTCCAGCCCTTGGATCATCTTCCAGTTTCAACCCATTCCCCCTTGTCCTCTCCCTACAAGCCCTTGCACAGAGGTGCTTCAGGCCTGCTCCTGGCCAGCACAGTAACAGAGGCACCAGCTCAGCCCTGGGCAGTTCTCTGCAAGCTACAGGATGGGGGTGATCTCATGTAAAATCACTTTGGGTTCATTCAGCCCCCACAAGTCTCAACCCTGGTGCTGGAAGCATCACTCCGGCCCACCCAGCAGCCAGCACAGAGCTGAGAGCCTCTGCCAGGGACACAAACCCAGCCAGAGGGCTGGGGGCTCAACTCCTGCCTCCAGCACAGACACCACTTGGTCCTCCCACTGCAATAGCTTTGATCTCCACTCCCTGCCCACAGCCCCATTTTCTATCTCCAGATCTTTCATTCCCTGTGCCCAGCGCACACAGGAATGAGCCAGATGTGCTGCAGCTGTGAGAACTTGCTTGTGCATGAAGAAGAGGTCCAGGCACCTCTTGGTGCACCCAGCTGCAACATCACCCTAAAGCCAGAGGTGCAAATCCACCCTCCCTGCCTCTGCATTCCCCAGAAGCAGATTTCCAGGAATTCTGACATGGGGACACTTTCCAAACACACACAAGCTGCTCTGCTGCAACATGCAGATCAGATCATGCTGTTTCTGGTTTCTTAAGTTGTGCTGCTCATGGTCAAAGCTGTGTGGTGCTTCCTCTGATAAGATCTTGGTCACTGCATCTTTGCCAAGTTTGAACTGTTTTTGACTTCATTTCTCAGGCCAAACATCTGCCTTAAGGCTCTTTTTTTTTTCTTTCCTGAGAAGTATCAATTAGAAACAATCAAATACCTCAGAGACCAAAACACAGGATCTGTCTATTCCAGTAATAACACAGGAATTTTCTCCAGAGGCCCTTATGACTCTGTGCTTTTTGGAAAAGCCCTGGAATTCAGCAAGCACTGCCTGAGTGTCAGGATGGATATTTCACTTTGTCCATCTTCTGGGAGCTGAGCAGTGCAGGGGGCAGAGTCCTCCTAGCTCTCCTGGCAAAGCAAAGGGCTAAATTGACATTTATCTTATCTCCACCTCCCCAGTGAAGTCAAAGAAAAGTTGTCAGAGGGGAAAATAAACTCATGCAAAGTTCTTGGACAGCTTTTTGGTGGGGCTGGCTACTGTTCTGGCCAGGTACTCTCAGCATAAAGATTCCACATCCTCTCCTTTGAGGGACTTTTCCATCTTCTGCACCAGAACACAAGACTTGCCTACATGGCAGGGCTCAGAACACCTGCACCTTCAGATCCACCCCAGGGAGAGGGCAAGACACCAGGGAGGCACTGAACAAAGGGCCATTCTCCCACATAATCCCCTCCTTCCCTCTCTGAGGCTTGTTGCTATTTTAGGTGTCAGAAATCTCCAGCTAAGCCGGCGAGAGCAGCAGCAACGTTTGATGCTGAGCCTTGGGGTGGGATATAGAAAACACAGGCACCTTCTCACAGCCTGTACTGATTTTTAGAGGAGCCCAGAAGGGAGAAAGCTGCCCAGCCTGCTGGGCACACACTCACGGAGCCTGCAGATGGGGCAGTTGTTGGCCTGGTAGCGCAGGGTGTCGGCGCAGGAGTTGCAGAGGCAGAGGTGCCTGCAGGGCAGGATCAGGGTGTCCCTCAGGTCTGACAGGCAAACCACACACTCGTTGCTGTTGTCACTGTTCTCATCATCTGAAGGCTGCAAGATCATAGAATCCATGGTTTAGGTTGGAAAAGACCCTTTGAGATGATCGAGTCCAGCCTTTCACCCAAGTCCACCCAGTTCCCTGCTGA
>NW_009952891.1:438333-451513 GCF_000747805.2 Chaetura pelagica | reverse complement strand
AAGCCTGCCCAGCCTGCATCTGCCACAGAGCTGGGCCCGGCCCCCCTGCAGATCTCCAGCCCAGCACATTTCAAGAACTTCGCCCAGGAAGGAGAGTAAATACACACACACACACACACACTTTAACTTTCTTACTGGGCTCAACTCCTACCCTTTCACTCCACTGATTTACACCTCTCCTTCAGAGTGTGCCTTTTACAGACTATAGTGCCTCTGAATTCCTTTTCCAATATACACCCAGCCAACCTCTCCTGAACCTTGATCCCTTAGTTTGTATTGACCCTTAATAAACTGATTAATTTGCAAACTAAACATTGGTCTCAGTAACAATTTGTGAGCGTGGTGGGAGGTACTTTAATCTACCCTCTGAGAAATGGACCCTCAGCGGCCGTTCCTCGGTAAGAGGCCAACGCCACGTGTGACCCTCGGGCTCATTCACAAACCTCTCCTAAACACCTCCAGGGATGGGGACTCCACCACTGCCCTGGGCAGCCTGGGCCAGGGCCTGACAACCCTTTCTATGAAGAATTTTTTCCTAATATCCAGCCTAAACATCCCCTGGTACAACTTGAGTCTGTTTCCTCTCATCCTCTCACTTGTTACCTGGGAGAAGAGACCTGCATTTGCCTCTACAACCTCCTTCCAGGCAGTTGTAGAGAGTGAGAAGGTTCCTCCTCAGCCTCCTTTTCTCCAGACTAAACAGCCCCAGCTCCCTCAGCTGCTCCTCAATAAGTCTTATCCTCAAGACCCTTCACCAACTGGTTGCCCTTCTCTGTACCTGCTCCAGCACCTCCATGTCTTTCTTCTACTGTGGTGCCCTGAACTGAACACAGACTTCAAGATGTGGCCTCACCAGTGCTAAGTACCCCCTGGTGTTGGGATGTGAGGGGAAAGAACCCAGCTGAATTGTCAAGGGACTCTGGAGCCTGGGGAAATTTCCCACCTGAGAGTCCCTGCTCCCTGGTATCCTCCTGCCAGGTCTCAGCAGGGAGAGTTCCAGGAGAGGGAGCTCCAGCCCACAGGACACTCCTGGTGGTTCTGCTCTGAGCTCACCCAAGGCAGGGAGGAGGGCACTGTCCTGGGAATCCCCAGCATTCTGGCCCTCCCAGAGCCAGGCTGCCTGCAGAGGGGAGCCCCTCGAGGGTAGGAAGCCCCTCGGGACCAAGCACCAGCTTCTGCCTGCCAGCCCAGGGCCCCCAGGGTCAGCAAGGGTTTTGGCAGTCCAGCCTTTCTGCCCCTGTCTCCCAAGAGAGCAGCCTCAGAAGGAGCTGCTGGATAATCCCCATGGCTGGACAGAAGGAGGCACTCCAGCCATGTCTAACCCAGCTTCCATGAGTCCTTGGAACAAGTCATGGAGGGAGGACAGGTTCTCCTGCCACAGCATCTTCACCAGGCTCCTCTGCTGGCACAAGCTCTAATGCAGCTGCAGAAGAACCAGCCTGGAATGTTAACCTGCTCACAGCTACCCTGGTAAAAAGGTTTGTCCCCGTTCAAGATGAACATGCACCACACTAGTCCTTCAGTCACCCAGAGCCCCACAAACTGGATTACAGCCACTGAGCAAGCAGAAACCCACTCCTCAAGCACAGGAGCTCTGACTGACACCCAAGCACCCCAACAGCCTCCCCACCAATGCTACAGAAGTGATGCCAGGGCCCACCAAACTGATGATGGGCCACCCTCCACCTTGGCCTCGTCCCACTCCTCTATTTTGGGAGGCAGGGGGCTCAGGCTTTTTGCTCTCCCCTAAGTACAAAAATGCCCCCAGGCCACTTGTCTGATGGGCCACAAATTGCTGGATCAAGAGAATCATCACAAGACTTCGGAGGAACCAAAGATAAGCTTTCAATCCTCTTAGAAGACATCCTGTGCAACACAAATCTTTGAGAAGGCTTCTCCCCTCTGCCTCTTCAGGTGCTGCCTGTTGGCACAGGCAGAGCCCACAACACGATTTGGGCAGGACACTGTGTTGGCTCAGAGAGGAAATCCTGCTTGTCCTGCTCTTTTTGGCCACTCCGCTGATTGCACTACACAAGCAGTTCAGTCTGGAAGCCCAGGTGGCAGCAAAGGGCAGCTCCACCTAAGATTAAAGTGGTCAGGGAACCTGCACAGGGCTGTGCAGCCAGCTGGGATCCAGCAGAAGCTCCTGCCTAAAGGTGGACAATGGTTCTGGTTAAGGTATTTGCAGCTACAGCCCCTTAGTGATGCTGTGCTCCCTCTGGCTGAGGGGTGCAGGCTGCTCCGTGGGCACTGGCAAGCCTGGAGAGCTCAGTTCCCTGTGCTGTGGGAATATGGAGTCCTTCCATGAAAAAAATCCCACCAAAAAAACCAAACAACCCTCAACAAACAGGAGACAATGAGGGAGCCACAAGCACAGACACACCAAACACAACTGCAGAGAGGCAGTGAAGGTGGCGTGGGCACCAGAGGGAAGATTTTGGAGGAGCCTGGGAAGCAATGCTCAAAAAAAACCCCTAATATATTCTTGGCTGTGCAAACTGGGAAGCACCCAGACTGGCCAGTAGCCTCAGGGAACCAAGAGCAGCAGCTGACACTGGCCCACTTCTCTCCAAGCCCCAAAGGTCAGTGCTGTGCCCCACGGGACACTGATAGGCTTCTCTCCCAACAATTCCAGCCCCAGGGAATATCCTCAAGAGCCTCATGCTATCTTAAAATGATCTCAGCACAACTCCAGGGATTGTTTGGGCCTTGTAACAGTGAGGACTTGGGACAAGCAGGAGCCTTTACCTTGGTCTCTTGGTTGTTTTTGTTCTCGATGCCATAGATCTCCTGAAGCAGGTAACTCACTCGGTCAACCTGGGGGAGAAGACAACAGTTGGAGTGCCTCCAGGCTGGATCACCTCCCCTCCCTCCCTGTGTCAAAATGTCCAGGTTACACCCACAGCAGCTGGCTCCTCCAGAGCCACACCAAAAGAAAAAATAATGGCTGGGAGAAGGAGCCTCTCCTTGCTCAAGAAGCGGTGCCCAACCCATCTGGGAGCCCAACTGGGCACTTTTGTCACTATCAAAATCATCTAAAACACAAGTATTCTGGTTGTCTCAGAGATCAAGAGGGAACAAGCATCTGTGGCTCAAACAAGCCAGGGGCAACCAGCCTTCCCCAGTTTTCCTGACTTTCATCAGGATGAGCTTCCACCCATTGGTGGCCTCAGGAGAGGTTCTGTGCCCAGAGCTCCTTATTGGCACATCCATGGCTGCTCAGCACTTCCCTGGTCACCACCTGGGAGCATGAGGTCAAGTCACTGAAGACACACAACCCACCCCTCATAGCATGAGAAGCACTCGAGGGACAACATCACTGCAATGTCATTTATTAGCACCTACCTCCAGGCCCTTGGTGACACCTCTAAATTGAGGGGCGTGGGGACAGAAAATGCTCCAGGCACAGTGGGAGCTGCTCCCAGCCCCAAACCTGGGATGTCCTCCTTGGAGCCAGGCCTTTGGGCAAACACCCCCAAGCACCTGAATGAAGAAAGCCCTGAGGCAAGAAAGACTGATGATGGCTCAAGTGGCAGAAGACAAGTCCCCCTGCATCATGGGGGGGCTCTCCCCTCTTCCCTGGCTTAGCCAGGAGCAGAACCTACAAGGATGGATCCAGATACTGGTCCTCTGAGCTCCCTGCAGCCTTCCCAGAGCAGGATGTGTCACCCCACAAGAGGTCAAATGGAGAAGGAGCTGCAGGGTATCAAATGGAAACACCTCACAAACAGGGGAAGGAAACACGGTCCTGCCCCCTCCAGTAACTGCCCAGTGAAGTGAAGCCACCAGGAACCCAGTGCCCCAACAGCTCACCAGCCCCAGGGCTTCTGGCATTTCCAAGTGTAACTGGCCTTTCTCCTCTCCTTTTGTCCAGCCTGGTGCTCAGAAGAGCATGAACAGAGGCTGGAGCAGCTCTGCTGTGGAGCCAGGCTGGGAGAATTGGGGTGTTCAGCCTGGAGAAGAGAAGGCTCCAGGGAGACCTTAGAGCACCTTCCAGGGCCTGAAGGGGCTCCAGGAAAGCTGGGGAGGGACTTGGGACAAGGGCAGGGAGGGAGAGGACAAGGGGGGATGGATTAAAACTGGCAGAGGGGAGATTGAGGTTGGACAGGAGGAGGAAATTCTTTGATGTGAGGGTGGTGAGAGCCTGGTCCAGGTTGCCCAAGGAAGCTGTGGCTGCCCCATCCCTGGCAGTGTTGAAGGGCAGGTTGGATGGGGCTTGGAGCAGCCTGGGCTGGTGGGAGGTGTCCCTGCCCATGCAGGGGGGTGGGACTGGATGATCTTGAAGGTCCCTTCCAACCCAAACCAGTCTGTGATTCTGCAAGAGCCATGGCCTTGCCATGGGATTTCAGTGCTGCAGAAGACATTCCAAACCACGTGGCAGCAAACAGCTCTATCCAGCCTGTTTGCTAGTTTAGAAATGCTTTGAGCTGGGATGCAGCAGTTTTTAACAAACTCATTCCAGTGTCTCCCAGTTCCACACAGCGTGCAGCTCCCAGCCAGTATGTTCTGGGCCTGCATTTCCCAGCAATGAGCTCAGCTGCTGGACTGCTGAGCAAAACCCTCTGCAGCAGCTCACAGCTCACCCAGGAAGTTTGGGAACAATGATGTGGGAGATGTCCTTTTGGAACTTGACATTTCAAAGTGAGCCTGGTGACAGCACCCTGAGCACCCTGACTCCTTGGAGGCTCATGATGAGCAGCAGTGAGTGCAGGAGTGGTCACCTCAAAGCACAGAGGAGGTGAGGAAGGAAGAGACCAAAGCCTCTCCAGGAGCTGATGTTTGGTTTTAACTGCCTGACTCTAAAACTCTTGAGAAGCTCATGTCCCAGAAGGAGAAGTGTAAGCAAAGCAACGTGGCTCTTCCTAGAAAGATCTCCAGGTTTTAAAAAGAGTAGGATTCAATAAGGAGTAGGTGACTGCACACAATGCAATTCTTCACCTTCCCACTTCTCCAGCCCATCCCCACCATGACACCCTGCCAAAGGCTCTGTTCCTATCTACAGCCTCAGCTCATAGGAGCCACCAGCCACGTCCAGGTCATGGGGTTTTTTGCTGCTCCATCTGTTTGCATTCACCCCTGTTGAGTTTCTTGAAACAGGTTGGTAGAAACACACTAACTCAGCTGAGAGAACAAAGTAGTTCAGCTCATGAGCTGCTGCTTCCTGCTCCCAAAACAGCTCTAGAGATGGAGGCCCACAAAAGGTACCTGGGAATCCTGGCAATGGCAAGGAGGGGAAGGCAAAAGAAAAGCAATGATGGGGAAGAATGTGCCATGTTACACTGCAGACATTTACTCTATACCTCTGCTCTTATGGCTGCAGATGCTGTCTGGGTTTCAGTGGTACTGGGTGTTCTTCTAGCAAGAGCTTCCTTCTGTTTTCAAAGCCATGAGAGGGAACACACAAGCATCATTTCTTACAAACTGCCAGTAGAAAATAAAGAAGTACCCACAACCAAACACTGAGTGGGAAGGTGACATGATCTGCCAGTAAAGACAGACAAGCACACCCTGTTTCTCTGCAGGAGTCAGCTCACCAGCCTGTGGTAGGGTGGGAACTCCCCTGGAGAGCACTTCCAGCAAGACAGCCCCCTCCCTGGGGAGCCTGGAGGGCCAGGTGGAGAATGGTACACACTGGGTGCACAGCACCCCAGCACCAGCTCAGAGAGCTCCCAGCCAGGAAACTGCCCTTTCTAAACAATTATAAACTTCAACCCCATGATCAAGATAAATGAGCAGCTTTTCAGCAGCTCATGAATGTTGTGCAGAGTTTCTGTGCAAGACACCACCCTGGGCTGGGCTAAAAAAGGGCTTCAGATCCTTGATGCTTCCCTGTTAGCCACTCTACCTTCTGCCCTTGCCCTCCTGACACCTGCAGCTGGTACATAAACAGCTTTAAAGCAAGAGGTTTTCTGTGACTGCTCAAGTCCCAGGATACTCAGAGGGGACAGGCAAGGTGAGCCAAAAGGTCTCAGCCCCAGGACTGCTCCAAAGATACCAAGGACAAGAAGGAAGCTTGTGCAGGGAGATGATCCCCATATATCTCAACAAAGCTGTATGGAAAGTTTTCAGCCTCCAGGTGGGACACAGGGAGCCTGCAGAGATTTCCTTCCACACCAGAAGACACAGAGTGAAGGAGATGTGGCAGTGCAACATCAACAGATGTACCTCATGCTGCTGAAGCTCTGAAGCTCCATTGCACACACCTGATTGATTTGCACCTCCACAGACACAAACCATCCATCCCGTGGGATGCCCAGGGCCTCTGCCAGTTTTCTATCCAAGTGCCAAATTCCAGCAGAGGAGGAACATACAGGGAAGACAGGAAGACAGGATCTGTGCATAGTGATGCCTCCCAGAGCAGCCCAGAGACCCTCACCCTTGCCCTGCCACATCTGTGCCCCCAACACACATCTAGCTGTGCAACAACCCCCCCAGGGCTGCCAGCAGCTCACTGTGCCTTTGCTTGTGGTACCTGAGCCAACAAGGTGAGATCTCAGGCTCCCAGTGAATGAACATAGAAGTTTCCCACTGGGTAGAGCCTGGACACCCATGGGACACCAGGAGATGGCTTTAATTAAGCAGTAGAGAGGAACCAGGTACTTACAATCTGCTTCTGTTTTAAGGGCTTCACGGAGAAACTGCCATCAACGTGCTAGCAGGAAAAAAAGGACATGAGTTAAACAGCTGAAGTGTGTAAATAAAGAGTAGAACAGACTCATGATGGTCACTGTCTGCTGCCTAAGAGAAGGGTGGTGTAGGTGCCACTGGGACAGCCTGGTGGGCAGTGGCTCCCAGGGGAGTTGGTGGAACAGGGAACTGGAGGGCTCCTCCTCTGCCCCACTGCAGCAGGAGATGGGCTTGGCTGAAGTTCCACCTGGCTGAAGTGGGTCAGAGCACACACAAAAACCCACTGGGTGCTCTCAGGTTGCATCAGTCCAACTGGGTGCAAACACTTCTTCACCAGGCCAGCCAGAGTTGGCAGGGGTGTTTGTGAACACCCTAAAGAAGACCCAGCTCCAGAGGCAGAGAGTCCCAGCAGAGCAGGGGGCTGAGAACAAGGCTGGTCCACCAGATGACATTGGAAACGAGTCACTTGTGCTCCACAGGCACCTTCTGAGCCCACCTGAGCTTCATTTGCTCAGGGCTGGCACTGCTGGAACAACCCTATTCCTGGTGTGGGACCTGGTGACAGGAACACTGTGCTGCTTCTGGTGTCCCCATCATTCACAAGGGCCAACTACACTGAGCTCAACCACCTCCTCTGCTGGAGTCTACAGAGCAGGACAGGACATCTGGGGGAAACTTCAGCAGGTGGGGCTGTTCACTGAGGGAGTTTAGGAAGGACAAAAGCTCCAAAAAAACACAACAATCCTATTTTCCAGGTGAACACCAAGTGCCAAGTCAGCATCAAAGTTACTGCTCTGATTTCTAAAATCCATATCAAGAGCAAGTTACCAAGGCCTGCTGGTCTGTCTGGCCTCTGAGCAGGCTCTGGTGATCACCAGCAGGGCTTATAAGCAAGGGCCCCCTCTGGATTTATGGAGCTACACTTCAAAAGCTGCAATTATTCTAAGGATGGGGAAAATATTTTCATCAAACAGGGATAAGGAAGAAGTCTGCAAGCACTTTGCCTTTTGACTTTTAATAAAAAGGAAGATTTTGATCTTGTTGGAAGCATTCAGTGGCAGAGAAGTGGCCCCACCAGAGAGCATCTCCCTCCCACAGCACAGATTGGAAAAAGTAGGGAAGCCTTTTGAATCCTTGAGCTAAGACCTGGACATGGGACATAACCCAGAACTGATGGAATGGCCTGACTAGCTGCAGTTGGGTCCCAGTTTTGCTGCCTTCTTCCTTCAGCTCCCTGGACATGAAGGGGGATTCTGCCATCAAGTTTGTCCTTCCAGAGAGCTCAGAGGTTCTGCACATGGAATTTGCCCAAAAATCCTTGGAATCCTCTTTCCAAAGCTGGAGCAGTTCAAGTCACTTTCCAATCTCACAATACAGAAATCCTAAAGCTTCACTTTTGCTGACACATTCCAATAGGTGTGTGTTTTCCTGCCTTCCATAAGGTGCTATCATCAAGTGCTGGCCACAGGATGCTACAACAGGAAGCTGGGACAAACCCAGGTCCAAGGGAAGAGCTCTACTCCCTGACCACAAAGGCTGGGCTCACTGCAACAGCACTGGGTTTGGATACTTGTAAACCAGCAACTAGAAACACTCCATTCTGAGTAAAAACCCCACTTGCATCATCAGATCCAAAGGCAAACCTGAAGCTGGCTCCCACCACCAAGCTGGGAAGGCAACAGCCAGGGGAGCAGAGCTGAGTCTCACAGTTGAGGAAGGCAAACACTTGTGGGATCCTTCAAAAATCCATGCAGGAAGCTGCTGGTCTCATCTGTTTTCCTCTCCTCAGAAATAGCTGAACAATCATTTTTGGCAAGGCCAGGGATTCTTTATCTCCAGCACTTTCCCACCCAGAGGAGAGATGGGATCCAAACACTGCAGCCTTCCCCAGGGCCCCACTGCCCACACAGTTCTCTGCCAGGTGCTGCTGAACAATGACAGGGATTCCAGCCTGTGTTGTTTTTCCAGATCAGCTGGAGGAGGAAAATAAAGAATAACATCCCTGCCCTAATCCTAGGGGAGCTTCAGCTGCCCATCTCACTTCTGACTGATCTCTAACTGCCAAGAGTAGAACCACCTGCAGGGCCAGTGCTCAGAGCAGCTCTTCTAACACAGGAAAACTCATTTTCTTCACATACCAAGCCCAACAAAAAATCAGCCCAGAGCCAGCACTTTCCCACCCAGAGGAGAGATGGGATCCAAACACTGCAGCCTTCCCCAGGGCCCCACTGCCCACACAGTTCTCTGCCAGGTGCTGCTGAACAATGACAGGGATTCCAGCCTGTGTTGTTTTTCCAGATCAGCTGGAGTAGGAAAATAAAGAATAACATCCCTGCCCTAATCCTAGGGGAGCTTCAGCTGCCCATCTCACTTCTGACTGATCTCTTAACTGCCAAGAGTAGAACCACCTGCAGGGCCAGTGCTCAGAGCAGCTCTTCTAACACAAGAAAACTCATTTTCTTCACATACCAAGCCCAACAAAAAATCAGCCCAGAGCACCTTCCAGCCAGAGGGCTTCCTTGGGACTGACTGTGCTTCCTGTGCCCTCTGACTCAGCTTCTCACCATCCACATTATCCACCCAGGAGGAACAGAAAATCATCTGTCAACATGCTCAGGCCTACAGCAGGAATTGAAACAGAAGTCAGTCCACATGCCAGCCTGGAAGTGTTGGGAATTTCTAACAGCACAGCATCAGTGCTGCTCCCCTCTGCATTTCCAGCTCTGCTCCAGCATCTCTTGCCTCACCTCAGCATGTCACAAGAAGTATCTCTTGCCCAAGATTATGTCTGCAGGATCCAGACACAACATGGGTCTTGCAACTGTTTTCAGGGTCCAATTATCAGGGAGAGAGATTTTGTTATCAAGGCTTGTGTGTACAGCCTGGCTTGGCCTTACCAGCAGTCAGCTCCATCAAACATGCCACCCAAAAGTGGGGGAGCTTCAAGTCTTTATGCAGGATGTATCCTAATTCTTTTCCAAGGGTTTGGTGCTCCCTGTAAACTAAGGCCAAATTCTGGTGCAACAGGGTCTGGCCACGACACATCCAGTGCTGCAGAGACATCACAAGGCCCAGAAAACTGCAGGGCAGCAGTTCCCACCCTCAAACATCCCAGGCACTGCCACACCCTCTCCCCACAAACAGGAAACACCAGCCCCCCCATTAGCTGAGTGACCAGCTCAGGTACAACTGATAATTATAGGGTACACAGAAGCTGCTGCAAGCAATTATTTGGACTACAACAGCACTGGGAAGCCCAGTCACGGGTCAGGACTCCTCTGTGCTCAGTGTTACACAAACTAATGACCCATGGAAATGTTTACATGTACAGGGACAGAGGGGAAAAGGAACTCCTTTACCTTTTCAAATGCAGCCAGAAGAACATGGGCATGGCCCGTCACCTCAACCACCACTGCAAAAATAAAGAGCAGTCCTGGTTAAACCTTGAAAACAGCACAAGCACAGAACTACCCCAAGGTGGATTTTAGGCCATTTACAATTTCTAAGACAATACCTGCTCTATTTTATCTCCTCTTACAATTTAAACTACTCTTATCTCGTTGTCAGGCTGGTTGATCTCACACTCCTGCAGAGCAGAAACAAACCCCTGCAGGGCTCTCTCTGGTGGGCCCTATACAGACCTGCTTTCATCATTTTGGGTGCGCCAAACTATCCCACTTTATCTTCAGAGCTTGGAAAGGGAAAGGAAAACAAAGAGCTCAGTGGGATGCTGTCTTCTCCTCAAATGTCTGGTTTTAATTACCTAAATGTATCACAGAGATTAACAAATCCATCTGGTTTAACAGCAGTTGGCAGCACTTCCAGCCCTGGTACTTATCACTTTATTTCACTCTAATCTGATGTGCTTATAAAACATTTTCTTTCTCATACCAATTTTGGACCCTGAAACATCTCTGATCTTTTCCCCAAAGACAAACATCATGTCTTCCCCTCTTCCAAACTCAAGGATTCAACCCCTCAGCACTGAAAAGGAGCTGCCAGAGGTTTCTGCACTGCATCCATGGCTCCCTCAGCAAATCCAAACACAGACTAGAGCTACAAGCCCCCTCTCTCTGGTGCAAGACACTGAGGTTCTGTTCAGCATCAACTGGTTGGAGCCTTTTGCTTAAGGAGGTTGAGACTCATCCTGTGGAAATGAGAGCTGGAGGTGATGGAGGAGTCACTCAGAAAGGCTTGGGTTCAGCACATGCAGGAGAGCTGGGAAACACTTCCCTCAGCTTTGTGCCAGAAAGGGAACAGCTGAAGGAAGGAGCTCCTGGGTTGTCTAAAAGGGAGAGGAGCTCCAGAGCTTCCCTTGGGCTCCCAGGCCAGCAGAGACAAGAGGATCCATTCACTGGGTCATGTCTGGAAACAGCAGAGAATGGGAGAAGAAAGCCCATGTTTGCAGGTTTGTTGGGCAACTGGGATGGGTCACAGCAGTTTGGTGCAATCAGGAACAGAAGAGCAGGCAGGAAAGAGGCTCAGGCTGGGAATTCACCTCCTTGCTCCCCCCACTGCCAGCCCAGAGCAAGGATGTTCTAAGCTCACTCAGTGACATTCAGGTCCCTCTCCACAGTTGGAACAGCCAAGAGAGAACAGGCAACACCTCCCTTCCTAGCCTCATGCTCTTCAAGGCATTTCCTGGCAGAATTCAGTCCCAACCAGCATCTTGCTGACTGCTATTTTAATTTGACATTCCATTTCATTGAACACAAGCAGTTACAGGCTGCCTGTCATTTCCCAGGTGCTCCAAACACACCAAGCCAGCTCGTTCCAGTTCCAGGCAGTTAAAAAAAGAACCAAAATACACAACCATCTCCTCCTGTCTCTCTTAAATGTCACATATTTTTGTGCTGATGTTCTTTCCAGTAGGGGATTTAAAAGCAATTGCCTTTCCAGGTTATTAAGGTAGGGGACAGTCCACCTTGGCTAAGACTGGCCGTGGTATGTGCATAAATCTGTGCTTCCCATGCTGCCCCCTGCTCTATTTTTGGTCCTTCAACATTAGAAAGTACAAATATCTCACCAAAAGCTCCATAAAATTAGAGGAAGGTGTTTTATATTTGTGGTCAGGAAATATACATACATGTCAATTTTACTAGCAGTGCCTGAAATCACTAAAAATAGATGCACTTAAGAACTAATTTCCTTTCTGTTGCTCCCTGCTTTGCTAAAATTGGTTCATCCAGTTCTATTTCAGCCTGCTTGGAGGACTGTCCAATAATGCAACCAATTTCTGGACACTCTGACATCTACAACATAAGAAACTGAGCACAATGACTGCACTAAATGCATCAATAATGGGCTTTTTTTTTTTTTTTCCCCCCCCTTTCTGATTATTCTTAAATTTTGTACCAAACATGACAAAATGCAGAAGGGAAATGCTGCTCCTGCTGACCACAACAGCCTCCCACACCTGCTGGACTTCCCACTCCAAAATGACAACATGGTTTAAGAAAAACAAATCAGCAATATTCTTATTTCTCATCACAGGTTATGCTGGTTTCTTGTAAAGACTCTGCACCCTTCAGAAAAAGCAGGAGAATTTCCAACTGCTGAACAAAGATGGATTTTGTTGAATACAAAGCATTTTAGAGCCTTTTCTTTTCCTGTTCCTAGGGGAAAATCCACCCTAGTGAGGCAAAGGTTTTATGAGGACAATTTATCCCCCAAAGAGGGGAAAAGACCAGTTCCCTCCTTGAAAAATTCAGAGAGAGAGGAAGTCACTTGCTCCAGTTTGTGCCTGGCAGTGGTGGCAGAGGCAGGACCTCTCCTGAACATCATCCCAACACTAATTGGCCAGTAAAAAATGGAGGTGATTTTTACCAGGATGTTTTCCTGTGAGCACCCGTGGTGAGTTGGGACCTCTCACACATGGAAGTGAAGGTGAAGTCCTGGAATATTTTCATTCTGGAAAGGCTCCCCAAGCCTTGGCTGAGAGTAAGATGGTTTTCCCCATTGCAGAAGGAGTCACACAAGCCCAAAAGGAGGCAGGAGAAGACCAAGGGAGCAGCAAACCACCAAACTTACCATCCCCTTCATCCACCACCGCCCGGATGACCACAGGGAACACCCCACGATCCAAGTCAAAGTTCAGCTGAGGGAAAAGAAAGGAGATGAAGTTAAGACAGTGCACACCAGGCTTGCCTGGAGACAACACTCCAGATAGATAATGGGACCCCAGGCTGATAAGGACATGACAGAGCAGGAGGATGGAAAGTTCAGACACCAGCTTTCCAAAGGAGACAGTCAGAGCAAGTACAACATCTGTAAACAGACAGGGCATGACACACCAGCTGAGGGTGGCACAGCAAAGGGTCTCTGCTTGGATTTCCTGTTACTTAATTCTCACTGATTCACTCCTAAGTGGTTGGTAGTAGGATGACTTCAAGGGATATTGATTTTCATGGAATCACAGAATGGTTTGGGTTGGAAGGGACCTTAGGGATCATCTATTTCCAACCCCCTGCATGGGCAGGGACACCTCCCACCAGCCCAGGTTGCTCCAAGCCCCATCCAACCTGCCCTTCAACACTGCCAGGGATGGGGCAGC
>NW_009952891.1:407055-438238 GCF_000747805.2 Chaetura pelagica | reverse complement strand
TCCAACCTCAATCTCCCCTCTGCCAGTTTTAATCCATCCCCCCTTGTCCTTTCCCTCCCTGCCCTTGTCCCAAGTCCCTCCCCAGCTTTCCTGGAGCCCCTTCAGGCACTGGAAGGTGCTCTAAGGTCTCCCTGGATTCTTCTCTTCTCCAGGCTGAACACCCCAACTCTCCCAGCCTGGCTCCAGAGCTGAGCTGCTCCAGCCCTTGGATCATCTTCCTGACCTCCTCTGGACTCTCTCCAGGAGCTCCACATCCTTATGTTGGGGGCTCCAGAATTGAACACAGTTGTCCCTGTGGGGTCTCATAATGATGGTTTTACATTTTATTCCTCCTTTAAACTACCAACCTCTATTCTCTTTCCAAAGCAGCCGAGTAACAAACCCAAAAATCTCATCTAACCTCTCAGCATTTGTTACAGCAGAGACTCACTCAGCCACTCTTATCCAGCTTGCATTTTTGGACCATCATGGCAAACCACAACGGGAAAATTCATCGAGGACAAATTGATTTAAAATGCTGAGAGAAGCCCATGGTTTTTGCTTTGCTTCCTGCTCTGATTTATTACTGTACAACAACAGTTCCTGTTGGTCCATTTAAAGGGAAAGTCACATCCCAGAACCATGGTTACTTTACCATGTAAAGTTTTGCATTCTCAAACAAAAAGGCCTCTTTAAGGCTCCATTTTACATTGATTTTTAGGCACCTAAAACCAACTCTCTCAACAGGAGCCAAACACCATCACGTGCAAACAAACCAATACACCATGAAGACACACTTTTAGAAAGCTTTCCAAGTAACAAGCCCACACAATTATTTCCCCTTCTGTTGGCCAGCCAAGAGCTACATCATCTGTGAGTCTTACACTGAGCAAAAACATGAAGTCAATCTGGATTTTTTTTGGACAAGACCAGTCACAAAGCTGAAAAGCAATCTGAGGTGTGCAATTGTGCAGGGCTGAGGGATAAAGCTCTGCCAGCTGCCTCAGATAAAAGTGCTGCCTTTCAGTGATTAACTAAGATTTCTCCAGATGCATTTGACTGGACCTGACTGCACAGAGCTGAAATGGGAGAAACTCTTCCCAATCACAGTGTTGCTCCACATTTTCTCCCTGTAAAGACAATGAAGGAGAGGAGAGAAGATGCAGCAGAATTAAGCAAAGAGGGTTAGCAGCTTATTTTTCTGCAGCATCTCTCTTTTTAAGCTGTCAAAGGGACATGACTTTGGTACCTGAGTTAAAACCTTGCTGGAAGGAACAGAAGTGAGAATTAAGCTTCTCTGTTCTTTAAGAAGAAAGAGATCTGAGTTCCAACTTCCCAGCTCTCTCAGATGACAGAAGGGACTGAGAAGCAGCTCTTCCAGGCTTTGTATGCTGAACGTGTGAAATCATACATTGGCAGAGAAGCCAAGACATCAGGAGACCAGACTCTGCAGGCTCTTGGTAACCACCACGGCATTTGTTAAGGCACGGGACTGATGATAGTTATGACTGTAACTTCAAGACAGCAGCTATTCAATCTCTTCAAAATACATCAAAGATTACTTTCTCTTTTCTTTTTTTCTTCTTAATTTTCCTTCTGGCTTTTTTTTTTCCTAGGTAGTTACCTCTCACCACTCACAGACACAACACTCACATGCAGGCTGGGAGAGGGTGTCTTCCAGCCATAACTTCATGGCATTAAAGGGAGTCCAGTGCTTCTAGGACTACAGGAATGTGGAAAGAAATGTCTCTTGGTTTATTTTATTTTATCTCATCTTTTTAGAGATGTTGCTTCCTTCCTTTTGAGAGATGTTGCATGTGGACGGCTACCAGAGGATGTCACAAAAATGCTCAGAGGGCTGGAGCAGCTCTGCTCTGGAGCCAGGCTGGGAGAGTTGGGGTGTTCAGGCTGGAGAAGAGAAGGCTCCAGGGAGACCTTAGAGCACCTTCCAGGGCCTGAAGGGGCTCCAGGAAAGCTGGGGAGGGACTTGGGACAAGGGCAGGGAGGGAGAGGACAAGGGGAAATGGATTCAAACAGGAAGAGGGGAGATTGAGGTTGGACATGAGGAGGAAATTCTTTGGTGTGAGGGTGGTGAGAGCCTGGCCCAGGTTGCCCAGGGAAGCTGTGGCTGCCCCATCCCTGGCAGTGTTGAAGGGCAGGTTGGATGGGGCTTGGAGCAACCTGGGCTGGTGGGAGGTGTCCCTGCCCATGCAGGGGGTTGGAAATAGATGATCCCTAAGGTCCCTTCCAACCCAAACCATTCCACAATTCATGGTTCCATGAAAGACGGGGACACTGAGAAGAGCCTTACCTCATCATCCTTCCAGTCTGAGAAATCAATCTTGAAGGAAGGCAGGGAGAACTGCTGGCTCACCCCCCTCTTGTAATGAACCGTCTCCGACTGCAGAGAGGGATTCTTTGTGCTGTATCTGAAGAGAAGGGAGAAAAAACTTGGTGGAACACAGGATTGCTCTGCTGGGCCCTCCTTCCTTCCCACCTGTCCACCTTTCAAGAATCACAAGTGGCAGCTCTGAGAGACAGAGCTGGCAGGAGCTGGCAGCCATCAGTGGGGGGACAAGAAGGGCAGGGAGAGGTCAAAGCCAGAAGGCGAGCACAGGGAAGGGAAAGCAGCACAGACAGGCAAGGCCTGATGGGATCCACAGGGAGCTGCCTGGAAGCACTGGGTGCCAGTGGGGTGCAGCAGCCTGGGAAAGGTTAGCTCCCTAAATCCAGGGCCTAGGCAATGCTGCCTTCAGCCCAGCACACAAGACTCATTTTCTGCAGGAAAGCCAGGAAGAAGGAGCAAGGACCTAACAGTGGCAACACCCAACCCAAGAGGGGGCTGAAAGCTCTGCTGTGCCTCCACGGGCCAGGTCTGCAGGGAGGAACAGTCCCTGGTTCCCCATCAACCTGGTAACCAAAAACCACCCCAGTTCTCTCCTGTGTTCCTCCTCAGAGGTGCTGCAGGGCTACCAACACCATGAGAGACACCAAGCAGTCCTCCAAGGTGGCCATCTCAAGAACAGTCATAATTCTTCCACTCTGTTGAGGCCCAGCACTGAAACCGTGGCATTTCAAGCTGGGACAAACATCTCTGGAATAGGACCATAGCCACCATCATCTTCTGCCCCCAGATCCCACCTAGAGCTGTCACTCTAAGGGGAACCTTTCACTGCCCTCTGACCATCACTACAGAGGGGGCTTCAGTGGCAAAACAAGATCAAGTTTTCACCCCTTTCAGGAAGGTGAATTCTGAGCTGGATGTGCAATTCTGGCACAGGAGAGGAGGGACAGCAAAGCAGGGTGAGAACATCTGAAGCTGGTTTTACCACCAAAGCCTTTGTTGCAGAGCTACCATTTGTGTGTTCAGAGCCAAACCAGAGAGGAAGTGAAGAGATCCCTTGCCCAAGAGTCTTCCACTGCAGAAACAACCACCTCCCCAGCACAGTGATGAGACAGGTCTAGCTCCAGCTTTATAAAAAACCACTTCCAACAGCTGGTCCCAGCAATGGGATGTCAACTCTTCTGCACACTCAGCATCACTTCCTAAGCAGAGCTTCACATGGTGAGGCTGGGAGGCACTGCCCTCCAGCCACCACACACAGCTCAAAGCCTTGTTGACTGTTCAAACTTGATTGTCACTGTGCTCCACTAAGCAGGCAGCCTGGGGACAGGCCCCAGGGACACACCAGGAACTCTAGGCTGAGTTTTTCCTTAAGTCAACTTGGGATGTCACACAGGATGCCCTGAGAAGCAGCTCAGGTGGTGCTGATTCTTATTTCTCAACAAATAACAGCACTGGAGACAGTGCCAGAGGAGATGGGGGCACTGGATGTTGCTGATTCAGTAGGAAGTCCTGGCAAGGAAAACAGTTAACAGAGTGGGCACAGAGGCAAAGAGAATCCTTGCTTGAAGAACAGGATTCTGGACTTGTGAGGACATTCAGCTGCTCTGGAACACAGACAGGTTACAAATCACCAGGGACGTAGGCAGAGGTTGGAAAGCTCCAGGTTCCTCCAGCCTAAGCACACTTTGTGGAGCACACTAGAAGGAGATGGCAACATGAAGCTTTTCTGCATCTGAGGCTTCTGGTTTCTGTCAGCAAGGAGCAGGAGGGCTGGGCAGCCTGTGTCCAGGAGGGGGAGGAAGGAAAAACTGTGGGAAAAGCCCAAGGTGCAGAGTCAACTGAGAACTGCAGAACTGAGCATCACAGCAGAGATGTGAAGATGGGGCTGGCAGAGGTGACCAGAGAGGACATGAACCTTAAAACTCAGTTTTGATGCTGTGGAGACTTTGCAAGAGCCCACAGAGACAGGGGCTGCCCCCCAGGGCTCAGGCCAGCCAGCAGTGTGAGACAGAGCCTTAAAGCACCATGATTAGGATGCATTTTGCAGCTGAAGGTATAAATACCTAGATACCAGGAGATGATAAACATTTATGAATTCCTCTCAAACCCAAGGAGGAAAAACCAGGCTCCCCAGTGGCTGAACTGCTGCCTTTCTCTGGAAAAGCCAGCATACTCCTACAACCCTCTGAGGATCCAGAAGGCTTATCAAGTGTCACCAGATCCATGTTCAATTCTGGAAGGCTGTGACAATGGCCAGGGCCACCCCATGGTCTCTGCTTTCCCTGTGTGTTATTTATGACAACACCTTCACCTCCAAGCCTGTTCTGTACTGCTCTGAAACTGTGCTGCTTTCCTAGAAGGTCTCACTCCATCCTTCCCATTTCAAGCAGGGTGTGGGAGAGATCAGAGTGACAGGTCTTTTATGTGTGAATTACAGAGCAGGCAACTGAGGGAAGTTTTATTTACTGAGTTGTCAGGCACAATGAATAGAGCAAGCCTGTATCTAGCTCCTTTTGTGGGGCTCTCAAAGCTCCTCAGCTCAGCAGAGAGGCACAATCCTCCCTCTATAGCTGAGAAGGCAAGGGATGGAAGTGAATTATCTGAAGTGACAGCAAATCAGGAACCTCCTAGAAAGAAAGTGCAGAGGAGAGAGTGGAGGTCAGAGACTGCCTGCATGACATGCACCACAGCAGGGTTGGGTGAGGGGTGTAAACATGCTGATGGGGAGTGCCAGGAAGGCTGGAGGAGCTGCACTTACAGCACCAGGAGCCCAAACCAGTCTACACCAGGAAAACAAGCCAGGATTACACCAATTCACCTGCTGCATTCACAAGTCTTCTATCCCCTGCCTGTGGTGCTGTGTGCTCACAGCAACCAACACTGGAGAAGCTCTGGAGAGCCATGGAGATGCATGACAGGAAAAAAGAGAGCATATATTAAGAATAAAGAATAGCAGAGATGCAACATGCTGCCTCTCCCTGCATAAAAGCTGAAAGCTGATCTTTTGAGCTGCTATTTTCAGACTGCCCCAGGTCAGCTCTCCATCCAGACCAGAGGTCTAAGAAAACCACCTTGCAGTCACTTGCAGCTCAGGCAGATGAAGCCAGGCCTGTCCTGTTTGGTCAGGACCAAACAGAAATCCATGGTCACACTTTTTTAAACCTGCCTGCTTGCTCATGTACCCCTGACCGTGTGAAAATCACCAGCAACACGAGGTATCTCAGTGCAGCAGCAGCCCCCAGCTCTGTCCTCAGGGCTCAGGCAGCCCATCTCCTCCTGGAAGCTCTCTGACACACCTTCACAGCCACAAAGCAAAGCTCCTACCCCACAATGACTCCTTCCTCCCTCATGCCAAACCCCCTCACTCCCCCAAACCAGCTGCGTATGAGAAGAGACAAATGAGGAGCCCCATGACTACAATATGGTGGGCTTTGAGTGGGAAACCAAGTCTTCTTCAGTCTCACTCCTTCACCAGCATCTGAGGAACACTTGCTGCCTGCACAGAGGAGCTCAGCCTGGGGCTCCCACAGGCTTCTCCCCATGCACAGCTCAGACTTGCTGCCAGGCACCTGCAGACCTTACATAGCTCCTGAGGCACCAGTGGGAGCTTTTCAGGAACCTCTGCTAAGCACAGCTCAACTTCTGTTGCTACACGTTCACTGGAGAGGCACCAAGAACCTGTGGGGGTGACTCCACCTCGTGCTCATCCCTGATCAGCACCTGGGGAAGTTCTCAGCAAGGCATCAGTCCCAGCTCATGCATACTTCTTCACTGCTGTGTTCCTCAGGCTTAGCTCCACCTGGGGCTGCCTCACACAGTCCAAAGATGGTTCCTGTTACCACAGACACGCTGGGACCCCTGAGCAAGGAGCCCAAGCCAAGATCCTGGCCAGCTTGCCTCAGAATTACACAGAGCCCTGGTCAGACCCCATTCCTCAGAGGAAAGGAGGATGCCCTCAGGTTCCATTTTTGACTAGTAGCTGCTAAGGAAAACAGACTGTGCTCTGAAGAGCCTGTGGACAGTCTGAGGCCTCTCTCTTTAGTAATTGGCACGTTGTGGGGCAATTAGCACTGAACTGACAAGAGTTTCAGGAGAGCTTTAGAGGATACTCAGGAACCAAATTTTCCACTGCTGCAGGCTGTGACTGCCTGGCAGGCCCCATGACCTCTCAGAGGTGACAAGGAGGGAGCCAGGCAAGTTCTGCTGGTGTTCAAAAGGGCCAGGAGCTGATGTGGAGCAAGCATGTTGTTCCCTTTTTCTCCCACCTACACTCTCCCCTTTCATTTTGGGCCAGGATCTCACAGGTCAGCTTTTGGATAAGAGGGGAGTTGGACAAGTAGCTCAACTCAAAGTGATTTTTATTGACAATAGAAACACTACCAAAAGGTAAGAAGGCTGTAGCCCTGGGTTTCAGTCAGTTAGGCAAGATCCAGGCTGGAAGGGCTCCCACACTGAGTCTGGAGGTTACCTGGCTGCTAAGGTGGTAACACTGCTGTCCCTCCCAGGCCTCTCCTCCCTCCTGCTTCCTCCCAGGACTGAGTTTCCACTCCAAGAGGAAACAAACACCTGCTCCATATCCTGCTCCAGCACCTGCAGGGTTCTGCCTTCAGCTGCTGGACTCACTGGTGAGAGCCCCATGCTCCCCACTCCAACCAGCCTTCCAAGCCACTGGCTCACACAACAGCCACACACAGGCACAAAGGCCAGAACTCTTCTTAAAAGACAGAGGGTTTGTCTGCTCAGTGAAATCTACAGAATTTTGCTCTCCAGCCTGTGAACTTCACACACTGCAGTTCCCCTGGGGACTGGTGTGTGCCTGGATCAAAGCAGGTTTCAGCCTGAAAGGCTTATGCCTGGCAAGCAACAGCATTGGCCTCTGATTTCTTCCCACAGCAGAAATCTCCCTGCACAAAGGATTCCCTATCAATCACCACAGCCAAAAAGCAGCAAGAGCACCTTTCAAAGGCCCTGAGCAGGCAGAGGCTGGGAAATAACCCAAGGAAGAGCTGAGTGCCTCTGTCTAGGCAAACCTCACTGGAACAGCCACGTGCTGAGCCACCTGCCTCATGTGGGTTTCATTTTGTGAACCAGCTGTTCCAACCTCCACCTGCAGACAGGACCCATCATCATTGCAGTGTCCTGCTCACCAGCAGCTTCAAAGGCTGCAGAAGGATCTTTGTGCTGTGTAAAACAAACAAGGAAATGAGATTTATATATATTTTATATATATATATATCTCCAGTACACCTATCGTGCTTCAGCAACACAAACCCTGAAAAAGGGAAAACCAGACCTATTTTCATTGTGTTTTCTCACCATGATGGGGAAACAAAGCCTGGCAACACAACAAGGAGAGGGAAAAGAACCTTTTCTGTCCAAAGAGGAAGATCTTTTTCGTAAGAACAGGCTGCAAAACTCAAACCTCTCATGTCGTATTTATTATCAGCTCCTGATCTGCCAAGATTGCTCATGTCTTCAGAGCTGGTTGTTTTAAGTGCTTCCAGCTACAGGGCTGGTTTGATACTTCCCCTGAGGAAAGAACCACTGCTGTCATGTTCTAACTACACCATCCTTCCTGCTAGTCAGCAGGATGCCTACAGCTGGAGGAACCCCAGGGGCACCCCCAGGAACAGGCTAGTGTGCCCATCAAGGCTTCTGCCACAAAAAGAGAGGCTGCATCCACAGAGCACACCCAAAAGAGAGAACATGAACATGTTTCCAGCCTGCTCCAAAAAACCATCCAAGTGTCCTAAAGCATCTAAGGGTACAAACACATGAAGCAGTTACTGCAGGGAGCCACCTCTCCTAAAACCCAATTAGCATCACAGATTCTGACACCCAATTTCTCTTTGTTTGCAGGACATTCTGAAGCTGACAGGGAGGGACACAGAGCACTACAAGGCTTGTCCTCCCAGGTGAGCAGTCAAGCTGTTATGATGGTTTCCCCAAGCAGGGTATTCCCTTTCTACCTGGCTGCTGGGAAGCTGAAGCCCAAGAAAAGGACAAACTGAGATCAGAGACCAGCCAGGTCACAGAGCAGCTCCCCAGGAGCACACCCACCACTGACCAAAGATGAGAGCAGGAAGATCCTCGGGGAAGAGGCTGTGCTGAAATTCCCCAAGGGGGAACTGCCACAGGAAACAGAAGCCGAGTGGAACAGTTTGCTGATTTTCAAAACCAAAGAAAGTGGACACAACCAGAGAAAGAAATCAACCAGAGGATATGGGAGGTTGTGAGGTGTTCAGAGGCAGGTCACTGCTCATCCCATGCCATTAAAAGAGGCCCTGGACACAGGCAGATCTGGTCTCTGTTACCCTTGGGGTAAAGCACCAGCTAGTCCTCTGAGAACTGATGTTTTACTCTAAGGAGTCTTCAGCCTCACCACAAAGCAATTGCACAACAGATATTCAAAGAGTGAGGGCAGCAGCCCCCTCGGGACTTAAACTAGTGCCCATTTCATCCAAGAGGCTTCTACAGGTACCTGCACCAGCACCAGAAAGTGCTGGGTGCTGCCTTCCCTGGGCACGGGGCTGCCAAGGTGCAGGCACCTCTGCAAGCATCAACAGCAAGACCTTCATCTTCAGACTTCACTGGGGAGCTGTGGTCCCACAGCAGTGATGATACAACCCCCCAGGGTTCAACAGTTCAGGACAAGGGACTGGCTGAAGCCATGAGCTACCTGTTCCCAAGATCTCGGCTGGGAAAGGGTATAGCTGAGCACATCTCCCAGCACTATTACCTGGGAAAGCCTGCAGAAGGCTCCTTGGAGACAGGTCAGGACAGGCAGCACACACTGATGGAGCCACCAGCTCTTCAACAGAGCCCAAACAACCATAGAATCATCACAGAATTATGGAATAGTTTGGGTTGGAAGGGACCTTAAAGATCATTGAGTTCCAACCCCCTGCATGGGCAGGGACACCTCCCACCAGCCCAGGCTGCTCCAAGCCCCATCCAACCTGCCCTTCAACACTGCCAGGGATGGGGCAGCCACAGCTTCCCTGGGCAACCTGGGCCAGGCTCTCATCACCCTCACACCAAAGAATTTCCTCCTCGTGTCCAACCTCAATCTCCCTCTTCCAGTTTTAATCCATCCCCCTTGTCCTCTCCCTCCCTGCCCTTGTCCCAAGCCCCTCCCCAGCTTTCCTGGAGCCCCTTCAGGCCCTGGAAGCTGCTCTAAGGTCTCCCTGGAGCCTTCTCTTCTCCAGGCTGAACACCCCAACGCTCCCAGCCTGGCTCCAGAGCAGAGCTGCTCCAGCCTCTGATCATTTTCATAATAGACTCTCTGGCTTCCCTTTGGTCATGGAGACCAGGGCCTTGTGGCTCTCAGATGAGCAGAGGCTCCACCACAAGTTGTCCCTCTGCTCAGGGACAGCCACCTTCCCTCCCAACCTGAATGAACACAACACAGTCCCCAGCAGGAGTTTCACAGGAGCAGGAGTGCTGATACAATCAGGATCAGTGGTTGTTCCAGCAGAGAAGCAAGAAAAACTCATTTAGCACTTGTAAGGAGCCATGCTGCAGGCTGGGGACTGGGAGAAAATTCCTGCTTTTGACAAAAGTCCAGAAAGTTTCTCCCATTTTAAGATTTAGCATCAATTCAGGAGAGTGGAAAAAAAAAAATAAGTCGTTTGTTTTAAAGATAATTTTCTTCCCAATCAAGAGCTGGACACAAAAGTTTTTAATTCATAGCCAGTGCAGCTTTTGCATGGGCTTGTTCTTTGAATATAGCTGTTAGCACCAAAAAAAATTGGGAAAAGAAAAAACTCCCAGCTGCATTCCTATGAGTGCATTAAAAATGCAATTGGTTTGCTCAGAGCTTTTTTTTTTTCCCCCACCAGAATTTGAAAAGAAAATAAGAAATCAAAGCAATGAATGATACCACTGGCCTTTCAGAACTGCTTTGCAAAGCTGAAATCAAGAGCTTCAAAAGGTTTTTACTAGCAGCCAGCAAATCCAGAGAAGCAGAGATTCTTCCTTCAGGCAGCTGCTCTAGCCCCAGGATGTGCTCCATGAGCCACTTCCACATGGAAAAATAGTCTGGGGTGAATGAAAGCAGGTTGGAAAATCTATATTTGTAGCTCACTTCCCCCAGCACTTATTATCTACACATCTGCATGAAATCAGGATCATGAGTCCCAAAGGGTTTCCCTCTTTGAGTGCATCTCTCCACTTCCCTACCTGTAGAACATTTACTGTCCAAGAACTCCAGAGCAGGGACAGTTAATCACTCCTATACTAGGATTATTATTAATTAGAGTATGATTTATTAATTAAAAGGCCAGCAGTGGAAGTAAGAGCTAAATCTTGAGTGCTTTAACTTTTCAAGTTTAGTGCCCTGGGGACACCCTGCCACCCTCATGGGGCAGCACAGCATTGTCACCTACATTTGGTTAAGGAGGTAATGACTGCTGGTCCTGGTTTCATGCAGAGATAGGCAGGGTCCATCACCAAAGGATTCTCCTCTGACATCTAAATCCAGCTCAGTGAACCATGGACAGGGTGGATTAAAAAAATTGTATTAAAAAAAAGTCTTTGAAGTTGACCAGTCGTGTTAACTTTCAAAAATACTGCTTAGGAATTGCTCAAATCAAATTTAAAAAGCAATTAGGCAGCTCATGTCTGCTGCATAAGCTTTAAAGAACAGGCAGCAGCACTGGTGTCAGTCACTGGCTCAGTGCACAGCACTACATTTCAGCAAAATGTGCTCTTAAGTGAACCAGAAACTGTGTTTTCCTCCTCCAACCAACCCACAAAGTTCCAAGAGGAGAGCTACTAGTTACTGAAAACATACTCTGTCCAGAAACAGTTCTATTCAGTAACTAATACTTCAATTAATTAATTATTAAAGGCACTGCTTGACAAGACAGAGTCCAACACAGAGCAGGTCTCAGGTGATTTAGCTGCACTTCCAACCCCACAAAGTTTGGTTCAAGACACAGGTTAAAAATATAAATGTCTCTTTTCCTTTGAGAATAACTTTTCTTGTTCTCATTTTGACATAACAAAACATAAAAGTAGGAGTCTGCAGGGGGGAGAAATACATTTGAAAACATACACATTTTTTAAACAGAGTTAAGGTCTTGGATAAATGTAGTACAAGGTTTAACATGAAGTTGACACCAAGTTCTAAGTGTAGATGTTTCATTGTCACCGACCAGTGACAAACCTTCTCCTTTCAGGAAAACCAACAAGTCAATATGCAAAACAAGTTTAAAAACAATGACTTAACCCAAGAATTCCTGGCTGATTTAAGCCATGGCTGAAGTCTGACAATGGAAATGCATCCACCCTGGCCATAGAGGCCCTCAGTTCTCCCCATTAACCCACAAACTGTTTCCACCTCGGGTCAAAAAACAAGGAACACTGCAGGCAGCACAAGGGACACTGGCACCTCTCCATGTTGTACCTTTGTTAGGAAAAGAAGACTTCAATCTCCAAGGCTGCCATTCCAGCACCTTCACTAGCACTAAATTCACAGGAAACCTAAGGACCTAAGAGACAGAACATGGAAGCTTTATGAGGATTTCTAAGGCATCCTGCAGTGTTCAGCTCTGCTCGGGAAAAAACTGGATCTAAATCAAAGGGCTTTTCAGAGTTTGCTGAGAGGTATTTTTCAAGGACTTAAAAAGGAGCTAATTTATTACCTCCCCAAAATAAAGGCAGCCAACAGGCTTCAACAGAAGAAGAGAAGGGGTCTGAACAAAAAAAATCTGGATCAGGATATCCTCCAGTTTGCAGGATTTGCACATCTGGCTGGGTGCACTGAGCTTGTCTCATTTCTAAAAATACCCTGTTCACTGGTTGTTACTGGGATGTTTATGCTTTGCATAAAACAGCCATTTGATGGCCTGTCATCCCTATTTCTCCCTGCTGAAACCTCTGAGATCCCTTCCATAAAATGTTTGCCCCAAATGCAGAGCACCACTGCAGAAGCCAGCAGCACTACTTGCACAGAGCTACTGAGCAGCCAGAAGCTTCTACTAGAGGAAGCCAAGAGCTTCTGCAGCCTGAATCTTCCTTTATCCATAAAAAAATAAAGGCAAATCTTTGTCCCATGGCCACCAGAATCCTGCTGTAATGTGCCAGCACCTCACATGTACCCAATTCACACCAGGGAGAGCACATTTCAGCCACCTTTTCATACAGAGAGGGAATCTTCTGTAGTCTTATGGGATACAGTGTTGGTGGGGATGGTTTAAAGGTGCTGCTTTAGATTAAAAGGGTTTGAAATCTCTAAGAATAGACTACCAGGATGTGAGAAAGACTCCAAGGATGATGTTTTGACCATTCTTTCTACAACTAGCCAAGGGTAATACAGGTACTGGCAGGAAACACACAGACAGGGTTTCAGGCAGCAGATCCTCCCAACAGCCCACGTTGAGGTGCTCACTAATCCCAAGAGGGGCTTGGGGGGGACTTCAGTTCCACAGACTCACTATACACATCTCAGACTAAACTTTACTTTGGTGGCCTTGGTGCTCCTGTCCCAGGGAACACAGAAATCCAGTGAATGAGGTGTTCTGGGGGAAAAAAAAAAAGGCAACAAGACAGGAAGTATTGAAGGGCAGGGTGATTTTTTGGTGGTTTTTTTCACTTCACAGAACATCCTGCTGACAAGGCCCACAGCTGTGGGCTCCTCTCCTTTGTTCCACACTGAAGGGTTTCCCCAAAAACCAAAAAAACTAACCAAAAAGGGAACAAGAGAAGCTATTGGCTGTGTGGGGAAGGGAAGTGAAAGTAATATTCAAAGCTATCAGAATACATAAAACAAAGCAGAGATTTCCCTCTTCACCGTCTGTGGCAGCGCTGCCCTCAGGGGTGATTCACGAGAGATGTATTCATGAGAGACGTTTGATCTCATCACCCCAGGGTTCCTGTGTCCCTCCACGTGCCCACAAGCCCAGGACTTACACTGCCATGCCCCCAACAAACTCTTCTGTAGCCTGGCAGTAGATGGTGATGGCAACACGGGCATCGGCATCAAACGTGAACTCCAGGCTGTACAGGACCTTCTGCTTCCCACTCTCCTCTGTAGGACTGTCAACATCATCTTTATACCTGAAAGACAATGCCAAGAGGGTCAGAAGATGTATTTATGAGACATCACCAAGATCCATTTTGGAAATCAGGACAAGAGTACTCCAAGTTAGGTGTTCTGCACCAGGGCCTTCCACGTGGGGCTTCCCAGGAGGTTTCTGTTCTTTCCTCTGAAGAAGGTTCTTCCAAGATGTGAAGGAACTTGTTGGAGTGAGGTATGTGGTGATGGTGTAGAGGGATCTCACCTAGACTTCCATTGCCAGGACACAGGGTCAGAAAAGAAAGTCAACTCTTGAATGCCAAACCCTCAGGAGAAGAAACATTTTCTCTGCTTTTAACCCTTCCCATCAGGCTCAGTGTTTGGGATAAAGGAGCCCTGCATAGGCCTGAGAAGTCTAAAGCCTAATTCTTTGAACTCTTCAAAGGAAATAGTGCATAACAGGCAAACCCAAGGTTTCTGTAACACAAAGAACCCCTGAAACTCAACAAAAGGCACCTCCAGTATCACAGAAATGATGATAGATCAGAAAGCATCCAAATATAGGAGCTTCAAATACCTTTATGTGTAGAAATCACCAACTAAACCTGCTGCCAATGGCTGAAGCTTCCACACCTTTATTGTACGAACCAAAATGAACACATTCAACTGCATAAGAGGCATGAGAATGAGTTCAGATGTTATTTTAATGAACACAATGGTGAGTCATAACTTGGCTATGGGCCACTGCACAGCTGGATCCACTGCATGATCCCCAGTACCCAGTATTACTCCTTCTCCCTCCCCAGTGCTGGAAAAGGCAGGTAACAAATCTGGTGGAGAAGGTGGTGTGAGGCAAGCTCCAGGGCAGCAAGCTCTGGCCACGGATAAGCAGTGAGCTCTGGCAGGCCAGGAGTGGCCAGGAAGACCAGCAGATCCTGGAACAAACAGCCAACACAACCCACCATGAGAAGATCTCCACAGCTTTGAAGGGCAAAGTGACAGAAGGGAGGTGATTCTCTGGCAGGACAAGAAGCAGATTCTCAGACATAAAATGAAATCCCACTGTGATCTGTAGGTACCACCAGTAGTTCCTACACAGTAGTTCCTACACAGTAGCCTGTGTAGGAATGGTGAAGGCAGCAGGTTGTGAGAGGTGCACACCACTGCTTGATGTGCTGCCCAGCTCCAGCCTCACTTGTCTATCAGCATTACTTTAATTGCCACCATGCCTGGGGCAAAGCCAAGCAGCTGAACCATTCAGGAGAAGCTTGGCACCACCTCTGACTTCCCAGCCCCAGCCTCTCCTCTCATTAAACAGCCTTGATGAATATGCTGTTGAAAATCCTCAGAAATAGCCCAGACACACCTTCACAATTCAACCTCAGGACTGTCAAGGGAATCCTTATTTACCAAGTTCACTGAGATGTAATAACTGCTGCCTAATGAAGAGGGTTCCAGCACCCACTTTCCTTAACATCCCACTGAACAAGAATGAGATGTTCACCTTCAGCAATTGAATACAGGAGGTCCAAAATGAAGTTTAAGAGCAATATAATCAAATCAAATTCGTACTCATGTAACCCTGGTCAATCACTACAACATGCACTTGCATTCCTGTCTGAAGGACTTGGAGAGCTCCAAAGGAGGCTTTTACCAGAGGTTCACCTAGGTCAGAGCAACAAATTAAGCTAGAATACACCCAACATACTAGTATAAACCAGACAAATTCTAAGGAGTGAGAATCTGAACGTCTACAGCAGCCTGGATATGATATAGACTGCAGAGAAATATTTTCACACAGGATAGTTGCATTCAAAGGATAAAATCATGGCATTTGAGGGCTGTAAGCAAGAACAGGAGCCAGCAGGGCAAGTTTGCCTAGAAAACACAGGAAGAGCCTCACCATCTTGTGCTGGACTGACCCAAGAAGACAGAAGGCACCAATCTGCTCACAAGTGCTGGGTGTCCAGAGAAAGCAGCAACACAAGCTTCTGCAAATGATTTCTTGCTGTGCTGTTCTCCAAGGTTAGCAGCAAAGGACAAGGGGAGCATGATCTTTAGGCCACAATCCACTCACCACTTCCTCCAGAGGTAGGGTGGGGAGAACCAACTTCCCTTCCAGGTAGGGATGGATGAAGGCTGCTCCTCAGACCTACACTGACTGCACACAGAGGGAGGTAATAATGGAGATGCACCAGCTCCAGACCAACAACAGCATGAGTCTCCACACCTGTAACAGCCCCAGGTAAGAAGGTGGGAGAGCTGAGGGAGGGAGGGAGACCTGACAGAAAAGCAACATGTCAATAGTAAATCCATTGGCTGTTTTGTCTTTTAAGTGAGGTCACAAAAAGCATGGGGCTCCCAGAGCACCCCCCTGCTCTCAGCCTCACCTCTGTAGCTCCCTGCCCACCCTCACAATGTGCTTCCATCCCTTCCAGGAGAAAAGGGGTTAAGTCTGACTAGAACAGATCTTGTTGCCTGGGGAAACCACTCAAGGGGCACTACCAACTGCAGTGCCTGGAGAGAAGGTTTCTGGAGGCTGCATGTGCTGGGAAGAAGCAGAGCCACAGCTCTAGGTGCAGCAGGGGGACAAAGCCCATGTGGCTGAAGGGTGACAGCAAGGCTGTCACACCTTCCTGAGGCACCATGCTGGGGACTTCAGAGTGTCATCTGCCACATAGCAAGGAGCTCAGGGGAGGAAAGGCTGCAGAAGCAGCTATGCCAGCTGGTGGCTGGACCAAAGACCAAGCAAGGACTACTTTGGTGCATACTTTGAGAGGCAGAGACATCTGAGGTACTTCAAGAGGGTTAACAAGATGAAGTCACACCATTTGCATTCCCTCCATCTTTGCAACAGTCTTGGCAGACAGGGAGGTGGTTCAAGAGCTCTTCTGACCCCACCTGCACTTGGAGCTTGCAGTGTACGTTTAGTCAAGCCCTAGAAACAGTGTTGTTGTGAGGTGGCCACAGCTGCATGCACAGATTTAGAAAGTAGTGACTGTGGTGGGTGTGCCACATGTGTCTGTCATGCACACAAGGTGACCACACAACAGAGCAGAAGACACTGACCACCTTCCAGAGCAAAGAGCTGATCCAATGTTATGATGAAAAAGGCAAAGCAGGATGACCAAGGGAGCTTGGTCTGACATCACTTCTGGATAAAATAATGGAAATGCTGGAACTTTTTGTTTGTCTGTTAAAGAATTAAAAGATAAAAATAGAATTAACAGCAGCCATGACAATTTTCTAGAACCAGGTGAAGTTGAGCCTGATCTCATCCTTTGAGATTAAAAAGTTAGACCCACAACTTATGAGACATGCAGGATAAATGCTAAATATTGCTTGACTTAGCATTGTGAATTATGCAGTACAAGGTTAGAGCAGGCACTAAATGAAGTAAGAACTAGCTGACATCTCTATCAACATTGACTTCATGGGGGGAGATCACCATCAACTGGAGGCTTTCCTGTCTGGGGGTCCTGCAGAGGTCTGCACACAGTTCAACACAATCCAGGGGTGCAGAGCAGGCAGGCCCAGCACCTTCACCATCTCCACCAAGGGATGAACTGCTCCAAGGATCATGGTCAGCCCCACTGTGTTGGAGAGGGAAGAGAAGGTATTTCACTTCTCTCTCTGATAGCAACTCACCTGACTTCCCTCAGTCCCTGTCATCTGCCCCCCTCTCAGCCCCTTATCCAAAAGGCTTGTTGCTTTCACCACCCTCCACAATATTGCTGCTGCTTCAAACACATTCCCAAACCACTCTGTTTTTTGATTCCTTGAGCACTTTTGTTCCACAGAGGCTTTATCCCAGGATGCAGCTTCTCCACTAAACCCACTGCTTCCTGAGTTATCTTCCTTCTGCAGCTGAAGTGCTTTCAAAGTAAGAAGAAACAGCCAGTGCCAGCCTGTCAGGTACTTCACCTCTGAAATAGGCTTCCAGTTCATGGCCAAGAGAGGGACACAAGAGAGCCCTTTTCTCTTAGGGGTTAGCAGCAAAACTCATGCTGCTTCCTCTGAGGGTTATGGAGTCACATCCTGCAAAAAATCAAGCACTCTCAGGAGGTGTCGAAGACTCAGAACTTCAACTCCAATATCCACGTTTATGGCTTCTCCCTAAACTTGCTGTAAATATCCAGGATTTGGCAAAGCTCAGAATTTTGTCTGGTCAGAGCCAGACATTTCCTCATATTCCTTCATAAAGCCCTAAGTATGGATCAACACCCTCTTCATGGGTGTAAACAATGAATTTTCAATTAAACACATTGAAAACCAAAAAGCTTGTGAGGATTTTACCATCAGAACCTACTTTACACCTACACACTCAGCTCAGCATCCTTTTATTGGGTAGAGGAGTTGGTAAATTAAACTGAAATAGTTCTGGAAAGGATGTGCAAACCTCAACCACTGGTTGCAAAAAAGCCAAGCTGGAGAGGGCACAAAATGTCTCTACGTGCACAGGGGGAGGAAGGAAAAGCCTCTAGTCCAGAACACTAGAAAAGCACAAGACTCTGGGGACTGGCAATTAAAATCTCATTTTGGTTCTACATCAGTACAAAATTAAATGGAATAATGTTGAGGGTGTTGTCATCAGCACTAACTCAGCAGCAGCAGGACAAGAGCCTGTGAGAGCCCATGAGGCAGAGAAAGAAGTGATGCAAGGGACAGTAGCAGGAATTAGATGCAAATCTAGACACTGTCAAGGTGCACAGACACATCTCAAATAGGCCAGAGCTGCAGCTCTGCCTGGGGGGACAGAAGGGGCACCCACAGCAAGGAGAATGGCAGGACTGTAAGTACTGAACCCCACCAACCCCTCCAGTCACAGCACAGCCTCTCCCAGTGGAAAAGCCACTTCCCATCTGGCTTCCGAGAGATGTCACAGTGTTTACATGTGGAACAAAACACCCCACACAGCAAGTGTGGGAGGCAAGCAAGGCTTTTTCCTAGAGAATTACTTCACCCTTTAGCTGAAAAACCCAGACAGCATTCAGAGCAGTTGACCAATAGTTACTTTTTCAGGAGTTCTTCCTTCTTTTCCTGTGCAATCAGTTTTGAAACCACAGTTTTGAAACTCATTTAAAAAACCCAATAAAACAAAAAAACAAAACAAAACAAACCAACCTTCAGTTTTCGAGTAAAAACAAACAGAGGGGTTGGTGTGGTTATGACTCAAATTACCCACGTTAGGCCATGCTCTGAGAAGTACCTTGGCTGAGAGCTGAAGCTGGTCCCCTGCCAGCACTCCAGCCCTGCCCCTGAAACGCAGAATTCCGAGCAGCTCCAGGATCTGTGAGACATGTTCTGCCTGGACATCTGCCCAGTGGCTCAGACCAAAACAAAGCACTGTTTGCTGGGGCCCTGTACTGGAGCCAGCTGTTTGCAAGAGGGCAGCCACAGGTCGGAGTGTTGGCCACTGGTTTCAGCCCAGCTAGTGCTGGTTTGGATCTCAGGGAAGAGCAGTCAAACATAACAGATCTCCAGGGTCAACCAGACCTCCAGGATCATCCAGACCTCCTACACATGGGACACAAGCCATCTAAATGGATGCACAGGACAAGGTCCAAACTTCATCTTGGCAGCAGGAGAAACCTCAGGAAGCTTCACTCAAGATCAAGCAGCCTTCCTGGCCTCTGACTTACACCAGAATCAGCTACTTTCCAGCTTCTCCTTGCACAAGAATGCAGAAAGGAATCTGTCTGTGGGGTTTATGGACCTGACTAATACCTTCCATTCATGCTAATGTTCCATGGTTTTGTTTTGTTTTTACCACTCTAGTGGTAGTCCTGAGGGGACAGACACATCACTGGAACTGTCTGGAAACACAGATTGCTCAAGTCTAGAGATCCAGAGCGTAGAAACCACCTGAAGGCTCTCATCACAAGGGAACGTGGCAACCTCTGGACACATCTAGCAACAAGGAACTGGAATTCAGCAATTTCTCCAAAACCATAACAAATACAGTTTGGCTCTGGATGCCAGATCCCTGGGTTGAATTAAGTGAAGAGTTCAGGCAATGACAGTACCTGACAAGACGGAGAGAGTCCTTGCGGATATTCACCAAACTCCTCAGTGTCTTCACAGGCTCATGTGGAGCTGGAGTTACATAGGGAAACTGCAACAAAAAGGCAAATAACCTTCTTATTATTATACTATAAAAGGTAGCAGAATGTTACCTGACACACAATTTACCCAAGAAACATCTCCCTTTAAGGGTGCTCAGCACAACAGCCACAAGGAACAGTAGCAGACAACTCCATTTACAGATAAATCAAACATATTTCAGGGTGAAAATCCTGCTCTGGCCCAGGATTAGCTCATATTGAGAGGAGGTACTTTAAGGGGGCATTTTCACAAGCTCTTTTTCTGTACCCTTAATTCTCAGTCTAGAAAGCCCTGTTCTCACAAGCTTTTCTTTCCACTAAAGAAACCACCTCCAGCTTGAGGAGAAGAAATGCAGCTCTTTCATGTGTGTTACAGCATGCAAACAGTGACTTGACTGCTAATCACCATGCCAAGGCCCTGGATTACTGGGGGGATCTCTTTTTTATTCTGAAACAATGGGGCAAATGTTCTGGAAAAGAAAAGAGACAGGGATAGGGGCCTCATTCTATTCTGCAGGCAAGAGAACTTCTCTCACAGATCGTCCTTCAAGTAAAGGGCTGTAATTCAGATTGTAATTCTCCTTGCTGGTGACAGAATCTCCAGTGAGAAATGCAAAGGAAACAGCTTAATGTGGTGACCTCAACCTGTAGAGCTGAAGACCTGCCTGCTGGATCTCTTATCTGCTCAGCAGGGTCTGGAAGTGAACCATCCACTCACACAACTGCCAGGGTGCCCAGCCTGGAGGCACAGCCACTTCTCCAAGGTAAAGCAACAGCACAACACCAGGGTGCAGAGCTCTGGGGCAGGCTTTTGGGTGGAAGGTCACTCTGAGAGGTCCTGATGGAAGCTGAGGTTGGATATTAGGAACCATTTCTTCACTGGAGGAATGTTCAGGCATTGGAACAGCCTGCCCAGGGAAGTGGTGGAGTCACCATCCCTGGAGGTATTCAAAAAACACCTAGACATGGCACCTCAGGATGTGGTTTAGTGGGCATGCTGGGGTTGGGTTGATGGTTGGACTTGATGATCTTAGGGGGTCTTTCCCAACCTTAATGACTCTATGACTCTCTGAATATACCCAGCAAGAGTACCACCATGCAGCCCCATGAGAGGTGGGGTCCTTCAAACACACACCCTGCAGTGGTGTGGAGAGAGGGACTGACATGGAGCAAAGGCACCAGGGACCACCAGTGTACACGTTTCCTTAGAAATGAGGAGTCTGCTGATCAGGCAGCCAAAACTGTTGCAGCTGGACTCCAGGGCAGCTCCAGCACACAACCCATCAGTGTTGTCCTCTCAGGCCACAGAGATGTATTGGTGGGGCCACAGCCAGAGCCTGAGGGAAGACATGGTGTTCCCTGAGGAAAGACATGCTGTTCCCTGAGGACACCAAAAAAGATCTCCTAGGAGACCCCATGCCAGAGCCACAGGCAGCAGGGAATTCCCAGGGCAGCAGCAACTGCTTCCCTTGTACCCCAACAGCTGGGTGCTGTGGTTGGTAGCACTGTCCTACACAGGGCAGTCAAGACCCTAGCTACTCCAAAAAGCCAGAACTTGGCCCATGTTCAGAAAGCAGTTTTGCTGCTCTGTGTTTGAGGGTTTTTTCCCTTGAAGATGAATCAGAGTTGCCAAAGGGCATCAACTTTCCACAGGCAAACTCCACACCAGGACAGCCTCCTCCTGGCAAACATCCCAGTGTGTTAATAGCATCCTCACCCACTCCCTTCTGAAGGAATGATGAAATTCAGTGCTGGGATGTCTGCAAGGCTGAAACATGCAGGCAGTGTGACTCTGCAAGGCTGATCCTCACAGCATACAGGACATTTAGCTGCACCTTCTGCTTTCAGGGGAGCACAGTGTCTCTGCCAGCCACAGGGCACAGAAGTGTTCAGCTTTTAACTGCTGTCCTGCAGGGGCCCTGTGTGCAGACACAGTGTGGGGCATGTGGTGAGCAACCCCATGCTTGCACAGCACCATTACAACCATTTCCATCCTCCTTCTTAATTCTGTTGTTCATCTGCACTTTCTGCTTGGACAGGGGCTCTCTGGATTCTCCCTGGTCCTGTCAATGACCTGTGGTGCTGAGAAGCCCAACAGCACAGCCCAAGGAGAGCTCAGAAAGCAGAACATGCTCATCACTGGTCGAGTCCTTCTGCCTCAGCTTCCTCCACCTCTAAGACAGGGGGGATACTGAGCTGCCTCTGAGCATGAATTAACCAACAGTCACAGCTTTTCTGAAGATAAGAACCATGACCAGTTTTTCTCTTTCTGGTTTTGAAGCTGCAGAAAGAACTAGAGCAACTGGCAGAGCAAGCAGCTCTTTTCCCCTTCCTCTCCAGCACTCTGAAAACATCTCCAAATGGCTCCTGTTCTGATTCCTTGTAGCTCTTTTTAAGCAGATCTGGGATGCAAGGGAAATCCTAAACATAACACATGCATTAAATCCCTTTCTGTCCCTCCCAACTGTGCTATTCCCTGTTCACAACCAGAAAATTAGACAATTGCTGGAGCAGGCAGCTTTTCCCAGGCTCCTAAGACTCCTAAGGAAGTTCAAGTTGAACATAAGGAAAAACTTCTTTCCTATGAGGGTGACAGAGCCCTGGGAAAGGCTGCCCAGAGAGGCTGTGGAGTCTCCTTCTCTGGAGACATTACAAACCCACCTGCACATGTTCCTGTGGAATCTACTGTAGGGGATCCTGCTCTGGCAGGGGGTTGGACTAGATGATCTCCAGAGGTCCCTTCCAACCCTGATGACTCTAATGACCTGTGAGCTCAGAAATACCTCCATGTTCCAATGAGGAAAACCAAAGGAGGGACTTTCTGAGCAGCTGACCTAGATTACAAAGCAAACAAAACCCACCAAATATCAAGATCTGTCTTAACACTGCCCTACAGCCACTCAGGCTACCTGGTTACATGGCAACAGCACATGCTGAGCATTGGCTGGAAACCATTCAGTGTGCCCAGGAATTCAGGCTCTGGAAGTGGACCTGAGTTCCTGTCCCTCTTCCCCCACTACTTCTTCTTTCTGCCCTAAGTGAAAACAAGCCTAAAAGGTGAATGCTGCTTCTTAGGAAAACTCTGTTTGCCTCTAAACAACCACAGCAGCCAACAAGCTGGGACATGGGGTGAGAAAACACTCTTGTACCTCAGGCTGGAATGATACTCTCCAGATAGTGAGGATCTTTCAGGTCTCTGCTATCCTCCTCTGCAAGCCCTATGGAGGATTTTGCAAAAGAGGCAGCAAATAAAAGGGTAAAACAGACAGCATAGAGGAACTTGCCTGAACAGGTCTGTTCCCGAGGAAGTTCAGATCCATGTTCTCACCAAAAAGGTAGCCCTCGGGGTGAGGGGTGTCAAACTTCTCTCCTCCCATAAAGAAATGACTTGCAAAGTAGTTTCCTAGGAAAAAAAAGACCACAAGGGAATAAAAGTGCTTCCCAGAGAACAGCTGGTCTGTGCAGCTTTTAATTCACAAGTATAAAAGAGCACAAGATACAGAAAATACTTGCTAGTTCTCCCTTTCCTTGTAGTACTGATGGCCACTGCCAATGGTAGATGCAGAGGGAAATGAAAAATCCCTAGAATAAATCATTACAGTGGAGATAATCCTATTTTAACTTGTTTTTCAGAAAAGGGACAGGGAGCAGTAAGAGTCAGCCTTTTCCAATATTGCTCAGTTCTGATGAATTGTTCCTCTTTTCTTCACCTTTCAGCATGAAGTCCAGTCTCATAAACCTGCTCAGAGAAGGATGAGGCTTCCTCCCACTGCAGAGCCCTGCACAACCAGAGGCCTCCTGCTCCCCTGCCTTCCCTCCCCTCTTTCACTCCTATATCCCAGGGCATGAACCACACAAAGCCATTACTGTGACTCCTAGAGACTATACAGCTTGATCCTGAATTTAATTAATACCACTGACAGTTCTAAATGCAGAAACGTGGGTGTCTGGAAGAGATGAAACCTGGGACTGACTAAAAGCTTCCCCACACATTTGTTCCATTTATCTTCAAGTTGATGCACTTCAGTGCAAATGTCAGGATACAAAGGGTGACAGAGCCCTGGGACAGGCTGCCCAGGGAGGCTGTGGAGTCTCCTTCTCTGGAGACATTACAAACCCACCTGCACATGTTCCTGTGGAACCTACTGTAGGGGATCCTGCTCTGGCAGGGGGTTGGACTAGATGATCTCCAGAGGTCCCTTCCAACCCTGATGACTCTAATGACCTGTGAGCTCAGAAATACCTCCATGTTCCAATGAGGAAAACCAAAGGAGGGACTTTCTGAGCAGCTGACCTAGATTACAAAGCAAACAAAACCCACCAAATATCAAGATCTGTCTTAACACTGCCCTACAGCCACTCAGGCTACCTGGTTACATGGCAACAGCACATGCTGAGTATTGGCTGGAAACCATTCAGTGTGCCCAGGAATTCAGGCTCTGGAAGTGGACCTGAGTTCCTGTCCCTCTTCCCCCACTACTTCTTCTTTCTGCCCTAAGTGAAAACAAGCCTAAAAGGTGAATGCTGCTTCTTAGGAAAACTCTGTTTGCCTCTAAACAACCACAGCAGCCAACAAGCTGGGACATGGGGTGAGAAAACACTCTTGTACCTCAGGCTGGAATGATACTCTCCAGATAGTGAGGATCTTTCAGGTCTCTGCTATCCTCCTCTGCAAGCCCTATGGAGGATTTTGCAAAAGAGGCAGCAAATAAAAGGGTAAAACAGACAGCATAGAGGAACTTGCCTGAACAGGTCTGTTCCCGAGGAAGTTCAGATCCATGTTCTCACCAAAAAGGTAGCCCTCGGGGTGAGGGGTGTCAAACTTCTCTCCTCCCATAAAGAAATGACTTGCAAAGTAGTTTCCTAGGAAAAAAAAAGACCACAAGGGAATAAAAGTGCTTCCCAGAGAACAGCTGGTCTGTGCAGCTTTTAATTCACAAGTATAAAAGAGCACAAGATACAGAAAATACTTCCCTAGTTCTCCCTGCCAATGGTAGATGCAGAGGGAAATGAAAAATCCCTAGAATAAATCATTACAGTGGAGATAATCCTATTTTAACTTGTTTTTCAGAAAAGGGACAGGGAGCAGTAAGAGTCAGCCTTTTCCAATATTGCTCAGTTCTGATGAATTGTTCCTCTTTTCTTCACCTTTCAGCATGAAGTCCAGTCTCATAAACCTGCTCAGAGAAGGATGAGGCTTCCTCCCACTGCAGAGCCCTGCACAACCAGAGGCCTCCTGCTCCCCTGCCTTCCCTCCCCTCTTTCACTCCTATATCCCAGGGCATGAACCACACAAAGCCATTACTGTGACTCCTAGAGACTATACAGCTTGATCCTGAATTTAATTAATACCACTGACAGTTCTAAATGCAGAAACGTGGGTGTCTGGAAGAGATGAAACCTGGGACTGACTAAAAGCTTCCCCACACATTTGTTCCATTTATCTTCAAGTTGATGCACTTCAGTGCAAATGTCAGGATACAAAACGTGTTCAAGGTCACTGGGATTCCAGAGCACTGGATGAGCTGCAAAGTCAACAGAATCCACTCAGGAGAGCACCAGAAATGTAGCCTCCTCCTAAGAAAGACTTCAGGAAAAGAGTCTCAAGTATGAACTTCACAGCATCACAATTTCAGAGAAGTATCAGGAGAGAACTAAAAGAAAAGTTTCCACCCAAGGCCCTGAGGCTTCAGAGTGGGGGTTTTCCAGGCATGGGATGAAAGGGCTGGGCCACACGTACATTCACTTCCCTAGGTGCACAGACAGCACAACTGTGTGGTGGTGTTTTCTAAATTAGTCATTCCAGAAGCAGTAACCAATCATCTGAATGGTTATGGAGACATGATGGGGAGGATTTGCAGTCCCTTTAAGCTAGAAGCAGGCATGATTTACTCTGAAATGGAAGGTTTTCATGAATGGCTGCTTTTTCCATAAGGGCTTTTTTCCTTTATGCTTCAAGAAAGGCTGCTCTTCCTCTGCACAGATGGTCTGATTCCAACCAGCACAGTAGGGCTCAGCTACTGCTGAGCTCAGCTTCCAGGCATCCAGATGTTTTTATTATAGAAACACATCCTTCTCTCCAGATACCCAGAATCTACCTAGAATCTGTCCTGCAGAGTCAGCATAACAAAATGTAGGTGCTCCAAATGACAGGCAGGTTTTTCCCACCCCTCCTAGAAGCAACAAATTAAAAAGTTCATCTGCATCTGATATCCAAGCACAGCAAGCTTGATACAACCTCTCCACCTGGGAGACACTGTGGTGGTTTATGCTTACACCAAGGTTCAGAAAAGCATGACAGACACTGGGGTTTAGTTACAGATTGGGCATTTTATGTGGATCAAGCAGGATTGTGTTTTGGAGAATTTATGTGATTAACTGGGAAGATGTTGTTTCTGGGGGATGTCCCAGCAGTGTACCAGCTGATGGTCTGGGATCAGCCAGGCAGCCCCCTTGCATCCCAGGAATGAGACATCACGAGGCTCAACTCACCTCAGGAGACCTGTATTCCACCAATTCAGAGCAGAGGTTTTTCATGGAAGAAATTCTGCACCCCAGGCACAGAGAACACAGAGGACTGCTGGCCACCACTGAAGCCCCATGCCTGAGGGGAGCCAGCTGTCCAGGGCAGCCTCACCAGCACCTTACGTCTCTCTCCACCAACTGGAATGACACCAAGATGCACAACTAGCATGTCCAAGGCACCTGCCACACTGTCCTTGCTCCCACAGCTAACAAATTGTTAGGGTTTTTCACCAACACAGCAGCACCAACTGCAACTCACAGCTTCAGTCTCACCTTCAGACCAAAGGCTCCCTTCATCTTCCTGCTAAGTCACCTCCTACAATGAGAAGGGTTTTTTTCCCCAGAGGCGTTTCCTTCACAAGCAAAGAAACACAGTCAGTGCCAACCACAAAGAGCTGCAGGAGGACCACTTCGAGGAGCTCAGAGGGAAACAGGCTGGGGAGCAGAGCACCCCAGGGCTCTGCCAGTTCTGCCCCCACCTACATCAGGTTTAGCAGCAAAACTATCAAGGATGGCAACAAACTGTCTGCACAAGTTTTAAGACAGGTTTTAGCAGCTACAAAAAAAGATAGTCTGCTGGAAGCTTTCAGAAAACAGTCACTGCAACAACATACTAAGCTCAGGGCTCTCAAGAGAGAACCACAGGTTTACACTATTCCTCTCAACCACTGTCACAAGCACCTGAGAGTTTGACTAAGTTAGAGACACAACACTCTTAAGAGATCACTTGTGTAAATATCACACCAAGGACTAAAAGGACAGAGAAACTTTAAGAAAGAAAAAACTGAGGTGTTCTCTTTTCTGGTCACCACGATGTCCACACATCTAGCACAAGACTGAGCATTTTTCTTGTATCTACAAGACTTGTATCTATTTTATATCCCTTCAAACCCTGTTGCAGCTCCACCTCTACGTTCTTTTTCCAATTGTAGGCTTTCAAGCAGACTGCCTTGCTTCTTGAACCCTGTTCCCAGGCCTCCCCTCAGGCTAGAAAACCAACATTGATCCACCTGACCAGTTTTACACAGAGCTCTGGCTGTGGGTACAAGAGGGATGCTGAGCACCATCCTCTTTGGCAGGAAAAAAAAAAGAACAAAATCTTTGGATTAACCCTCCACAGAACTGCTACAGAGAGAAATCCTCCAGGAAATTGCAGCTGCACAATTACAAGGAAAGAATCATACACCAATGACCAAGGAGGGGACACAGGAAAAATGCCAGAGCAAAGAAAAACTGTGGCTTGGAGTTTCTCAGAGTAAAGCAGATGAAGCTGACACTGCTCAGGCAGGTGAAGTGCAAGTAGTGGTTGTTAGAGAAAGTGTTGTGGTGGAAAACAGTGGCTGGAAAAATATCACTGGGGCATCCAGATTAGTTTGCTCCCTGCAAAACCAACCTGGAACCCAAGGCTTCTCCAAAGCATCGAATGAGAGGAACTGCTTAACATTTATTCTGACATGGTGGGGGGTTTTTATCATCATAAACACCACAGCATTAAGCACCAAACTACTCCAGTTGTAATTACTTCTCCCTGACCCAGTGTCCCAATCCTGTGATCACACAATTCTAATTCATGGATGTGATGAACAGGGAACACTGCACCAACCAAGGCAGGAGCCACGAAGTGAACAACGACTGTAGTCCCATCAGAACAAGGGCTGTATCATACAAAGCTCATTAACTGAAAGTAATTAGATGTCCATTTAGGCTTCTCACCATTATCAGAATAGCAGTGAAGTGACAGAAATTGAGTCCTTTTTAATTACCCAGCCAGAAGCTCACCATCATGGCATAGCAGCTTGGATGAGGCCATCTGGCCCTCCTCATCATTCATCCCTGCTGGGCCACCAAGACCACCCCGTGGCAAGGGGAAATGCGGCTGTGAGCTGGGTAAAACACAACCCAGCAACAAACAAGAGAATCACAGGATGTCAGGGGTCGGAAGGGACCTCTGGAGATCATCTAGTCCAGCCCCTGCCAGAGCAGGGTCACCCAGAGCAGGTTACACAGGATGGAATCCAGGCCAGTTTGGAATGTCTCCAGAGAGGAGACTCCAGCTCCCCCCTGGGCAGCCTGTTCCAGTGCTTTGTCACCCTGAAAGTCAAGAAGTTCCTCCTCATGTGTAGATGGAGCTTCCTATGTTCTGGACTGGACAGAACACAGGGTACTCTTCTATTTAAAATTGCTCTTTCTTTGATTAAAGCATCATTCCCAAGCCACAGAGCAGTCCAGCTTGAGAGAGGAGCAATCCACTCCTCTTTTTTCCTCCCAAATTTGGCCAGGGTCTAGAATTCTCTTTCAAGAGCTTACTCCAGAGGAGAAAAGCCATCTCAAAGGCACATGCTCCTTGCAGATGAGCTCCCTAGAACCTGGAACATGAGCTGACACAAGAGCTGTGGAAAACCCTGGTGTGTTGCTCACTGGTTGCTAAAGCAATAGGGGCACCATGAGCCTGCATGGGAGAACATGGATCAGTTTACTGCTTCAAGCACTGATGCAAAGATCACGGCTATTCCTTGTGATTACCCATTTTTAGCCCTTTTCATGGGGGTACTAACTCTTCTGTACCAACCAGGCCCTGCTCCAAGCCCCTTCCAACTGGTCAGGCACCTGCAGTGCCACCTCAGTCTCCATAAAGCAAGCAAGAAAGGTAAAAAGGTACCAGTGAACAGGTATTAAAGAGCATAATCAGGTGTCCTCTTACAGCATTTCAGCAGCCTCATCCCCTCACATCCAGGAGGGGAAAACTTAGATGATCCATATTCAGAGTCTTGAAGGAATAATCAGGCTGTTTTCCAAGGATTTTTAACTAGAAAACCAGATCCTGGTTGCAGCAAAGCTGCTGAATGATCTGTGAATGTCTCATGATGGGCCCTGTCGTATAAAACCCAAGGTGGATTCCACCCAACCTGCTCAATGCACCAGGGAGCACGTGACTGACCCAGCAATAACCACATCAAAAGTCAATAAATGAGAACTGAATGTTCACCACCAGCTGTGACTCAACGAGGCGCCGTCCCTTGGGGTGACCTGGCCAAGTAACCATGTTCCCTGCCACAGGCAGGTGACAGACTCCTTCAAATCACAGCCACAATACCTGTGTTTTGTGTTCAATGCCTCATGTCCTTCTTGGGAGTGGTGGGTTTGATCCAGAAGGCATCTTTCCAACATGGACCAGAGCCCAGCAGCTTGGCCACGCACCCACAGCAAGTCAAGATCTGCTTCAACCAGAGACCCAGAAGGAAAGAAGGCACAAAGTGACAGACATTCCTTGGTGCCACACCAGACTCCAGGGGACAGGTAACCTCAGGTGCACTTCCAGAGGGAATCTCCAAGCAGCCAGGGGCCTGCCTGAGCATCAGGCCAAGGCTCCAGCACACAGCCCCACCTAACACAGCCCAGGCAGCAGCACAGGGCTCACAGCAACAGTGACAAGTCTGAAAAAATTAGCAACCACTTAGGCTAACAACTTTTTGCACTACTTCCAGCTGGGTCCCTGAAATCAAACACATCCACACACACTCCTTCCCAGCTGTCTTCACTGTCAGGTGTTGCACCACTCACAGCCAACCTTTCCAAGTCAAACACCCTTAGGACTGCAGGACCAGAAGGGACAGTGTCCACACACTTCACCTGAAGAAGGAGGGACAGTGTCCACACACTTCACCTGAAGAAGTGAGTCCCCCACCTGTCAGGGGCCACCCTGACAGCTCTTCCTGCTCTGCTGTTCAGTAACATTGAATTTCCACCTTAGAAGTGCTCAGGACCTCTTTCTTCTGCCTAGAAGGATGCTGAGCTTGAACAGCTCTTCTCCCTTCCTGAGGTCAAAAGGATTCTGGCTACATAAACCTGAGGGAAGCAGAGAGGTCCAGAGCCAGCATCCCTTCAGAAAGAGCACAACCAAGTGCAAGAGAAAAGTAATTTAACAAGCATCTAATCACATCCAAAGCCTCTAAAAGGAAATATCAATACTTTTCTTTTTAAGCAGCTGCTTGAAAACATGAGCTGTCCAGCTTTACAAGGGAAATACCAAGCATGGAACACTCCCTGGCAGTACCCAGGATAGCAGACCCCTCTCAGGGTGCCCGTGAACATACAAACCCCCTCTCACATGTGTGACAGGGTTACCTGGACAGGCACAACACTGAGACCCAACACACCGTTCCATTCCAGCTCCAAGTAATTACACCAGTACAGGAACAACAGGATGATGGTTTGAAAGCAGCAGTTTCATGTTCATGGCACACAGTGGTGATAATTAATCCAGTTCATATCTAAAATCCTGTCAACAGAAATCAGGTGCAACCTGGCTGTACAAAAACTGCCAGCAGGGTCCCTGGTACCACAGCTCCAGCTGAGCTCACACCCAACCAGTCTCCCACCCTTGGGAATGTCCTTTGGGAGACACAAAATCCTGCTGGACCATCCCAGTGACATTTATCCTCCTTAGCAGCCCAAGAAACTAGTTCCCACCCCCTAAAAAAGCAGGTAACATTTTCTAAGAGAGCAAAGACAGCTGAAGAAGTTTTTTTTTTGGGCAGGTTTCCCCTTTCTATCCCCTCCACACCACCCACCACTCTTGCTGAGGACCAACCTGCAACCAGGCAAGGTGTAACGATGGCAGGACTCTGTGTGAAAAGAACTTGCACCCCCCTCCAAACAAAACAAGGTGACCCAGCTCCTTCCACCACACAGCTCTGAGGTTGTCACAGCCAGCAAGACATCAGGCACACACACAGAACTAAGAGTTTCTGAACAAAAAGGCTATGCTCTACCTGTACCTGAGAGTCAGGGAACCCAAAATGCTGCTCTGCAAATTTTTTACCCTGTATGGAAGAAGAGCCCGAGCAGAACTGAAACTCAGAAAAACTTCTAAGTGAATGGATACTGTAGGAGGAAAGAGCACCAGAATCTCCCTGATGACTCGTTTTGCGAGAAGAATAAATAAAACTCTTTAAACAAGTTAAACCAGGTCAATCTCAAAGACAAGGTGAGTCACAGGCTCATCCTGACTTCCCAAAAGTGGCACTGCTGGCAAAACTCTTAAGTTTCCAGAACAACTCCCTTTGGAAAACAAACATCCACGTAGGCCATGTCATCCCAACAGCTCCTGGGTGACAACGACTGCCACTGGAAGGGGTTAAAGAGGTTGTCAGGGAGGAATTTTTCCGCCCTATACTCCACCAGACATGATCTTCCTTCCACGTCCCC
>NW_009952891.1:401723-405977 GCF_000747805.2 Chaetura pelagica | reverse complement strand
ATGATCCAAGGGCTGGAGCAGCTCTGCTCTGGAGCCAGGCTGGGAGAGTTGGGGTGTTCAGCCTGGAGAGAAGAAGGCTCCAGGGAGACCTTAGAGCACCTTCCAGTGCCTGAAGGGGCTCCAGGAAAGCTGGGGAGGGACTTGGGACAAGGGCAGGGAGGGAGAGGACAAGGGGGATGGATGAAAACTGGCAGAGGGGAGATTGAGGTTGGCCATGAGGAGGAAATTCTTTGGTGTGAGGGTGGTGAGAGCCTGGCCCAGGTTGCCCAGGGAAGCTGTGGCTGCCCCATCCCTGGCAGTGTTGAAGGGCAGGTTGGATGGGGCTTGGAGCAACCTGGTCTAGTGGGAGGTGTGTTGGAACTGGATGATTTTTAAGGTCCCTTCCAACCCAAACCAGTCTGTGATTCTGTGAATCACACTGAGGGTGCCTGGCAGGGCTGTTTTGCTCAGCCCAGGGAATGATTAACCTGCTGGTGGTTGTTTTGCAGAAGAGCTTCATGTGGCAACACCACAATCATCCCCACCGGGCTCCATTCCCACTGGAGACCAGGAAGTGGCACTGGTCATGCATGCCAGGCACAATTGGTCCATCTAGGGAGCCCACAGACCATGCAGGCCAAGCAGGGTAGCTGTGAACCTCCCAGGAAGCTTGGCCTGGGGATTTATCTAGGCCAGTTCCCAGAGGTTGGGCCACCAGCAGGAGAGGAAGGCCCCTTCAGCAGCAGGGCTGTGTGGTGTGCACATGGGGAAACCTCCCCTGGGTTCCTCTGCTGTGTCCTGTGGTGCAAGAGGGCTGGGAAGGTCAGGGAAGAGCCAGGGAATGAGCAATGGCCACGTCCCACCAGCAAACCAGATCTGGGTACCCTTGGCCACTGGTTGCCACAAGCCCAGGAGCAAAGCAGAGCTGTGGTCACATCACACAGCAGGGCCAGGAGGGGAATTTCCACAGGGACAGAAGACAAGGGTCCTTCTCCCTTCCCTCTCACAAGCACCAGAGTATCCACCCAGCCCAACGAGGTGCTGGGATCCATCCTGTCCTGTCCTGGGACAGCCCCAAAGCTGTCCCCTGAGAGATTTAGGGGACAGAAGCCTGGTGCTGGATGGGTTAAGCCAGGAGAAGCTGTGGTCCCAGCTGGCACTGCCAGCACCCAGGGAAGCAGCCATGGCAGGAGGCTTTTGTGCAGAACCTCCAGCAGTGGGAAGGTCCCTCCTGGACCTCACAGTTCTGCAGAGCTCAGAGGAAGTGGCCAGGCCCCCTGAGGGGGCTATTGTCATCTGAGAGAGCAGGGGCCTTCGCTGGGGAGCATCTCTCTGGTGAGATGTGTGGGACAGATGACAATAGCAGCCCTGGTGTGCCAGGAACAGGCTCAGCCCTTCCACCCTGAAGCTCAGGGCCTGGAGAGATGGAGCTGAAGGGCAGCACCTCCAGGGACACGGTTCCTTCACCCCCCAGGCCTGGGAGACACGGGCACTGTCAGGGAGAAGGGCAGGATATTGTACCATTCACCTCCCCCAGCCCCTGCAGGAGCCACTGGCAGCACCACAGCTGAGGGGACAGAGCTGCTGCCAGCAGTGGGGCAGGAAACCCACAGGTGGGGACCCAGCAGCACCATAGCCACATCCCATGGGCTGGAGGAGCAGCAGCTGCCAGCAGGCAGCACCAGGGTGGCTACAGGACGTGGTGACAGTCATAAAAACCCAGGCAGTGCCACCAGGCGTGGGGTTTGCACCTCCACCCTTTGCCTCCAGGATCCTGAGCCCACCTTTCCCCTCAGCGTGGTGCTGCCAGCCCTGGGCCCTGCACCATGCTGAGGATGAAGAGGCAGGAAGGTCAAAGGGATTAAAACACTCAAAGGGAGGAAAAAACAAGGGAGCCTGAAAGCCCAAGGTGTCCCCACGTGGAGTGAGGACAGCCAAGCTGGGGAGGACCAGGGTGAAAATGGGTCAGAGCTCCTACCCCCAGGACCCTGCAGACCCCCATGAGTGCTGAGGAGGACTCTGCTCCTGTGCTGCCCTCCAGCTCAGACATCTTTCCTGCTGGGCAAAATCCATCCAGGAAAAGGTAAGCCCAGAGCCATTCTCTAGCATGACCCGGAGAGGAACAGCAGGACAGAGGAGGGATCCTTCAGGTGTGAGCCCACCTCCTCCAGCAGCTCTCAGGGCTCCCTGTATCTCATCTACAGACTCACTGTCACCCCAAGTTGTGTCACTATATTCCAGATCCAGCTGGCATCCACTCCTTCCTGCAAAACCTGGATGAAAAAGGACTTCTGGAGCTGGACACGTTTCACACAGGTTTCTCCTGCTGCCCTTTAAGAGCCACCTCGGACATCTCTGCAGCCAGGCAGCCACAAGCACACCCGTGTAAACAAGGTGTGTTTGTCTGCAGACCTTCCACTCACCCCAGCAGCTCATCCAAAGTCCAGCTGCTCAGGGCTTTATCACCCAGTGAAGTAAATTGCTTCGTCTCCGTTGTCCCCTCCCCGGTGCTGTCACCCACTTCTCTCTGGTCCTTGTACAACAACAAGGCCCAGGAGCCCTGGAGACTGCAGGCACAGTGACTCCTCACCAGAAGGAGTGGCAAACCCATGAACTTTGCCTCCCTGCCCTGCTCCAAAGGGCTCACAACCCTTCCCGAAAGCCCTGCTGGGCCGGAGCCAACCCTTCAAGAACCTAAAGGTGTCTGGTTCTCACCGACTCAAATAATCTTTCAGGAGATCTGGGTTTTTTTCCCAGATATATTTACACCTTGCTGGCTACAGATCTCTTGCTGCTTCCCTCTTGGGGACCTTGTCAAAACAACGGGTCACCTCTGGACACATCTGGCTGCCCCAAGGGCACAGCTGTGGGCAGCGACAGGAGGAGGAATTCCCTCGGCTCTGGCATCACCCAAGGCCTGGAGCCCTTGGCACGAAGGAGGTGTGCAGGATGTTTGCCAGGCGGTCAGACCCGGCCAGCACCAGGGCAGCCTGTGTCTGTGACCTGCTGAGCTTCAGCCCTTTAATCCCGCAGCTCACAGGGACCCGCAGCTGCACCGCAGGAGCTCCCGGCCAACAAAACCGCCCGGCACGGGGCTTAACCCGCCCACCTCCTCCAGCAGCTCTCAGGGCTCCCTGTATCTCATCTACAGACTCACTGTCACCCCAAGTTGTGTCACTATATTCCAGATCCAGCTGGCATCCACTCCTTCCTGCAAAACCTGGATGAAAAAGGACTTCTGGAGCTGGACACGTTTCACACAGGTTTCTCCTGCTGCCCTTTAAGAGCCACCTCGGACATCTCTGCAGCCAGGCAGCCACAAGCACACCCGTGTAAACAAGGTGTGTTTGTCTGCAGACCTTCCACTCACCCCAGCAGCTCATCCAAAGTCCAGCTGCTCAGGGCTTTATCACCCAGTGAAGTAAATTGCTTCGTCTCCGTTGTCCCCTCCCCGGTGCTGTCACCCACTTCTCTCTGGTCCTTGTACAACAACAAGGCCCAGGAGCCCTGGAGACTGCAGGCACAGTGACTCCTCACCAGAAGGAGTGGCAAACCCATGAACTTTGCCTCCCTGCCCTGCTCCAAAGGGCTCACAACCCTTCCCGAAAGCCCTGCTGGGCCGGAGCCAACCCTTCAAGAACCTAAAGGTGTCTGGTTCTCACCGACTCAAATAATCTTTCAGGAGATCTGGGTTTTTTTCCCAGATATATTTACACCTTGCTGGCTACAGATCTCTTGCTGCTTCCCTCTTGGGGACCTTGTCAAAACAACGGGTCACCTCTGGACACATCTGGCTGCCCCAAGGGCACAGCTGTGGGCAGCGACAGGAGGAGGAATTCCCTCGGCTCTGGCATCACCCAAGGCCTGGAGCCCTTGGCACGAAGGAGGTGTGCAGGATGTTTGCCAGGCGGTCAGACCCGGCCAGCACCAGGGCAGCCTGTGTCTGTGACCTGCTGAGCTTCAGCCCTTTAATCCCGCAGCTCACAGGGACCCGCAGCTGCACCGCAGGAGCTCCCGGCCAACAAAACCGCCCGGCACGGGGCTTAACCCGCAGCACAAACCGCAGGGAAAGGAGGAGGGAAGCCGAGGGCCTTCCCAAACCCTGCGGAACACGCGTTTCCCCTTCATCCCAGCCCGCTTTTCCTCCAGAACCCATCCCAGTCCGTGTGCCCGTCGAGCCCTTCCCCGGGACCCGAGCAGCAAACACCGTGTCCGCCCCGTCGGGGCAACCGCGGCTCTCCTAGCCTCAGGGAGCCCCCGGGGCCCCCTCCCGCA
>NW_009952891.1:393424-399785 GCF_000747805.2 Chaetura pelagica | reverse complement strand
GGCACGGCTCCCTCGGGGAGCCACGCTGGGGAGGTGTCCTCTCCTGGCTCCCGCCTGCCTCTCACCCCTTCCCCGGGGTGTTCTGAGGTGGTTTGTTAGCCCAGGGCTGTGCCATTCGCTGGCCCGCGTCTGCAGAGGGTATGAATTGGTGGAGTTCTGGGCAGTTCTTTCACTTGTAGTCTCCTCTGATCCAAAGTGCTGCTCCAGGGGTTTTGGATTGAGTTGGAGAAGGCCTGAGGATGTTATTCCTGCCTGGAAGACCACCGTGGGGAGAGGTGGTCATAGCAGAGCCAAGGCAAGCCAGACAGCCTGGATTCAGGAGCAGAAGCTTTGTTCTCCAAGCTCTGTCCCTCCATTCTGGCCTCTTGTCTGCCCTGACCAGGACATTTCCTATGTGGGCACATGCCCCACTCACTGCTTGTCACAGGGAGCAGGGTCCTGGGGTGTGGGGTTCTGGACAGGAGGAGAGGGAAGCTGCTGGGAAGCACAGACAGCTTCGGGCTGGGGGCATGCAGATGTTTTGGGATGGCTTTCCTAGGCAGGGGCTGCTCCAGGGCCATTGTGGCTGGTGGGGGAGGATGTGGTGGGGGCTGCAGAGAGGGTTTACTGTGTGTGGTGTCCTGCTGACTCTGCCAGACCTGGAGTTTGGAGGGAAGGAACATGATCCAGGACAGCCAAGAAGTCAGGAAACCACTGGGGATACAGCTGCCTTTGGTGCAGCACAAGCTGGTCAGAGTCTGTCCTGTGCTCAGAGGCTTGACAAGAGAGCTGTTTATTTTGCATCCCCAGGGAGCAGGACAGCTTGTGGGTAGCATTGTAGATCACCTCTCCCACTCACCATGACTCCACCTGTGTTTCACAGGGACCCAGAGCAGGCTTTCTCATGGCATGTCTGGTGTAGTTTTCAGCTCTCGCGGCGCCCTGAGCCCTGCTGTGCTTCCAGGGACTGCTGCACTGGGTGCCAGCAGGAGTGGCCATGCCAGCCCAGCCCTCCTGCAGCTGGAGCAGTGCCAGGGCTGATCAGAACGGGAGGATTACAGGCAGGGAAGGCAGCAGGTACCTCCAGCATGGCTGGAACCCAGCGGGCAACCAGGGAGACATTTCAGAGTTTGCAGAGGCTTGTGTCAGGCTGAGCTGGGTGGTGGATCAGGCTCCTTCCTGGGCTGAAGAGTATTAATTGGCTTTGTTATGTGCTGTTTGCCCCTGAGGCTGCTTGGAAAGGATAAGAAGATATCAGCTTAAAAAAAAACCAAACCCCTTCCTTCCTTTTTCCTGGTGCTAAGTGTCATGTCTCTGCTCTGTGTGTGTGGGGAGCAAGAGGGGTAGCAGGTGTCTGGCCTTGCCCGCTATGTCCGTGGTTGGATTTCCACTTCCTCTTCTCACTTATGTTTTATCCAGCTCCTTTCCCTCTCCTTTGTGGCTCAAGGGCAGGGTGCCCCCAGGGCTGCTCTGTGTGCTCCTTGCTGCCTGATTCCCTGCACTGGCACCTGATCCCGGGCTCCGGCAGCAGTGCAGCTCACACCTGCAGCTGGGAGCAGGTGCAAGAGCCACTCAGGCAGCAGTGGGCAGGGGCCCAACCAGCACCCAGGGTCCTGTCTGAGCAGCTGCAGAGGTCTGGGTGTCCCCCTCCTCCAGGATGAGCTTGTTCTGCCCAGCACCCAGCACTCCTTGTGTTCACTTCCCCACCTGCTGCCATCTTCCCTCTCTTTTGGTCACTACGGGTGCTTCTTGGCACCCTCTTTGGATCTTTGTGTGATCCACCACCTGTGAAGCTCCTGGGTTTGGCTCCTGGGAGGGACCAGGTGGCCTGGCCTCTGGCTGAGCCTGGCCAGGCAGCGGGTGTGGAGCTGCCCTGCTCCTGCTGGCACCCAGGGTGACATGGGCTATGGGGCCTTTGGTCAGGGCTGAGCTGCAGCTCAGGCTCCTGCTCAAGCACAGGTGCCTTAATTGGCTTTGCTGTCCCACCAGTTGCCCTCGGTACTTGTGCTGCTGGCTGGTGACCAGGTGGCATCAGCAGCTTTGGTTACGTGTGTGTCCCTGGTACCTTGTGGCATGGAGGATGAGGGGGTGTGGGTCTCAGGGTTGCTGCTCCCTAGGGCTGAAGAGACACAAGCCACAGACATTGTGGGCAGATTGCTTCTGCCACACTTGGAAAGAGGCAGATGGAGGGGAGGGATGCAGCATTTTAGGCAGAGGGGCCTGTGAGGGTGGGGTGCTTCCTCTACCCAGGTCACAGCTCATGTCCCAGCACCAGCAGGGACTGGTGGCAGCTCAGGGGGACAGCAGGGACCTTCTCTGCCCCCCTCTGCTGCTGGCACAGTCCCAGATGCAAGGCTGCTAGGACAACAGGAGTACAGAGCAGATTTAATCAGCTTATGGTATCTGGCTGTGCCCACATCTCTGCCTGTACTTCCCGTTGGCTGTTCCCCCCTTTCTTATCACGATCCCGAATGTCTGAGCAATAGTGTGTGTGTGTTGACATCAGACCTCGCCCAGGACGAAGGGTAGTGCTGCGAGGGGGTGTTGCTGCCTCAGAATTGTCTCCATCAGCTGTTTCCTTGATCCACAAACGTGTGCTGGGCTCTTCAGACCTGGTCTCCAGACGCTGCAGCCCCTCATCCTGCTGCCTGGCTGAAAACCAGTGAGTCCAGTGAAAACCAATGGGTCTTGCCTTGGCCACAGCCTGGCTGGGTGCAGGGTTCAGGTACCATGTTAGTAAACACAGCCAGGGAAGTGCAGCTGTGGTGGGGAAGGGCCATGCCAGCCTGGCTCCAGGCTCCACAGCCCCCTTTGCCTCCCCCAGCCAGGCCTGGTTTCTCCTGTGCCGATACCGCTCCCGGCTGCCACCTGCTCTTGCTGATGGTTTGTCCCCCTTTAGCCAGGAAATCATAATCCCTGCTGCAAGCAGCCAGCACCAGCTCCCCATGGCTTTGGGTGCAGCCCCTTTGCCTTTCCAGGGCCTGCCAGCCTGTGTGTTTTGGGGCAGAAGAGTTTTCCATCAGGCCAGTAAACTGAGCTGCCTCATTCATCCCATGCCTGGGTGTGCCACAGGAGCGTGTGTGGTGGCAGGACTGTGGCTGCTGCAGCCACACAGGGTTTGGTACAACCTGCCTTTGCTTTTTCCAGGTTTTCCTGCTTTTTTTTTTTTTTTTCCTCTTCAGCAGATTGGGTAACCCCAAATCACTGGGTTGCAAAGGGAGGGAGCAAATCTCAGGTGGTGCCACAGCCCCATGCCTCACACCCAGGTTGTAGTCCCTCCCTGGGGGAGGGACTGAGTTGATGGGGGGACTTTTCCTCCAACCAGAGCTGAATCCAAACCAATTCTCTAACATTTCTATTAATTCTGACCTACAATTGAATTAAAACGTTGTTGTCTAGTCCAAACTTGGCTAAACCCTGGCACAGAAGAGGAATAAGCTTCCCCTTTGCTGGTTCTGCATCAGTCCTGTGTGTGCCCCCTCCTCTCCTCCCAGACTGGGGTCTGCCCTCCTGGCCGGCCTGTGTCCCTGCCTTCTCTTCCTGCACCCTTCCCCCGCCCTGTTCCTCTCTCATGCCTGTGACATGTGACACATTTACCAGATTGTAACTGGTCTGAACTGGAAGCTAACCAAAGTTATGTCAGTCATACCCTTATCCTGCCTTGGGACAGAATGGGAAGTACTGTGGTCCGTGGGGTGGGCTACCTGCTGCAGCCCCCCACCTCCTGGTGTGAATGTGGTGACTGTGATCTTGTCCTGTGAAGGACTTGCCTCAAACTGGTTCCTGCTGGGCTTCCCCTGCTGGGTTTGGATTTGGTTCCCCTCCCTGCAGGCAGCTGTTGTGGAGCATCACTGTGAGTTGTGAAATGCTTGCTGGCTCCAGCAGTGATGGTGATCCCAGATCCCCGTGATCCCAAATCCCCGTGATCCCTTCTTGCCTCGCCACAGGCAGATGGATGTGTGGGTCCCTGCCTGGGGACAGGAGAGTGGCTGTGCCCTGGGTCCCTGCCTGGGGACAGGGGAGCAGCTGTGTGCAGTGCTTTCTCACGCAGGCAAGGGGGCACCAAGCCCCCCTGGGACAGTTTTGGATCATCCCTGGGGTCTTGCAAAGCCCTGCTGTTGTGCACAGGGCTGAGGTGGGTGCCCAGTTTGCGTGCTGGTGGTAACATAGTTTTCCTTTTTATTTTCTTTCTTCCTTTTTTTTTTTTTTTCCCCAGACTGCTCTCAGTGCTTTTTTCCAAGAAACAAACATCCCCTACAGCCACCACCATCAGATGGTAAGTGCTTTCCCACATCTCCAGAGCTTGCCCAGGGCACAGCACCAGCTGGTGGACACTTTGGACTAGTGCTGGTGCCCAGCTCACTACTTCACAGCTCCAGGAGAGCCAGCAGGGAGGTCCAGCTGGGCACTGCCAGGGCTGCCTGTCAAGGAAGGTTTTCCTGGAGAGTGGCCAGAGGTGGCATAGCCTGTCCTAGGCAGTGGGACAACAGGTCCAAGAGTGCCCTCAGAGCCCTGCAGAGGGGTTGGGGCTACTCCTCAGAGAGTAATGGTCTGGCAGAGGATGCTTTGGCCATGGCTAATGGGCAGACCACCCACCCAAGGATGGCAGAGAGGGGTTGGGGAGGCCTGGAGCCTATGTCAGCAGTGCCTTCAGTTACGGGCACTCCTGACCACGCATGTGGGTCCTCATGTGCTCGCTGGAGCAACAGCATGGAAAGGCCCAGGGAGCCGTGGTACAAGGTGCTGGTGGGACCTGTGTGAGCACCCACGGGCTGCAGGCGGGGGGAGCTGCCTGCCCCCAGACTCTGTCCCTCTAACTCTTGCACCCCAACAGCCCGTAATCTGCCAGGGCAGATGTGTTTTAGAGATTTGCTGGCTGCCGTGGCCTCATTTGACTCTGTGGGATGATTGGGGATTGGGAGCGTGCAGAGCAAGTGCCAGGCAGGGCCTGAGCATCCCCGGGTTCCTGTGGGATGGGAGCCGAGCCTGAGCCTTGTGCCTGCCAGGCTGGAAAAGCTGCCGGCCCAGGGTGGCACCAACAGGGGGAGGATGGAGCCAAGGGGGCCCCAGCTTGGGCAGGGCTCTGCGTGCTGCAGTGGTGGGGACAGAGGGCTCTGTCCCTGGTGGGGGGCAGCAGGTGTGTCCCCCCGCCCTGACCCCCTCTCTCCCTCCCACAGATGTGCACTCCCGCCTTATTTTCTTTCTTCCTTTTTTTTTTTTTTTCCCCAGACTGCTCTCAGTGCTTTTTTCCAAGAAACAAACATCCCCTACAGCCACCACCATCAGATGGTAAGTGCTTTCCCACATCTCCAGAGCTTGCCCAGGGCACAGCACCAGCTGGTGGACACTTTGGACTAGTGCTGGTGCCCAGCTCACTACTTCACAGCTCCAGGAGAGCCAGCAGGGAGGTCCAGCTGGGCACTGCCAGGGCTGCCTGTCAAGGAAGGTTTTCCTGGAGAGTGGCCAGAGGTGGCATAGCCTGTCCTAGGCAGTGGGACAACAGGTCCAAGAGTGCCCTCAGAGCCCTGCAGAGGGGTTGGGGCTACTCCTCAGAGAGTAATGGTCTGGCAGAGGATGCTTTGGCCATGGCTAATGGGCAGACCACCCACCCAAGGATGGCAGAGAGGGGTTGGGGAGGCCTGGAGCCTATGTCAGCAGTGCCTTCAGTTACGGGCACTCCTGACCACGCATGTGGGTCCTCATGTGCTCGCTGGAGCAACAGCATGGAAAGGCCCAGGGAGCCGTGGTACAAGGTGCTGGTGGGACCTGTGTGAGCACCCACGGGCGGCAGGCGGGGGAAGCTGCCTGCCCCCAGACTCTGTCCCTCTAACTCTTGCACCCCAACAGCCCGTAATCTGCCAGGGCAGATGTGTTTTAGAGATTTGCTGGCTGCCGTGGCCTCATTTGACTCTGTGGGATGATTGGGGATTGGGAGCGTGCAGAGCAAGTGCCAGGCAGGGCCTGAGCATCCCCGGGTTCCTGTGGGATGGGAGCCGAGCCTGAGCCTTGTGCCTGCCAGGCTGGAAAAGCTGCCGGCCCAGGGTGGCACCAACAGGGGGAGGATGGAGCCAAGGGGGCCCCAGCTTGGGCAGGGCTCTGCGTGCTGCAGTGGTGGGGACAGAGGGCTCTGTCCCTGGTGGGGGGCAGCAGGTGTGTCCCCCCGCCCTGACCCCCTCTCTCCCTCCCACAGATGTGCACTCCCGCCAACACGCCGGCCACGCCGCCCAACTTCCCGGATGCTCTGGCCATGTTCTCCAAGCTGAGGACCTCCGAGAGCCTGCAGAGCAACAACAGCCCCATCCCATCCATGGCCTGTTCCCCACCGGGGAGTTTCAGCCCTTTCTGGGCTTCCTCACCCCCCAGCCACCAACCCACCTGGCTC
>NW_009952891.1:385992-393400 GCF_000747805.2 Chaetura pelagica | reverse complement strand
TGACCCTCCTGAAGCATTTTTTCTTTGAAGCAGATTTCCTTTTTGTAATTCCCCCACTACAGTCTAAATACATCTTTTTTTTTTTTTAATTTTTCCCCCCTCTCCTTTCCTCCCCCCTTTTTCCCTGAAGAGGAGAGGAACTCTGCTGCCAGGGCGTCTGGCAGCTGCCGAGACACACGAGCGAAATAGCTGCCTTGCATGGGTTTGGTTTGAAGTAGTTTTTACTTGTTGTCGAGCTGAAATGGAGCTCCCCAGGGACAGCGGGAGGCTGCGAGGGACGTGGGACTGGTGCTGGCCTCTGCCTGGGACCCCCGGGGAGCAGGCACCCCCTCCTCTCTTGGGACACCGGAGTTTGCATGCGAGTGACACTTACGGAGGGGGTCCCTTCCTCGCTGTCCCCTGGGGCTGCCCCACCAGGCAGAGTGGGTTGTTACCCGAGTGTTTTCGCCCCCCTCTCCCTTAACCCCACTCAACCGGGTGTGGGGCAGACACCCCACACAGCTTGTTTTTGGGCAGGGGGGGTGAGCAAGGGCTGTTCCTGCTCGGCCGCAACCTCCGCCCCGCATGCGCCGTGCTCGCTGGTGAGCAGGGCTGGGGGACTGGGGCTCCTGGGGAGGCATCTGGTCCCTTCCCCACCCCTGCGAGGGGGAGCTGGGCCATCACACCCTCCCCTCCACCGCCTGGGATGGGGTTTTGCCCCCGGGGCTGTTTGCATGACACAGTGTAACCCTAGAGACTGGGATCGTTTTTAACCCCTCTGTTCTTTTTCTCCCGGCGGCTGGGAGTGTCCGGCTGCGCCACGGCCGCTTGCAATACACGCTCTTCTGCTTTCAACCTGGTGTCTTTGCTTCGTTTGCAGCAGTGGTGGGACACGGGGGAGGCTGGCCTGGGCTCTGGCTGGTGCAGGATCCCCTGTCCAAGTGCCCCTGAGCTGAGGCTGGCCACCTCTCTGCTGTATATCTGCTGCTCCAAACGCCCTGTCCCAGCCATGTGGTCACTGCCAGCTGCCTTTGTCCCAGCAGAAGCCATCCTGCCCTTGCCCACTGACCCTCACATCAGCCTGGGTATGAGAACCCAGCAGGGGCAGGCTGATGGCAGGACTGCAGGGAGCCCTTGGGCTCCCTGTGTGACACTCACAGGTCCTGGGTGTCTTGCTGTGTACTGGCTCCTTATCCCCTCTTCACCAGGTGATGGGGGGAGGTCCCTTGGAGGCCACCATCCCTGTCGGCCACCAGTCAATAATTAATTTTAATCTCTTACTTGTGTTGCTAAAATAAACATTGTAGGAGTGATGGTTTCACCTGGGCTGCCTCTTGGGCAGCCTCGGGCTGGAGCTGGTGGTGGCCCTGGTGAGCTGCCCTGCATAGCCTTGTGCCAGAGCTGTGTGGCTCCGTCCTGCCCCGCTGAAGTGGACTGGTCCAAATTTGGGGCATTTGGAGCAAATTGGGGTCATGGGCCTCATGTCCTGCCTGAGCACACTGAGGACTGTGGGGATAGTCCTCAAGGCAGGGGCTGCATGGCATAGAGCCCACCCAGGGGAGACACGGAAAAGGGATCTGGCCTCACAAGGAGGCACCTGCCCATGGAACAGGTGAAGCTCTGGAGACCTGGGTGATGTGAAGAAGAACCTGCTTGTGACTGTCCCCTGGCCACTAGGAGCCACAGGATTGGAAAATCTGGAGCCTGAACACAGATTGGAATGGCTGGCTGGTCAGAGGGAGCTCCTAGGGATGTGGCACAGTGGAAAAGTGTCAGGCTCTGGTCGCTGAGTCCTCAAGGATGCCCCATGTGCCTTCAAGCCCAGGAACCATGCAGGAGAGACAACAAAGCAAAATCTTTATGGCCTGCAGTGTTAATCAGCTGTAATGAGCAGTGGCTGTGGCAGTGTGGCACCCACTCCACCACCCCCTGAGGCCAGGCAGCACAGCCCTGGTGTGCCTGTCCCCTCCCAAGTGCCATTTCACATCCCCTGGCCAGCTCAGGTGCCTGCTGTCCTCTTGCCACCAGCCCCCTGAGAGGCTGGTCTTCGTGTGGCAGTACCTGCAATGCAGAAGGACAAACTGCCTTGCACAGGGTGTGACACCCCCAGGAGCCCCCCAGGAGTGCTCAGCAGCAGGTTGAGCCCACATGGTGAGGCCAGTGGCCTCGGGGGGCACCAAGGACAGACACTCACATGAGTAGGGGGACACATAACGGCTGCTGTACTTGGAAACACGATGCGTCTTCTCTGTGGTGTGCTGAGAGCAGGGCTGGGGGGTCTTGGATGCTTTGGGGGGAGAAGCAGGGACACTGTCAGCTCGGCTGCTGGTGGCTTGTCCTCAGACAATGCCAGCTCAAGTGGCTGCACAGCCTGGAGCTCTCACAGTGCTCCTCTACCTGGCAAGTCCTTGCCCACGGTGGTGGCCTTGCTGGCAGATGGGGAGCTCAGCCTGCCCTTGTAGATGATGCCGTCGATGCCCAAAATATCCACTTCTCTCTAAAGGGAAGAGCAGCCAGTGCCATTGGAGGTGCCCTGAGGCTGCAGCAGTCCCCTCACTCCAGCCCAGGTGGGCTGGGTGGGTTTGCAGAGCACAGGGACACTTGGGGATGGGGACTCACGTTCTTGCTGGCAAAGTCTGCAGGGTTCCCACAGGGACAGATGGTCATGAGGGAGCTGGACCTGGACAGTGGCCCCGCAGGACTTGCAGGGCCCCGGCTGGCCCTGCTGCTCCCTTTGCTCTCCCTGGGCAGGGAGCACCAACATTACTCCTCCTGTCGAGGGAGAGGGACCCCAAAGGTGGGGAGAGGGACAGTGGCAGTGCTTGGGAACCTCACCTCCCTGGCAGCCGCTGTGCCGGGCAGTTGGAGGCACTGGCACAGGCTGAATGGGTCTGGAGGAGCTGCCTGTTCCTTCGGACTGTCACCAAGGGCCTAGAGATGGGAACATGGAGGCAAATTCAAGCAGCAGTCTCTAGTGGAAGTGGGGAGCTGCCCTGGGGGGGCTGCATGCTGCTTACAGTGTCGGGGCTGAGGTCAGGGGTCTGTCGCAGGAGATGCACTTGGCTGGATCAAAGAGCTGCCTGCAGCACAGGGGTGGCTGCTCAGCACCCTGCCAGCACCCCAGGGACCAGGCCAGGTCCCATGGGTGGCCAGCACTCCATGGGCAGGGTGGAACAAACAGAGTCTGGATGGGACAGACAGGGCAGGATGGGACAGCGTGGGAGGGGATGGGGCAGGGCAAGAAGTGACAGGGTGGGATGGGATGGGGGAGGATGAGATGGGATTGGATCCAGCAGCCCCACCTCTTGAAGCCGGTGGCATAGGTGGCATTGCAGCAGGATCCCTGGCAGTGGCAGTGCTGGGTGAGCTTCCACAGCTGCTCCAGCTGGGCCTGTAGGGGAGCCAGCACTGCACAGTCCAGCTGCAGGGAGGCAGGGGGTCTCACTGGGACACCAGCCCCATTTCAAGGGATGCTTTTGCCTCTGAGGGATGTTGGTGCCACCCTGGGACACATGGCCAGCCATGATGCAAGGACCATCATTTCTTGGCCTTGGCAGATGTAGGGCTCACCCTCACCACACAGGGAGGTGCTCTCTGGACTGATGCATCTCTCCATCCCCACCATCCTCCCCAGGTGACACTGCTACCTTGGAGTCTATCTTGCTGAAGAGGTTCTCCAAGTCTTTCTGCCTATCCTGGTCTTGCAGAGACATCCTCTGCAGCAGGTCCTGCATCACCTCATTCAGCTGGCTCATGGCATGTTGCAGTTCTTCTTGGTTTGCTTTGGTCTCCAGCTCAGCCTTCCCTGCTTTCTGCAAGGGGGCAAACAGCAGCTGTCCCCTGCAGACCCACAGCCCTGCCACCATCCCCTCGTGCCTTTGCTTGCTCACAACACCCAAGCCCTGCTCCAGCAGCACCTTGCTCACAGCTGGCTGCTCCACTATTCCATGCAGGCTCCACACCAGCTGTGTGCCCCCAGTCCTGTGCCCTCCCCTGGGCCTCCCTTGGAGCCACTCACTGTTTGTTCCCAGCTCCACCAGTGTGGCATGGACACAAAACCCTGGCACACTGAGCTACTTCAGAGTGGCTGTACCCAGCCTGGCTCAGACACCAACGAGGCATGAGCCTGGAGCTGTGCTCACCTGGGTGTCCTTGGTGTCACCCCACAGCCTCTCTGCAGCTCCCTGCAGCCTGGTGCACTGCTCCTGCAGCTGCCTCACCTGCTCCAGCACCTCTCTGCTGAAATCCAGGCCCTGGGGAGGACAAACGTGGCTCTAGGTGAGAAACAGGGTGGCTGCATGATCCGGGGTAAGGCAGGTAAGGGTAAGGCCTGGTCACTGGGTGACCCCAGTGAGTGGATAGCAAGGACATCCCCAGAGATGCCCCACTGCATCCCCAGCAAGCTGGGTATGGGGCTACAGCCCCCAGACCCTTGGGCAGCCCCTCTGGGGTCTGTGCAGCTGAGCACCTTCTCTCCTTCATCCTTCATCTGCCTCGTCTTGCTCGGCACCTTCTCCAGTCGGGCAGCTGTGTCCTCGAAGGTCCCCAGATGAGCTGAAAACAGACACCAGAGATTTGCTCTGTGCAATGCCAGCTCCTGCAGCCCCCCAGCTCAGTGCCATCCCCAACCCAGGTGGCTTTATGGCTGTGGAGACCCCCCAGTACTGTTGGCAGCCCCAAGACACCCTGGGGTGCCAAAAAGGGCAGTGACCACGTCCCTGCCAGCTATGCCAGCGTGGCTGGGAGCCAGGCAGAGGAACAAAGGGGCTGCAAAGGCTCTGGTGGCACAACCCAGCCTGGTGGCCCTGACATGGTGGGGATGTCAGTGCTCACCATCCTGGCTCTCCTGGTGGCTGACATGGGTCCCCACAGCTTCATACTGCTCCAGCAGCCAGCTCAGCTTGCACGGGGCCTCATGGGCTGTCTCCTGCGAAGGCTCAGGGCTGGGATCTTGGCTGGAAAGCTTCTGAAATGTAACATCCCCCAAGGATTTGGGAAGAGAGAAGATTCCTGTGCAGTCCTGGTGCCAAGGGGCACTGCCAGCCTGCAGGGAGGGAGCCCAGGAGCACTCACCTCAGCAGCAGGCTCCTCACTGACAGAGCTCCGGCGCGGAGCGGCAGTGTTGCAGGGGAGGGAGCTCAGCTCCTGCTGCACCTCTGCCTGCAACCAGGAGAGAAATCAGCCCTTCTCCTCCAAGACTGGAGAGCCTGGGCAGCCCCCAGCATGAGGAGGGCAATGCCAAACCCTGCCACCACCCCCAGCACTGTCCCCAACCCCGCAGGTCCCCTGGGGTGTCAAAATCTAGCGGGTTAAATCAGCTCCTGGGCTTGTGCTGCCATGTCCCAGGGTGATGATTCTCCTGGTATTGCAGGAGGGACAAGAGAAGTGAAGATGGCTGGTGGAAGCCACCAGGACCTAGGGTGCCCAGGGATGGATGTGCCTGCTCCAGTGGCTGGGGAGGTAACATGGACCCTTGCCAGAAGAGTCTTGAGGAGCCAGATGCTTGTCCAGGCGGGTGATGACAGCCAGGGCAGCCCTTGGGAGGCCCGAGTGTTTTTTCCATAAGGATTTGCCAAAGCCTGATCCTGGACAGCCAGGGGACAGTTCCAGGAGCTGGGTGCTCAGTGCCCTTGTGCACTGTGCTGCAGTGCTCCCCCTGCCAGGACTCTCCCTGCTCACCAGCTGGTCCAGGATGCTCTGCAGGAGGTGGCTGTGCTCATCCTGCTGCACCGAGTGCTCCTGCAGCTCCTCCAGACCATCCTGTTAGACAGAAGCATCAGGAGCTTCAGCACCCTCAGGGGTTGGAATGGCAGGGAGCAGCACGGACAGGCAGGGAGCTGCAGCACCCAGCCCAGGCCAGGGGTCTGTGGCTGGGGACAGTGTCTACCTGAAACCCCTGCACTTCAGGGCAGATCCCACAACTCCCAGCTTCACCTCAGGGCTTGGGACCTCATCCCTGTCACCCCATGCACCCCTGCTGTCCATACAGGTCCTCGGGAAGCTCAACCCCTCTGCCAAGAGCTCTCCAGCAAGTGATCTGGCTCTGCACACACACCTTCTGGAAATTGTCCTTCAGGAACTGCAGCTCCTCCTGGAAGCCCTCGACGGTGGTTTTCAGGGAGCAGATGGTGTTGTGCATCTCCTGCAGCGTGTCCATCACCTGAGGAATACGTGTTTAGCTGGGGACACGGGGTCCCCACGAGCTCTGGGGGATGTGGATGGGTTTCTCCAGTGAGAAATGTTGTGTTTCCAACTCAGGGTCTGAACTTGAGCAGTCAAATAACTGTGCTGTGCCAATGTCTCCCACAGGATCCTGCCGTGTGGTGGGGACAGCTGGGCCAGGAGGCAGCACCACTGTCACCTGCAGCTCAGCCACTTGCTGTGCCAGAGATCAGGAGCCCACTGAGGACACTGCTGTCCCAGCTCCCAGCACAACTGGGGGACCCTTGCCAGGGCAGAAAGGGACCCAACCGAACTAAAAGTACTGATGGAACCTCAAGTAAGAAGTGACCAAAACCACCTTTGGCCAGTGACTGTGTTAAATACTGCTCTTAAACTAGTTCCAAGGGGAGCTGGGGCCACCACTGGAGACAGAAAGGTGCCACACCTGGTCGTGGGGCAGCAGATGGGCAGGACATGAGATGTCCTGTGTGGGCAGGACACCAACAGGGCAGGGCAGTGTGTGGGGCTGGATGTGGGGCAGGGCTGTGACACTCTGTGGGGCAGGACAGTGTGTGGGGCTGGATGTGGGGCAGGGCTGTGATGCTGTGGGGCAGGACTGTGTGTGGGGCTGGATGTGGGGCAGGGCTGTGACACTGTGGGGCAGGGCAGTGTGTGGGGCTGGATGTGGGGCAGGGCTGTGATGCTGTGGGGCAGGACTGTGTGTGGGGCTGGATGTGGGGCAGGGCTGTGATGCTGTGGGGCAGGGCTGTGTGTGGGGCTGGATGTGGGGCAGGGCTGTGATGCTGTGGGGCAGGGCTGTGTGTGGGGCTGGATGTGGGGCAGGGCTGTGATGCTGTGGGGCAGGACTGTGTGTGGGGCTGGATGTGGGGCAGGGCTGTGATGCTGTGGGGCAGGACTGTGTGTGGGGCTGGATGTGGGGCAGGGCTGTGACACTGTGGGGCAGGGCAGTGTGTGGGGCTGGATGTGGGGCAGGGCTGTGATGCTGTGGGGCAGGACTGTGTGTGGGGCTGGATGTGGGGCAGGGCTGTGACACTGTGGGGCAGGGCAGTGTGTGGGGCTGGATGTGGGGCAGGGCTGGGATGCTGCGGGGGAGGGGGGGGGGGGGGGGTGGGGGGGGGGGTCTGGGAGGGGTCCGTGGGGGTCTTTTAAGTGTCTGGAGGGGTCTGGGAAGGGTCTGTGAGGGGTCTGGGAAGGGTCTGGAGAGGTCTAGGAAGGGTCTGTGAGGGGTCTGGGGGGGTGGTCTGGG
>NW_009952891.1:384994-385884 GCF_000747805.2 Chaetura pelagica | reverse complement strand
TCACCCCCCCCTCCCCCCCCAGCCGGACCGACACGCTCATGCTGCCTTCGGTCCCCCCCGGGACGGGGCCGCTGGCGGGGGGACCGGGCACTGCGGAACCGGGGCTGAGGTCACAGGGGAGCTCACCGGGAGTTCTGGCCCCGGGGGTTCTGTGAGAAACGTTTGTCACACTGATGAACAGGCCCGCACGGATCCTTCAGCGAAGCACAGTTTATTTACATCCTTGCAAGAACGGGTGCCCTAAACAAGCAGGCACCCCCATAGGCAGGTGAATAACGGGTTATATTCCCTATTCCTAAATTTCCCTCCCGTTTCCCCACTGCCTGGGCACCCCAGGGCTCACAGCCCATCCCACGCTTCTAATGATCCTGTAAGTTTCCCGCCCCTGCTCACACATCCCATTCTAGCAGGTCACTTTTCAGCTTTTAAGGTAAAATTCTGACCTTTCTTGCCCCCTTGGCTGCCTCCCCAGTTAACAAACCCACTGGTGTCACCTGCCCTGAGCAGCAGGACAGAAGGGGCTTTGTTGGCTCTGACCTTGGGCCATCAATCCTGCTCCGTGCTGGGATCCCCAGGTGGAGCCCAATTCACTCCCTCAGCTCCTGGGGCCGCAAACCCCTCCTGGTGTCCTTGGGACGTGCAGAGACCTCACGGGTCTCAAACAAACTATAGATTTAAACCCTCCTGGGGTCAGAGACCTCACGGGTCTCAAACAAACTATAGATTTAAACCCTCCTGGGGTCAGAGACCTCACGTACCTCAAACAAACTAGACATTTCTAACACTAGGAGATATATATATATATATGTATATTTATATAAACCAAACCCGACACTATGTTTCTAACACGGTCTCCCCCCGGTACCTCCCTACCTCTCTCCCCACCCCCA